>NC_087160.1:5822500-5907500 GCF_035594125.1 Scylla paramamosain
TACAACAGCCAGGCCAGGTGAGTGTTTATGTTGTAGAAACACCATGTCCACATACTCCACCTTACTGTAAGTGTGTGGCATTTTCAACAGCTTTTTCTGTCAAAATCATGCCATACAATCTAAGTGTATTCACTTTCACCGTTATGGCATAAAACTGCACGTGACTGGCTAAACATCACCTGATTTGCTGCTAGCCTCGCTGCTTCCCCTTCCCTACCCAGGCAGGCAAAGTGTCAAGTAGCCTATTATTTTATTTGTTGTTAATTACAGCCATGTTATCATTGTGTAATGTTTATTGGTAAATCACTTCTCCATCAGTACCACTCGTCTCATTACAGGATACTTTAATACCCCAACCAATGTAGAAGTGATGACTGAATAACTCAAAATTTCACCATCAGACATCCTGCATCAACACATCCCACCAAGATACCAGGCTGGCCATTGTCACTTGGCCACATTCAAATTTCATCCCCACAACTAAACAATGTCTCAAAATGCATGTGTACAGAGCATTTTCTACTTAGAATAACCTGTACTTTTGTCTCTAGCAATATCCATAGAAACTTACTTTTAATTTACTGTATAGTAAGCTGAATGGTCTGCTTTGAGATAGAAATTTAATGAGTTCAAAAGTAGTTTTCACTGAAGGAAAGCTGACTGTTTCAGAAGTAGATATTACAACAGAAATGGGGTATGAACTGAGGTAGCAGACACTTTGTGGGAGTTTACAGGGTTAAGTCAGGCACCTTACACTCATTCCAAACCCTTCAACATACTATGTTGAACTGTTCTCTCATCGGGATCCTCCAATCTTTATCATTCCGAACCCTTCAACATACTATGTTGAACTGTTCTCTCATCGGGATCCTCCAATCTTTATCTCATCTCCTTATCCCATACTAATGTTCTACTACTCCTTCTGACATTACACCTCAGCTAGGAGAATGATCTGAGATGGTATCATTCTGATTTTCTGGAATGACTACTGCTTCCATGTCAGAGTCTCTGTACAGATGTTAACATCAGAGTGTATTCCACACTTTCTCTAATCCCAAGATTTGTAAACCATGGTTCAACTCATTTTACTTTCAAGTTGTTTACAATCTCCTAGTTTTCCATACTGAATATTGATCATCCTCTTAGGATGAAACCTTTGCTATTGCCTTATACATAAAAGCTTTTGAAAAAGTTTGGCATAAATTCTTAATTTCAAAACTTCCCTTATATGATCTCTATCCGTTTCTCCACACCTTTGTCTCATTTCCTTTTTGGCAGTTTTACTGCTGCAGTAGTAAACAGACACTGTTCTTCTAAATCTATTAACTGTGATGTTCCACAGGACCACTTCTATTCTTCATAAATTATCTCACCTGCACCTGATATCCTATTCATTGTTATGCTACTGACTTTATGCTGAATTCTTAACATCATTTGTAAGACATCCAACTCAGCAAGAATTACACAATTCCAACATTCCAGACAACTATATCCTCTTCATCAATGACACTTGTTGAATGATTCATATTACCTGTTAATTTTTTTATTTCTATTTAATTTCATTCCTGTTCTGTTCACCCTGCTAATATAAGAGTTAATCAGTATCTCTGCCCTTTCATCTCTTTTACTAGTAAACTCTGGAACTCTACCTGTTTCGGTTTTTCCTCTTACAAGTCCTATAACTGTTTCAACTGTTTTCCTATGAACTATTTCAAAAGAAAACTATTAAGGCACCTCAGAAATTAAACTGCGTAACTTTTATGGATTCTCCAATTGTTATCACCAACAGTGATGCTGGCAGTTATGGAAGTAATGATGGAAGAACTAACAAATATGTATGCTAAATAACATGTTCTGTGTTATGAGAGTTGAAGTGAACTAGTGTAATTAGTTAGTAGTGCATTAAGCTCTGGTGCTATAAAAGTTAAGTAAATGAAGGGAGTGTAATCGCCAACTGTGCCACCTCACAAGATCCTGTGAGGCTGATGACAAGAGACTAATATGAGGCATGTATAACACTAAGGAAACTGAGTTAATTAGAATAGAGATTAAGGAAACTGAATTCATTATAGTAGTTAATTGCAGTGGTGAAGTTGTGTGAGAGGAACTAGCTGTGGAAAGCTTAGCTGTAGAGAGGTAGTGAGAGTCGTGTTTACGTGGTAAAGTTGATGACATGGCGTGTAGGACAGATAAGACAGAGGGATCTCTGTAGAGGAACTATTGCTGACCTAAGGGTAAGATGGACAGGCCTCACTCACTCAGTTTTGGCTGGGATGGAGTCTGATTTGATCATATATATATATATATATATATATATATATATATATATATATATATATATATATATATATATATATATATATATGATCAAATCAGACTCCATCCCAGCCAAAACTGAGTAGGGATGCTGTAGATATACATTACTTGATGCTCCAAATGTGGTGGTGGTAATAACAGTTATTTTCCTCCCTTATCCTCAGGTTGGAGTACAATCCTCGCTGCTGTGATTCAGATTTAAAAAATGTGGAGAAGTTTGATGAGTTCATCTCAGAAGCTGGTGAAGGTCAACAGGTATGTGATTTGGGGTTTGTTAATAATTAGTACATGAGAGATATATGCAGTCTACATTCATTGTATGCAAGGCATACATTTTTTAAAAGTCTCACATAGTGCGAGTTTACACTGGGTATGTTTGCATATTGTTATGCTAAAAATCACCAGTTATCTCTTTTCTTTGTCATCACTCCAGTTTCATAAGCCTTAAACATAAATTGGAACTCTACCTGAGGCTGAAGACAATCAGTTAGAGGAGAAGAGTTGATAAGATGAAATGTTTTCAATTCCACCATGTATGAGTGGAATCTCCCCTGATATATGTGAAATGTACTCCATATTGAGGTGAATAAGTTTGGTGTGTGTCAGAAAAACTGCTGGAGACAACTAGCTTCAAAGAAGGTGTTTTAGGAAGACAAGATAAGAAGTTTCCAGTTTAGATTATTAGTAAAGGACAGACTGAAGATGTTCATTATAGAAGAAGTGGGCAGTTGAAGTTGAGTGTCATTGAAGAAGAGGGGTTAGTTATCTGGAGGGTTGTGTGGAGATGGAGGAATTGGGTTTTTGAAGCATTGAACAACACTAAGCTCCAATCAAAAAATTTAGAAAGATCAGAAGTCATGTATTCAGTGGTTTCCCTGTGTGAGTTGTTTAATTCATGAACATGAGGATGTCTGAGAAATGACTGGAAAAGTGCAGTGGTATCATCAGCGTAGGAGTGGATAGGACAATAAGTTTGGGTTATAAGATCATTAATGAATAATAGAAAGAGAGGGCGTGACAGGACAGAAACCTGAGGAACACCACTGTTAATAGACAGTGACTATCTACCACAGCAGCAATAGGACAGTAAGAAAGGAAACTTGAGATCAAGTTATTGAGAGAAGTATAGAATCCATAGGGTGGTAGTTTGGAATTTAAAGCTTTGTACCAGACTCTATCAAATGCTTTTGACATCACTAGGCAACAGCTGAAGTTTCACCAAAGTCCTTAAAAGAGGATGGTCAAGACTCAGTGTAGAAGGCCAGAAGATCACCAGTAGAGCAGCCATGAGGGAACTGGCAATCAGATTTTTAAGTGATGTGGTGGACATTTCAGAATCTTTCTGTTGAGGAGAGATTCAAAACCTTCAGAAGGGCAGGAAACTAAACTAATACAGTGATAGTTTGAAGGGGAGGAGCTGTCACCCTTTTTTGGGAACAGGCTGAGGAGGCAGTAGACACCTGCCGAAACGATAATTACTCCCAGTGAGGTCTAAAGCACTGTTCAGGGGATGCTGTGAACTTATCATTAAACCCAGCTGTGACCTCACTGAACGTTTCCCTTTGTGTCTCACAACACAAGGGGGCAGTCACAGCCTGCCCTCTAAAGACAACTCTCTTCCTCCACACAAACTTACAAGCACCTAATAACACACACACCCTTCACTCAAAAAATTTTTAAATCATCATGGCGACACCTACACGAGCCTCGGAGTCCCCATCTGGGGAGGGGACCATAAATGTCCCCAGGTCGGACTGTCTTTCTGTCGACGACCCTAAGTGTCTTGACACCCCCCTCAACTTTTTCTTCATTAACTTCTGCAACATTCGCGGTCTAAGATCTAATTTTCAATCTGTAGAACACCACCTCTCCTCTTCTAAACCTCATCTTCTTTTCCTCACCGAAACTCAGGTGTCTGAGGCAACTGACAGTAGCCCCTTTTCTGTTCCCTCCTACTTTCTCTATCCTCATTTTCAATCCAAAGCTGGATGCTGCGTTTATGTGCGCAATGACTTAACCTGCTCTCCTGCCCACGCTCTTGAATCTTCCGAATTTTCCACCATCTGGCTACGACTACAGAGTCACTCTCATACTAAATTTATCTGTGTTGTATACCTCTCACCTAACTCCTCTGACTATAAGAAATTCTTTGACTACTTAACTTCCAAAGTGGAGCACATTCTGATCCTCTTCCCTTTTGCAGAGATCTCCATTCTTGGAGACTTCAATGTTCACCACCAGCTTTGGCTTTCCTCTCCCTTCACTGACCATCCTGGTGAACTAGCCTACAACTTTGCTATCCTCCATGACCTAGAGCAATTGGTGCAACACCCTACTCGTATTCCTGACCGTCTTGGAGATACGCCCAACATTCTTGACCTTTTCCTGACCTCTAATCCTTCTGCTTATGCTGTCACCCTTTCTTCTCCGTTGGGCTCCTCCGATCACAATCTCATATCTTTATCTTGTCCTATCACTCCAATCCCTCCTCAGGATCCCCCTAAGCGAAGGTGCCTCTGGCATTTTGCCTCTGCTAGTTGGGGGGACCTGAGGAGGTATTTTGCTGATTTTCCTTGGAATGACTACTGCTTCCGTGTCAGAGACCCGTCTTTGTGTGCTGAGCGCATAACAGAGGTGATAGTGTCTGGCATGGAGGCATACATTCCTCACTCTTTTTCTCGTCCTAAACCTTCTAAACCTTGGTTTAACACAGCTTGTTCTCGTGCTTTACATGATAGAGAGGTGGCCCACAAAAGGTACTTAAGCCTTCCATCACCAGAATCTCATGCACTTTATATTTCTGCCCGGAATCATGCCAAGTCTGTTCTCCAACTAGCCAAAAACTCCTTCATTAACAGAAAATGTCAAAACCTTTCAAGATCTAACTCCCCTCGTGATTTCTGGTATCTAGCCAAAAATATCTCCAATAACTTTGCTTCTTCTTTCCCTCCTCTTTTTCAACCAGATGGCACCACTGCTATCACATCTATTTCTAAAGCTGAACTCTTTGCTCAAACCTTTGCTGAAAACTCTACCTTGGACGATTCTGGGCTTGTTCCTCCCTCTCCTCCACCCTCTGACTACTTCATGCCACCTATTAAAATTCTTCGCAATGATGTTTTCCATGCCCTCGCTGGCCTAAACCCTCGGAAGGCTTATGGACCTGATGGGGTCCCTCCTATTGTTCTCCGAAACTGTGCCTCTGTGCTTGCACCTTGCCTAGTCAAACTCTTTCAGCTCTGTCTGTCAACATCTACCTTTCCTTCTTGCTGGAAGTTTGCCAACATTCAACCTGTTCTTAAAAAGGGTGACCGTTCTAATCCCTCAAACTACCGTCCTATTGCTTTAATTTCCTGCCTATCTAAAGTTTTTGAATCTATCCTCAACAGGAAGATTCTTAAACATCTATCACTTCACAACCTTCTATCTGATCGCCAGTATGGGTTCCGTCAAGGCCGCTCTACTGGTGATCTTCTGGCTTTCCTTACTGAGTCTTGGTCATCCTCTTTTAAACATTTTGGTGAAACTTTTGCTGTTGCCTTGGACATATCAAAAGCCTTTGATAGAGTCTGGCAAAAAGCTTTGATTTCCAAACTACCCTCCTACGGTTTCTATCCTTCTCTCTGTAACTTCATCTCAAGTTTCCTTTCTGACCGTTCTATTGCTGCTGTGGTAGACGGTCACTGTTCTTCTCCTAAATCTATTAACAGTGGTGTTCCTCAGGGTTCTGTCCTGTCACCCACTCTCTTCTTATTATTCATTAATGATCTTCTAAACTAGACTTCTTGTCCTATCCACTCCTACGCTGATGATACCACCCTGCACATTTCCACGTCTTTTCATAGACGTCCAACCCTTCAGGAGGTAAACATATCACGCAGGGAAGCCACAGAACACCTGACTTCTGATCTTTCTAAAATTTCTGATTGGGGCAGAGCAAACTTGGTATTGTTCAATGCCTCAAAAACTCAATTCCTCCATCTATCAACTCGACACAACCTTCCAGACAACTATCCCCTCTTCTTCAATGACACTCAACTGTCCCCCTCTTCTACACTGAACATCCTCGGTCTGTCCTTTACTTATAATCTGAACAGGAAACTTCACATCTCATCTCTAGCTAAAACAGCTTCTATGAAGTTAGGTGTTCTGAGACGTCTCCGCCAGTTTTTCTCACCCCCCCAGCTGCTAACTCTGTACAAGGGCCTTATCCGTCCATGTATGGAGTATGCTTCACATGTCTGGGGGGGTTCCACTCATACTGCTCATCTAGACAGGGTGGAATCAAAAGCTTTTCGTCTCATCAACTCCTCTCCTCTAACTGACTGTCTTCAGCCTCTCTCTCACCGCCGTAATGTTGCATATCTAGCTGTCTTCTACCGCTATTTTCATGCTAATTGCTCTTCTGATCTTGCTAACTGCATGCCTCCCCTCCTTCTGCAGCCTCGCTGCACAAGACTTTCTTCTTTCTCTCACCCCTATTCTGTCCACCTCTCTAACACAAGAGTTTAACTAGTATTCTCAATCCTTCATTCCTTTCTCTGGTAAACTCTGGAACTCCCTGCCTGCTTCTGTATTTCCACCTTCCTATGACTTGAATTCCTTCAAGAGGGAGGTTTCAAGACACTTATCCATCAATTTTTGACCACTGCTTTGACCCTTTTATGGGACTGGCATTTCAATGGGCATTTTTTTATTAGATTTTTGTTGCCCTTGGCCAGTGCCCTTCCTACATAAAAAAAAAAAAAAAAAAAAAAAATGTAGGTAAACTTTCAGCAGGAAAGAAAGATAGATGTTGACAGAGTTGGTGGCACAGGCACAGTTTCAGAGAACAACAGGAAGGACCCAGTCAGGTTCATAAGCTTTCTGAGTGTTAAGGCCGGTGAGAGCATGAAAAACATAATTGGGAACAATCTTAATGGGAGACATGAAATAGTTGGAGGGTGTAGGAGAGGGAGGAACAAGCCTTGAATCATCCAAAGGAGAGATTTTAGTAAAGATTTGAGTGAAGAATTCAGCTTTAGAGATAGGTACCATCAGGTTGAAATAGAGGACAAAAAGATGATAAAAGTTATTGGATATATTTTTGGCTAGGTGTTGGAAGATATAGGGGCGGTTAGATCTACAGAGATTTTGACATTTTCAATAGATGGAAGAGTTTTTGGCTTGTTGGAGAACAGTCTATGCATAATACAGGACAAAAATGTAAAATGCATGAGTTTCAGGAGGTGGAAGGCTCAGGTACTATTTGTAGGCTGACTCATAATCACGCATAATACAAGAATAGGGTGAGTTAAACCAAGGTTTAGAAAGTTTATTGTGAGTGAGAATGATTGAGGAATGTGTGCTTGCATATCAGACAGTCACCTCTGTCTTGTGCTCAGCACATAGAAATGGATCCCTAACACAGAGGCAGTAGTCATTCCATGGAAAATTAGAATAATACCTGTTCATGCTCCCAATTAGTGGAGGTAAAATACCAGAGGTATCTGTGCATCAGAGGATTCCAAGAAGAAATTTGAGTGATAGGGTAAATATGAGGTCATGACTGGAAGAGCCCAGCAGTGACAGAATAAAGAAAAGGATTAAATGTCAGGAAAAGTTCAAGGATGTTGACAAAGACAGTCAGGGATACAGGTAGGGTCCTATTCTAATTGCTCAAGGTTGTATAGAACAACAAAGTTATTGGCTAGTTCACCAGATTGGTCATTGAAAGGGGATGAAAGCCAGGGCTTGTAGTGAATATTGAAGTGTCTAAGAATGAAGGTCTCCATGAAAGGGAAGAGTTAGGACATGCTCCACTTTTGGAAATAGTCAAAGAATTTTTATACTTAGAGGAGTAAGGTGAGAGCTGTACAACACTCATGCATTCCCTTTTCCCAGAGTATTGATGTTGTTAGTATTTTGGATGAGTATTGGTTACCACTCTTTTATAGAGAGTAACCCAATGGTACATATTGGTACCAATGGTACAATATGTTCTATATTGGTGGTATATTTTTAATGACCATTTGTAACAGAAGGATTTTTTTTTTCTATCTTGTTTAAATGTGGGGGTTATGAAAGATTCATGGAATTCTTATTGATTATCCTATTTAGTGGGAATATCATGCAATTTATTGTAAGAATTTATTGTAAAGATCACTGATGAGCCTGCGTCTCCCAGGACTCTGCAGTGGCAAGAGCAGTACGGGCGTTGCTGGAAGCCTCAGTGAACAATTTGACTGATGCCCACATGACTGAGGGTGGAGTAGGGACAGAGGATCTGCACTATTTCCTGGACTTCACAACTGGCGTGCTGGGCTGTCCCTCTCAAGAATACCAACAGTATACAACCAAGATCCAGGCAGAGTATGTCCATCTTCCCACAGCATCGTACAACCAACTCAGACTGAAGGTATCATTAATCACCATTCCCATACAGTTCTTTAGTGTCACTACTACTATTAATATATATATATATATATATATATATATATATATATATATATATATATATATATATATATATATATATATATATATATATATATATATATATATATATATATATATATATATATATATATATATATGTGTGTGTGTGTGTGTGTGTGTGTGTGTGTGTGTGTAATTTTTTTTTCTATTGTAAAATGATTTTTATAAAGAATATTTATTATCGTTACAGATGCTGAAGAACTTGGTGCTGATGCCCAACATCTATGCGACTCCTGAGTTTCAGAAAGAACGGGAAAAAACAGCCCGAGAGAACCTGCAGTGGGAGATAGACAACCTGCAGGGCTAAACTGAAAGGTAGGGCTATCTTGCAAGCTACATTTTGTTATGTTTTACAGTTCTGTCTTTGAGGTCTAGGAACATTCCTTATATTTAGAGTGGCTGTACTATGTGAGTTTTTATCTCGATATTTTTTTTTACTTTTACCAGAACAAAATATCTCAATGACACATTTTGTTAGATTTTAGCTTTTTATTAACAATTTTCTTCAGTTGTATTAAGCAATTTTGACAGAAAAAAAAATAATAAAATATATATATATATATATATATATATATATATATATAAGTTTATCACCAAGTATCATAACATGTGTGTTAGCACTGTAAATCATTTGCTAGTCCATTATTTCACATTATGCTTAACAGCATAATCAAAAGTATTTATGATGAATTTGAACAATTTGAACACAGCTGTGTGCGTGTGTGTGTGTGTGTGTGTGTGTGTGTGTGTGTGTGTGTGTGTGTATTTATGTCTCATATTGTCAGTAATTTGATGCTCAGGAGTTGTGCTGCAGTGTTTTGTGAATTAGGGCACATGTCATTAGAAAATGTGTTTTATTATGTATGTAATTCCATTTATAAGTGTTTTCTGGATTTAGTTTCATTATGCATATTCTTTGGTGTGTATTCCCTCAGTACACATGGGGTTTCTGAATGTTATGGATGATCTGGTGGAGTTTAATCCATTGAACTTTGTTGTGACAAGAAAAATGGTTATGTTATCTCTTGGATATGAGAAAAGATAATCACAAGAGAAAAAAAAGAAAAAAGAAAAGAAAAGAAAAAGAAAGACATTTAAGACCTTTCTACTTTCAAACTTTTATCTTATTCAGTGCCAGTTGTTGTCAGTGATAGAAGCATTGTGGGCTATTCTGGCTGCCTTACTAACAAATTAGCTGGGGCACCCCACTAATGAATAAAAAAAAATATATAATAATAAATAAAAATAAATAAATCAAATATAAATAAATAAAATGAAAAAAAAGAGGATTATAAATTGCAGCATTATATCACTAAAGTTCAGTTAAATTCTATTGCTTTTCATTTGGAGTATTTTTGTGTTGATACTATTTTTGTTGCTGATGGCTTGCTTGCTACTTATTAGAAATATTTCCTAAACAAATAGAATTTAAAATCTATGAAAATTATTGTCAATTGGTCATCTTATAACTTGTGTGCCTCCCCTTCTGTATGTGCTGAATGATACACATCTGACAGTCTTGCAGGTATGTCATGAAATTAGATGAATCAGTGAGGAAATGTAAGCATACTTGTGAGAAAGAGCATCTTAGTCTTAGGGCAGTTTGCTGAATATCTCTGGTCCTTCAGTAACCTTCAATTGATGTTTGCCTCCTTTACATAGCATTTTACATAAGGATATGTTCTGAGATAGTTTGAGGCCTTATTTCATGTTGTCTTTAAAGAATTACTATCCATGAAGTTAAGGATAAAAAATATAGTATTTACCCAGTTGTATTTACCTGTGTGTAGAACACAATTTATGTTGTACTGTCTTCATATATATCTTTGTCCAATTCCTAATTTTGACAACTCTGTGTTGGTGGTACAGTCTTGATGCTGATATGCTATTATGGCAAGGAAGTGAGAAGTTATCTTGTGGAATTGCTTATTCTTCAGTATTTGTGCATTT
Source organism: Scylla paramamosain (assembly GCF_035594125.1). Classification (NCBI taxonomy): domain Eukaryota; kingdom Metazoa; phylum Arthropoda; class Malacostraca; order Decapoda; family Portunidae; genus Scylla; species Scylla paramamosain. The sequence continues at coordinate 5,833,244 of NC_087160.1, forward strand.
AAATATGAAACACTACAGTTGCTGTCAAGTAATATTTTTTTGTTCCTTTCATTAAGAAACAATGGAAATAATTCTTATGGTTTATACATATACAGTATAATTAATATAATTCTTTATGGGTTGAAACTTGAAAAAAATAAATAAATAAAATAAATAAAAAATAATGACAAATTGAATATGTTGATAGAAATACAACCCACATAGAATATTAGTAAATATGTCAACTTGAAAAATTAAAGAAAATAATAAAAAATTACATCTGATAATTGAAATAAAATTATGCTCAATAGGCAGCTGCCAGGGTTCAATAATTAGATTCTGCTAGCACTGTAAGAATGAATGTGCACATGTAGTTTGTGACAGGAAGCCATCTTCATAGAAATAACTTTAGCAAGTGCCCACGTGTGAATGGGGGAAGAGTTAGGCTAGATTTCCATTATTGATAAATTAACCAATGACAAGAAAATTATGGGTGTCGGCATTTGAAAAGGTGTAGTGTGGAGAGCCTGAAGACATTCAGCCATTTTTTATACATTTAATGAGATTATTAATATTAACCCATATCAGATTGATCCATATAGTTTAATGCAATAGTGAAGGGTGCAAAATCAGTAACAGAATGGCTGGGCAGTTCATTTAATAGTGAGACTCCATGAGCAATGCCAAACCATTTTTAAATTGTCCTGCTTATTATTTTGTAGCTATATATTTCACTTTTTGAATTTGTCCTTATTAAAATATGGTGTGCACACACACACACACACACACTAAAAAGTCTCATTTTAGAAGGAAGTATGATTTACTCAATGCAGGAACTTTAGTTCCACCCTGTTAAATTTTTATTTATTATATTTATTTATTTATTTTTTTTTTTCAAAAACTGTACAGAAACTAAGATTGTCATAGAGTTGTTGAATGCAGGAATTTCCAAGATGTTCTTTGCTTGAACAATTCCATTTCATTGCATATATAAGTAGTATGTTATCTCAGAAGTGTTCTTCATAATACAGGTGCTGCATAGGTAGGAGGAATATGGCCAGTGTCCATAAGGCAGGCACTTATTTGTACTGTCATCAAACCAATGGCATAGCCTTAATTGTGATTCTTTTCTTCACTATGTTGCTGGAATGTTTTGTAAAGACTGAACAACAATCAATTTTGACCTTCACCTTGTTACTGGAATGTTTTGTAAAGACTGAGCAACAATGCAAAGATCTTGGCTTGGTGAAGTGTGTATCTGAGAACAGTATGCACATAGTTGTCCACTCTTTATCAGCGTGGAGCCACATTATTATTAAGTACATCCTTGTGCTGAAATAGCCTTGCACTGCCTATATAATCTATACCTGTATTTCAAAAAGGTGTCGAAGTATTGTTCATTGTTGTTAGTAATAGATCTTCAAGAAGCATAATGTACAGGGGAAACTCCATAATCTGACTTAGCTTTCAAACACATTTAGGTTTAACTTTAAAAAAAGTTCCAAAATTGGTTAAAATATTGTTGCCAGTTTCATTATACCCTATTTAAGTAGGTATTTCTTGACATTTCAAAAGTGAATCACAGCCTACTGAAGTTTTAGGAACTGTGGAAAACAACTAAATGAAATCCGTTTTTGTCAAATACAACTGGGAGTGATTTAAAATGCAGTATAGTAACAATGTGAGTTGACAGTAAAACTTTGGGAGTGGCATAAAAATGTAGTAGCAATACTTTCAAGAGGTTATGGACTATTATTGTGTTACCAATTTTTTTTTCTCTTATTTCACTAATTTTAATTTTTTGGGGTTAAACTTGTCCAAAGATTTTTAAAATTCTTTTTACTTAAAGAAGTCTCATGGATCCTATCAAGATTGGACAATGGAGCTTCCACTGTGTTGGTAATTCACAGAATTAGATAATTCTAAAAAGTGGCAAAATGTAATGTGAGTTCAGTAGACTTGTAGTAAATTTTATGAGATTGATACTGGGGATTAGTGTGTGTACTTACCTCTCTCACTCTCTCTGCTGCCCTGATGTCTTCATGATTGAAATCAATTTTACATCACCATAACATCACAGTGTTCTAAGATTTAGAAAGTAGAATCTTTGAATTGGGTAACTGATGTGACTTGAATATTTATGGCTGACAGAAGTCATAAGAATCTTCATAATGTGTACTAGTGCTGCTAAAGGTAGATTATTTCAGATGCTACATCTTTGTATATATAAATTCAAATTACTGTTGTACTCCTATAAGTTGTAAGAGGTTCCTGTAATTTATTTTATGTCAAGTATTTTTAGAAAGATATTAAAAGTGTGGTAATGTGTGTAAGATTAATATACTCATTTATTGCATAATGATTTCTGAGCACTGGATATTGGGGTATTGAAATGTTTTGTGTAAGTGTATAAAGAATGCATTCATTGAAAATTTTCAGCTTCTGTACATTTGACACTGTGGAGAATGTTGTGCAGACTTCAATATTGTTGACCAGGTGCTTGCTTGCTGTAGAATTAATCTTATGTTGCTGTGATATGATGAATGTTCATCTGGTGAGACACATCAAGTAAGGTTGTTGGTTACTGGTACTTTTGCAGCTGTTTGAATGATTGCTTTTTTCTTACCTATATACTTAAATGTAAGTCACAATAATTGCCAAGGTCTTTCAAAATGAAAGACTTATCAGTGCCTGGTTCCTTTTGTCATAATGGTCATGTGAACTTTGCATATAGCTTGGGACCAAACCAATGTGGTCACAGTAAGATATCATCAAAATATGTCAGATTGTCATATATGTAAACACTTTTCATCTGTGTGTGTGTGTATATATATATATATATATATATATATATATATATATATATATATATATATATATATATATATATATATATCCAAGTTTAACATCTTCCAGTGTAGTGTATTACCAACAAGTGGCTCATGGTGGTATTCCCTTAAACATGCAAAAAAAAAAAAAAAAAAAAAAAAAAAAAAGTTTGATCAGTCTTCAATTATTGTTAATTCAAAATTTTCAAACCCCTTTCTATTCATCTCTGTTCCTTTCCTGGCTGTTCTATTGCTGCAGTAGTTAATAACCAACCCCTGTTCTTCTAACCATTCATCTTATCACCCATTCTTTTCTCTTATGCATAAATTATTTGTCAAAATGCTTTGCTATCTATCTTATCTGATGACTCTACCCTGCATTCCTCTTTGTCATTTTGCAGATAACTAACTCGGCAAGAATCAAGCACCTCACAAAATGCCAGACCTATGATCTTTCTATGATTTTTAAATAACAGGACAAACCTTTGTTTGTCAATGTTTCATGCCTAAAATCTTCCAAGATTCTCTTCCCTCCTCCGTCACTCAAATGTTTCCTTTCCCTTTACTAAAGATTTCATATAAAGTTTGTGCTACATAAAACAACTTCAAGGAACTGAAGTATTCTACTTTGACTGATAGTGACTCTTACCCATCCTTGTGTGGAACTTGACTGATTAAAACATGGTAGTCTAAATCTTCTTGATTTCATCAACTCAGCTCAGCCCTTTAATTGATTGTCTTTCATCTCTCATCAGTCAGTGTTGCAAATCTTTTTTTTATATTTCAATGTTATTTCCAGTTACTGTTCTGAACTTACTATTTCATGCCTGCCTGATGTGTTGATCTATACCAATTCTCACTATTCTGCACATCTCTATTTCATGCCTGCCTGATGTGTTGATCTATATCAATTCTCACTATTCTGCACATCTTACTTTTCCTGTTTTCACTCATTTTATTGGTAATTTTTGTAACTCTGATTGTGTTTTTCCATCTTCCCATGACTAATTCTAAGGAAAGGACTAAAACTGGCCTGCCCAACTGGATCTTTTCGATTTATCTTTTGGGGAAGTGACATTCAAGCAGTTTCTCATTCATTCCAAGGTTGTAGCTGAAGCCTAAGCTACATTTCATTGCTGATTGAACAGTAGGTCCTGTAACCTTGTCACTGATTGGTGTGTGGGCTAGTCGGCTGGTTTCCTGCCTAGTATAGTCACTGATCTTGCTGCACACACAAATTTGATTTCTCCTCACTCTCTCTTATTTTGTGCAATACTTTCTTGGTTTCTTGATAATTACACTAAAGAATGATAGTAAATTACAAATGAATTAAAAGTTAAAATTCACATAGAATAATTAATATAAGGTGAATTTATCTCAAAGAGCTTTTGTTCTGTGCTGCATTTTTTATGAAATTATAGTGATACCGCAGATATAAATAATGATATATAATAGAGGAAGTTCTCATGAATGTGATGATGTCAACAGATGAAAAGGAAAGGTAGTAAACAACTTTTCATCCCAGGCTGTAGACATAACACAACAGTGAGGACAAACACATGTCCTGGTGTCTTATGCATATAGTTTGAGATGAAAAGTTGCCTATCACCCTTCCATTCTATCTTATCTAAAATCTTATAACACTAAAATCTAATAACACCATTGTATTGAAGAGAACTTACTCCATCACATGCCAGTATTTTAATTTATAGTATCATGATAGTTACATGAAAAAGCAGCATGGCACAAAAAGTATTACCATTTTAAACTCACATTATCACAGTTATTCTTTGGTAAATTTAATTCTGACTACTGTCATTCTTTTGGGCAGTGATCTATAAATCAGTTAAATATCACACAAAGTAAGGGGATTAAGGGAAGAAAAGGAAAACTAGTAATGTGGAGAGACCAACATCTGGGCTAATTGGAAAACAGGCATTGATCTACATTCTTATTAGTGACAAGATGACAGGATCCACTGTCCAGTCAGTGATAAGGCTATAAACATCACACTCAAATTATTCAGTTGCAAGCTAGGAATGAATGGACTGTAGTCTCCCTGAAATCTTAAAAAATACATTTTTAAGCTTGCTTCACATCTTCATCATGGGCAAGACATGTTCCTTACTCCTCACACACATGCATTTTTCCTACTATTGCCAACACAGATATTGATCCTGTTTTCACTTTCATGGTTGGAAAATGATTGTTTAGAAGTACTCAAAATGTTTTTCCACCAAATTCTTTGAGTTTGTCAAAGTTTATTTCCAAGATTACTATTCAAGTGAGCATAAATTTGATATTTGAAAAATGTGCATTTTTTCAGATTTGATGGTTAGGAGCATAAAATATCTCTATATTTGAGTATAATGATATATAGCAAAAGTTGTATCTTATGATGTGGATACCAGTGGGGAAAAAAAATAAATAAAATCTTCCTTTGGGAAGAAAAATTTAAGTGCTGAGACACATCACTAGCAAACTGAGATTGAAGAGCTACTGTGATGAGTGCATCTGTTCTATCATTGATGAAACACTCTACAAGACATGCCAGCCAGTGTGTTGCAGTGGTTCACAGTGCTACACTTGGATTTAGAAGGATTTAGCTCACTGCAATATTTTAAATACTAAAGTGGCCTGTGATCATTGTAAACATGACTACACATCCACATTCCTCAACCCTAAATGTGGAATGTGATGAATAACCAGCTGCTTGATGCATAAATGTTGACTGACGTGGAACACGTTGGCCTTTATTATTGTTTTTTTGTTGGAAAAAATAATTAGCAGTTTTTGTTGAAAAATACAGTTTGTAAGATAAGTATCCAGATATGTTTTCAAGAACACAGCCCATATGTGGAAGGACACCTCCCTGTATGGAAGTGATTGTCATTTTTGATGATTGTCAAGTTGTTGAGTCCACACTGTCACGTTAACCATAAATAGAAGTTGCGAATTTCCAAGTATTACTAGCTGTCAAAGAATGTTTTTCTGAGGCTGTAGTCTCAGGCCCTGTCTGCATGATCGAGTACTGCATGATCAGCGCTTGTTTAATGCCCATCGTTTGGGCAAAATTGACTGGCAAACCAATGGAGTACTTGTGCCTATGGTCAAGCAAAATCACCAGATAAGGCTGTCTGCCTGTTAGTTTGATTGCTGCCATCCAGCATCTCCATGTGTTTGACATCAAGCTTTGCCCATTTACTAGGCACTGTTGAACGGTGTGGACAGGGCTTTATGAAATCCTTGAGAGTTATAGCCGGGTATTTTCTTCTTGGATGCAATATCATACACCGGTACCTTTATGTGTGCTAAATTTGATTTAGACATTTATAATTAAGATAAATTTGAAAATGTGGTGCATAGACACCATTTTTGGTGTGTGAAATGCTTAGGGAAATACATTATACTACTGTGTTTCCCTCTCTCTCCTTCATGAATATTTGGCTGTTACCAGAGAACAGCTTCCTTCAATTACATCTGCATCAAAGGAAGTGGTCATGGCATAATTACCTCAACCTCTCTATATCCAAACTCTCCTCTGCTACCAGCACCTTTTTCACATTGATACTCGATTTCCCAATCCTTCCACCTTCCTTTCTTTCCTGCTAGGACTTTACTAACTCTTCCTTCTTGATTCTTTCATTATGGCCAAACCATCTCAATGCATTTCTTTTCAATCATTCCTTAATTCTTTTAGGAGCACATGTATCCATGTTGCATCTACCATGCATGCCCTCATGCTTCCTTTCCTACATTATCAGTCTGCAAGCCCACTCAGTTAACTTATTTCCACAGTACTCTTTGAATGGTGTTCCTCGTTTTATTTCCAAAATCAGATCCACATGTCTCTTTACCATTATGGACATATTTCTTGCTTTCATGACAAATCTTACAAGAGATCCTTTAACATATATACAATTCATAACCCAACCTCATTCCTCTTTCAATCTTATGTTTGCATAACTTTGTTCCCTAGCACAGTAAACCCTCGTTATATTGGACTAATTGGGGGGAAGCCATTGACAGTGAAGGTGAAAATCTGATAAAAGTGGCAATGTGAATAATTCCAATCCATAAAGTAAGCTAACGGTAATAAATATAAAAAAAGGTTGATATAATTATGGCTATTAATAAAATTTTATTTACCACATTTTTTTACTCATGAAAACAACTAAAACACTATATTTAGGCAAAAAATGTATTTATTATGTTAAGCCACACATATGGTATGTATATGTGGCAATGATTTAATTTTCACCCCCAAATCCCTCTCTCACCCCATTCTTGACCTGGCCTGACCCATGACTCACTACTTGGGAACTTCCTTTCCTGCCCTGACTATCCATAGGTATGAAAATACAGTAAAGTAACCAGATTTCATAAAAAAAAAAAAAAAAAAAACATACAGTAGACAATGTAAGGCAGATGGCAAACACCAAATTATGACAAATACCATAATTATGGCAGACAGCACAACCCTGGTGGATGCTTATCATTACCACCACCACACACACTCTCCCTCCCTTCTTCCCACCCTCACTCACTCCCTTGCCACCACCACCACTGGCACCCATTTACTGACATTAATCCAGTAAATCAGATGGACGGTCCCTAGGCCATACATGTCTGATAAATGTGAAATCCAATTTAACGGGATCCAATATAATGAGGGTTTACTGTACTTTAATTCTTTCACTTCATATACATTCTTTCTCGTTAACTATATGCAAAGTTTACCAAAGACACACTGTTAAGAAACTACTTACTTTTCCAAACATTCGCTTTCAGTTGTCATCTAACATACACCACTTATTTATCACTGTTCAGTTCCCTTTCACTCTCTGCAAGTAACAGCATCATTCAAAGACTTACCACCTGTCCACCTGACTCCCGTTCACTTGCAACCATGCTCGAGCATTTTCTTTACACACAGTCATGGAGAAAATGCCCTGTCTTACAGCAAGTCACACTCACCCACCCTTTCCTGTTATTTTTATAGTAAACATCTGTTCTACTCACAATCTGTTTCCTTTTCTCTCTTATCTTCTTTTTAATAATTCATTCATTTATATCTTTTAAAACTCGGCCACGACTCTCCCATAAATTTCCCTGGCACACCTAATATATTTATCCCTCTATAATTATTATGCTCATGCTTAATGCTCTTACATTTTAGTAGAGGCACAATAATTACATCACTCCATCCCAGTTATCTAGTCTTCATCCTCTATATACTCAATTTTTAATGCTGTTCTAATTTACAGAGAAATGTTGATATAATGAATCCATCTATAAATGCTAAAAAAACACATCCTTTCTTTTCCCTTAATTTCAAATGACTGATATATTTTGGATAGAATGTGGGAACATTGCACAAGCAAATGTTTGAAATCTAACATGGAAAGTGCAATGACGTCAGTTGTGTACTCATATGATGTAAAACATGAAAACCTCCATCATGGTTTTCGAATCATTTGGAAGCTGTGGAAAGCAGTTTAAAAAACATACATATACATGAATGACCACAGGGACTGACCTTGATGTTGCCAGTGATGCCATCATCTTTGAGAAGATCCTGTTGATGACTTTCAAGGCACTACATGAAGTGAAACTTCTGTTTCTTAGGATCTTTGGGCAAAGATAAAGCAATGCAGTCTGTGTGCACGAGAATGGTAAGAACATGTAGGTGTGGTGAGCTTTGCATGATACCTTAATTATCCTTCCATGTGAGATCAATAAGAGTCTTGAAAATGGATGAAAAATATAATATGAAGCACATCATGCCACACAGCATAAAGTATTACTGTGTTTACTATCACATAAAATACATTTTTTTCCATGAAAGGTAGAAAAGTTTATCCTGTATTTATTGTGTCCATAATCTTTGTTAAACAAGGATGCACCCTATATATCTGCAAATACGTTAATTCAGTTTTAGTCCAAAGGCAAATGAAATTCAAATTTTGTGAATTCCTTGTCAAAGATAACCTTAATTCTAGTCTTACTTCCACAACAATGTGGCAGCTGTAAAGCAACAGGTGATAGAAATAGGTTTTAGTTTTTGTCTAATCCAAGAATGTTCTAGTCTGTTACTTTGTTGTCATTTAAGTACAAATTTATTTTTTTGACTTTTATATTCATTTTATGATTCAGATATTTAATAATGTAATGTTTTCTTTAGTACATTGAAATGTAATAAGTTATTGTACAAAATAAATTTTAAATATATAAATTTTTCAATTAATTCCAATAATAAAATTTTAAGATGAAAGAATATTACCTGTTACAGTAAGGCTACAATACTGGCATACCATGGGCTTGTGAACTTGTTTTACAAACAATTTACTTCCATATAACTTATATATCATTATACAAGTGTTACATGACACCAATATTGTAGCCAAATGTGAGAGAGAAACTGCAGAAAGACTAGCAACTACAAAAAAAATGTGTACTTAAAACTGAACCAAACACATTACTTTATCCAAAGGAATGAAGAGACATGTGAATGAAGGTAAGGTCTGTGTCAGTCTTTGATGTAGAACAGTAACAAGAGAATGAGATGAAAACAATGGAAGAGACAGTAAAGAATATGTGATTCATGTGATGTGCTGGATGGCATAGCAGAATGTATTCATGCTCAGAAGTAGATTAATCTGCTGCACTCACTTCCAATGTAGTTGTCTTTTCCTTAACTTTGTCCTTAGATGTGCTGAAAATCTCTTAACCTGACAACTATTTGATTAACTAATAGATTTTCAACAGAGCAGAAGACAAGATTGAAGAAATCATTACACACAGTGAAAGTGAGTGCAGCTTATTAACAGATTACTGACCTGGAATACACATGTAGGTGGCATCTGCATTTGTTGGGTGAGCTTATTGGAGACTACCATACTCTTACTTATATAAAGGAAAAGTATGGTTGGCAATATATAAAATGAAAAGTTACACACTTAAAGCTTTACTGATCTCTGTGTGATGTATCAAAATGTTACATCATGAATATCTTCATGTCTCTGCAGTAAAGAATAGACAAGGAATTATTAAAAAAAAAAAAAAAAAACATTACTGTCACGGCAAACTGGCAACCTAACAGCCAGGAATGACACACAAATACATGGGTGAAGAGAAAGAAGTGGAAACAATGAGTAGGTTCTTACTTAACAGTAAATTTGATGAAATCCACTTCAATGTCCACAGACTTCTTTTTGTGGAACTTGTAAGTGTTGGGGAGATCATAGCGCAACTTTGCCAGCACCTGCACATTCACTCCCCAGCGGCTTGCTGTTTTAATGATGTGTGCCCGAGTGGAGGTCTTGTGGAGGCTGTACACTGGTCCATGTGAAAGCTCTAGAGCCACTTGTACAAACTCAAGATCAGTTCCTTGGTTGCATTTTGTACCAAAAGGTGGATTGAGTAGTACTGTGTCAAAGAGCTTGGTGAAGCGAGAGCATGAGACGCCCAGCTGTCGCACCTCAGCTTGAACCAACTCAGCAGCTGTAATCTCTAGTTCTTCCAGGTTTTCTTTACAGGTCTTTAAGGCATCACTGTCAATGTCAAAGCTGAAAAGAGGACTTCTGAATTACAAGTTAAGTGTGTACAAATATGATATAAGTTAAAATATGACAATATTCAGGATACTGAATCAGGAATCATGCCACAAAACCATGCTCCTACCCAACAACAGTAGCAGCACCCATGATGGCAGCAGCAACTGTCAGCATACCACATCCACATCCTAAGTCTGCTACCAACTTTCCCTCCAAGTCTCCAAATGATGCCTGGATGGTGTGGGCAATATGAGCAGCAATGTGAGGTGGTGTCTGATATTGCTCCAGGGCCACCTTGGGAGTTTCAAAGTCTTGAAGGTCCTGCAACCATGATTCCAGCTCCTTTAGCCTAATCATGGTGAAAGACTCTCAGACACTTGGCATCTGGGAAAAGAGAGAAATTATGTTTATATGTTATCGTAATATTTTCTAAGCTATGCAGCTAATACCTTTTGTAATAAACAGGGAGGTTGATTATCTTCTGTCTTATTTGATAATCAGCCTGCCATCCAAGTGCACCTAATGCTATGACCACCACTGTAAAAAAAAAGTGAAAGGAACTTCAGAGTGATGGATTAATGATATAGGATGTGTGTGAGATAGAAACTGAAAGTGAATGTTTGAAAAAGTAAGGTGATGGCGTATGAAAGGATAGGAGTGGATGGGTGTGTTTTCAGGTGGTTACCTTATAGGATGAGCAAGCCAGCTGTAGGAAAGTGTGAGGTGATTATGAGAGAGAATGGAGGAAGTGAGTAAGTTTGAGTGTCTGGGAACGGTGCTAGGTAATTATGATTAGATGAATGGATCAGTAAGAGAGAGGATGGTGAGATGTAGGGTCTGAATGCTATGAAAATAAGCTATTTAAGAGAGGCATGTAGAGTGAAAAGATGGGAAAGTGAGTGTAACAGAAGTTTGTACGAGAGATGTGGTATAAGCATCTGCACAAATGGTTTAAATTATGAGGTGGTAGAATGGGTGAAAAGAAACAATGGGATGACAGAACTATAGAGAGACTATGAAGAATGAAGAGATTGTCAAGAAATTATAGATTAGTGAAGCTAAATGTCCTAATAGGAGAGGAAAGCTACTAGGGAAATAGGAAAGGGTAAAGGATTATATGTGTGAAAGGTTAGTAGAGGCCAAGAGCATGAAGAGGGGAATGTTTGGACAAAGGGAGACAGAGGCTTTTCTGCTACAGTCATGCATTTGGGGTATGTTCCTGGAAAGGATGAGGTGTCAGAGAAATAGATGGATAGATAGACAACAAAGCAGATGGGTCATCTGGTAAGAAGAAATCAGACTGTTTTGCACATTTGCTATACAAAAAGATAAGCTGTAGCTCACCTAGAGTCCAATCACTTCACTTTGGTTCCAGGCGTGGCAGGACTGGTAAGATCATGTTCCCAAAGGATGAGTCTTGAGGTATAAAGTAACCAAAGCTGGAGGATGTTGCCTGTAGAGGACTTGATCTCTGGCTGTTACTTGCAATGTGTCCGTCAGTCCCAGATGACCAGCCCTAAAATATCAGGCTTATATTATAAAATGTGGTATTAATAGTGTTGCCACCAATGAATATAACATATAATTGAGTAAAATGGTTACATGGTTACAAATGTTTCACTGAAGATATGGTATTTTAAAGAGTAATAATGTCCTGTTAATGACAAGGCCTGTTAAAAGGATATACAATCCAATGGTGCCAACTCACAACTGGCTATTCTATCACCACATTTCCTCACAAACAGACTCCAAAAGACCCACACATCTCATTTCTGTATCGTGTTTCCCTCTTCAGCTCCCTATTTTGTTCCTTTTTCACTTCCCTTGTTATCATGCCTCCCACTCCTGCAACATTCTGAATTATTACAAATGAATAATTATGTTCAGAACTCATGGATTTAAGTAATCAGAAGGAAAATGGTGATGTTTTCTATCTTATCACAGGCATTGTAACTCCCTTATGTAGCCTTGCAGCTGTGGTATGTTTTAGCACTACTACTACTAGAGAAGTGATCAGTGTTTGTTGAGTGAGTTTTTACCACAGGGGTAGTGATGGGATGAGTTACAGCAGAACTATAGTAGGAAGCATCATGGTGAATGTTTTATCAAAACATGATATGTTTTATCAAAACATTCCTCAAAAGTCAGGCTGCTAAAATAGTCACATTTCAGATTAACAAAGATATTTCTTAATCTTACGATATCTATGAAAAACTACGTAGTATGCAACAAAAAAATTCTCAAATATACATAAAAGAAAACCTGTTTCCCATAAATACAGGAATATGTTCAGCTATTGAAAAAGGATACTCAATTAACCCATGTCCACTCTTCACTGATTAAATGCAGAGGAAATAAACTATGCTGTTCAACATGTGAATAAAAAGGCTATATACATGCACATACACAAAGAAAGACTTACAGTGGGTTGTTGGGAGGTGGCTGGGGTGCTGAGGGCCTGAGAAACACCCTGTTTCAGAAAAAGCTGCTTTTTCAACTGCAAATCCTCCAAGATCTTACGCTGAGCATTATCTGTCATTGGGATAGACTCCATCATTACTGAGGTATTGTCATAAAAATTAAGAGTAATAATCTATTCAAAAGTAGGGAGATAAAAGTTCACTATAAGAATTAGACCAAATCATTACTGGAAATAAATTATGCCATATCCAATGACACACCTGTGGCATGAAACTATAAATGAATACTACACACAAGATTACACCTCTGGTTCTGTTCAGCCTTTCATTGTGTATCCATCCAAACTGAATTCAGCTAAGAAATCTACATATGAAATACCCAGCCACAGCCCAGCAACTAATGGCATGATGATCACTACTGGAAGTTATTTTTTTCAGATTTATTGAGAAAACCAACAACAATAAAAATATAAATCACAATGTAAAACAAGCTTTTATGGTGATTTTTTACCTACTTCACTATAATACACCTGGATGTAACTAACATGTGTTCTTTATCAATTGTATCTGAAATGATAGTGACATTAAGTTTTGTCACAAATCCATGTGTTCCAAAATACCCTCCATCACCCACAAGCCAGGGAACCTGTAAGAATGTGAGATTTTTAGATGGGAACTGATTTACACTGGAATCAAGTGCCAGAATCACTACACTTTTGTCTCCACATCAAAGAGAACCTCCATCCCACAACAGTCTTTGAGGAAGCAATGTGTAATGTAATATTTCCAAAGCACTAGATGTCACAGGAGGCATGTCAAAGCCCTAACTGAAATAAAACTAGACCTTCAAGGTCAAATGGTTAAAGTAAGTCATGAAATACTGACTGGGGGAATTGCTAGAAATGAGTGTCTTTAAAAAATAAATTTTAGATGCCTTTGACACACATTGAAGGATCTGGCAGAAATCTTACTGCCACAAAACACTAGTAACAGAAATGTAACCCCCTATTTTCTTAGCTTACTTTGGGAACTATTATACTATTGTTACAGTTGGGGGGGGGGGTGTTGCTAGGCAGGACACTACTGTGAGGTGTGGGGTCGCGCCTGTTGGCGTCTCCCTCTTGGGCCACATGCAGCGAGTGAGGTGTGGGAAGGAGACTGTGACAGCCAGTTGGCCTGGAGACACATGACAGGAAGGATGCTATGGAGTTAGTGACAAGGCTTAGAGGTGGAGGCAGCAGCAGCAGCAAGATGAGCCTGGTGTCCATGGATCTTGAGGCAGCAGCTGTGACGCCCTGATGGGCAGACCTGAGGCGAGGGTGGATGCACACGTAGTGATAGGAGTTTGGTGGTACCTGGATGTGTGGCACCCTGAGTGAGGTGCTGTGGATGCCAGAGAGTGTGCTAACCCAGAGGAAGACTGTGGAGGGTAGATGTCAAAGCTGGCTGTGAAATCTCCCTGCTGCTGGAGGAACAGAGACTGGTAGAGCCTCTGTGAGGTGTCTGCTGTGCACCTGAAGGTTGACCCAAGGAAGGACAGCATGAAGAAGACTTCCTGTGGCTGTAAGGCTTACAGGCTGCTAGAAAGTGCAGCTGAGAGAGATTTTGCTGTGCTCAGCTGCAGCTCCTGAGTTATGCTTAGAGATGTGTCTTGCACTTCCGCCCTGAATTTGCCTCATGTTGTTCTTGTCCTTCTGGGCAGCTGTGCTGAGACTTGTAGTGGTGTGAGGCTTGTGGTACCCACATCTAGCCTTGTGTGTTTCTGGCATGTGTGTAATTTTCTTTATTGAGAGATCTACCCTTGAGTTAGAATGTTCTTCCTCCAACCTGCATTGTCAAATAAAAACTTCATCATCAGCCATCTGTCCTTGCCCCTCAATCTGTTCTAACAAAGGGGTAATGAACAAGGACGACTGAGATCAAATAAAGGAGTCAGATTCCACCCAAGAGCACAAGTAATCCTATAAGGTCAGGCTAGGTTATGTTTGGTTAGGTTACTATGCATGGGATGTGTCCACAAGGAATGAAGCACCCATTAGGTTACATTTTTTTTTTTATCTCAATTTTCTGTTCTTCACACCCCTGTCAATTGTAATACCTATTTCTTAATACTGTTGGGTAAGGACTGAAATGGTTAAAGACCTATTTGCGGTAGGTTTCATCACAGAAAAAAAAATAAAAAATAAAATAAAATAATATATATATATATATATATATATATATATATATATATATATATATATATATATATATATATATATATATATATAGTAATAAACATGAGTAAATATTGACTAGGAAAATAAATATTGTATGAAACTACATATTCCCTAACACTACACATGATATAGACAGGCAAGAAACCAACCTAAGTACATGTCAATGCACTGGCTTATAATGGATACGAAATTTAAATGGCACAACGAGGTACGAATGCAAATCTACCAAAAATAAACAAATATTCGAGGCCACAAAGATAAACAAAGAACATTTAAAAGATTTCCTCCTATTCTTCTTAAGATCTACTCACACGCACCTAATACAGTACAGTTTAGGAAATAGGAAGTTAGAGTCTGTTTACTTTGAGGCTGAATACAACGTGTTACTAACCTCTACTATTGGCCTGTGAAGCCATGGATCATCTTATCCCTTCAAAGTTTGGCGTCTTCCTC
Organism: Scylla paramamosain; assembly: GCF_035594125.1. Lineage (NCBI taxonomy): Eukaryota > Metazoa > Arthropoda > Malacostraca > Decapoda > Portunidae > Scylla > Scylla paramamosain. The sequence goes on from NC_087160.1 coordinate 5,848,699, forward strand.
CCGTAAGGCGCTGAGAGGTACTGCCACTGGCTACGAGTCGAAAGCTGAGCTTAGTGAGCTAGTGGCTGTCTGGCAGCGCAGCGAAGTGACGGAGACTTGCACTCTCCGACTTTCGTCTTTGTAACGGTGCACAAAAAGCTTATATATATATATATATATATATATATATATATATATATATATATATATATATATATATATATATATATATATATATATATATATATATATATATATATATATATATATATATATATATATATATATATATATATATATATATATATATATATACATACATATATAAAGAGAGAGAGAGAGGGAGAGAGAGAGAGAGAGGGAGAGAGAGATTGACAACAAAGGAGGAAAACTGGTCCTGCCGGCCTCTCACTGAACAAGGGGCAAACATACAGAGGTCAAATGTACATCACAGTATGAAATTGCACATACATATACATACACATACATATACATACCCATACATACATATACAAAAGTACACATACGTATATATATATATATATATATATATATATATATATATATATATATATATATATATATATATATATATATATATATATATATATATATATATATATATATATATATATATATATATATATATATATATATATATATATATATATATATATATATATATATATATATATATATATATATATATATATATATATATATATATATATATATATATATATATATATATATATATATATATATATATATATATATATATATATATATATATATATATATATATATATATATACACACACACACACACGCACATACATAGACACACACATACACACACACACACATACATACGTACACATACACACATACATACACACATACACACACATAAACACATAGATACAGAGACACTATAATATAGTGTCTCTTATATATTATATAAGGGGAGTCATCTGTTCACAGCCAAATGGAGATCTGAGTAATGAGGAGAGGTAGTAGTGGTATACCCACACACACACACACACACACACATACTGCGTCACCAACTGGGAGCAAAGTTCGGGTATTCTTGCAGAATAATCCTAAGAGCATTGGTGTTTATTAGCCAGCAGATAAGCTGCTGCAGGTCAGAAATACCTGGGGGCTGAAACTTGTCAATACAAGAACAATCCCTAACATAGTGATGCAGTGTGTGTCCTCTAGGCACTGCACACAGCTTACAGCACACTGCAGTTTTTTTTTTTTTTTTTTTTTAAGGGGGGTGGAGAAAAGAAGATAGCTAGCTAAGAGAAAGTAGGTGGGAAGAGAAGGGGTGAAAGAAAGTAAGAGAAAAATAGATTGTGGGCTAACCACATTGCTAAATTGTTTTATATTGTTTATTGCAGGGGAGTTAATAACTTCTCAGTAATATTTATAGCCTAGCCTAAGGGGCATCGCCACACTATCCAGAGATGTACTGTATCTCCCATAGGTGTGATCACTACTCTGGGAGACTTGTACATAATGGAGGCAGCTAGGACTGTCATCATGATAGCACTGTGCTACATCATCAGTAATGCTACTATTTACATAGTCCATAATGCTACGGTTTACATAGTGGAGAGTGTACTCAATAAAAGGGTCCACTGTCTCATCCTGAAGGGCAAGCTGGGCGAAATGGTCGGCCCTTTCATTAAAAAGGATGCCTACATTTGAAGGCACCAGTCTCTTCAATAGTGCAAATGACCCTAAGGCAATTGTGCACAACATCACAGTTTGTAGCTACAGGTGACAGAAGGCCAATTAAGGCAGCCTGACTGTCAAAGAGGTAGACATCCTTAAGCAAGGAGGCTAAAATGTGCAAAGCCTCGAGTATGCCATGCAGCTCCGGCCTGGTGGAGGACAGGTGTGCGGGGAGCCGTTGGGACACCTCAGTGTCTGTGTACTGACTGGGGGACATATAGTTGCGAATGAACAAACCACAGCCCGATTTGCTACCATCAACAGACCCATCACAAAAAACATGGACATAACGTACTTGAGGGTATTCAGACAATTTTGACATAAACAAATCTTGCAACACATGGGGGGAATAAGAATGTTTTGGCAGAGGCAGCTTGGCAGTGTCCACACTGACTTGACTAGGGTGCGTACTGACTGGGAGACATAGTTGCAAATGAACAAACCACAGCCCGATTTGCTGCCATCAACAGACCCATCACAAAAGACATGGACAGAACACACTTGAGGGTATTCAGATAATTTTGACATAAACAAATCTTGCAACACATGGGAGGAATAAGAATGTTTTGTCAGAGGCAGCTTGGCAGTGTCTGCACTGAATTGACTAGGGTGCCAGAGGGCTGGAGCAGTGTCTGAGGTAGACCCAAGACAGCATCTACGACAACAGTACATGTCAGAACAGCCATTATCTTCCTCAGGTACATATTAGCAGGGCTCCTGGGGTTATCAGACAGTAAGACAAGCTACTGTTTAAGAGAGCAGACCCTACAGTTGGCCTGAAAGGTAGTTTTAGTTTCATTAATAACAAGGCCCATCTGTACACATAGAGATGACAATTGCTGGAGTGCTTCACTGAGAAGATTAGGGGAGTTACATTGAAGCAAGATGTCATCGGCATAGAGGATTACCTGAGACCCTTGTGGAAATGAACAGTGGGCAATTTTGTCCATGAGGATATTGAATAACTTAGGGCTGAGGACACCACCCTGTGGAGTACCCAGATCAAGGAGTTCCACAGAGGAGATGGAACCTTGATACCATACTTGTGCCCTTCTATCATACAAATAATCCCTTATCCAATTTAAATTTGCCTTTAACACCCTCGAGAACAAGTTCCTCCATTATAACCTCTTTATTGGCCCTGTCAAAGGTCCCCTTGAGATCAGTGAAAGCCCTACAAGTAGCATCCTTATTGCTAAGACACTTCACAAAACAATGATTAATGGAATGACCCTTTAAGAAACCATGCAAGTTTCCAGAGGCCAGGACCCACTTTATATACCAGTCTAGTATTATGCTTTCCATCATCTTGCACAAACAACTCATGAGGGATATGGGACAAAAGGTACCATTGCCTTTGGGGATGGGAATTACTAATGTGGTTTTCCAAGCAGCAGGCAGCTGGCCTGAGGCAAATGACATATTGAATAGGTCAAGTATGGGGTTGAGTTTTCTTTCAGCAATGAGTGCCTTTAAAATGTCATAAGTCAGACCATTGTGACCAGGGGCTGTGGATTTGCCATGTTTAACAGCAGAAAGCAGTTCATCATGGGTGATGGGCACAGAGGTGTCGTCATGCAGAGCAGCATTGTGTTGGATCAGGTCCATTCTACAGGGTTTGTTCTGTGTAAGTCCTTCCTGATGTCCAGCAGGAAGGCATCCATTGAGGAGGTTTGCTTCCATTGCATAACAAGCTCCTGTGCTTTGCTGGCTGGGTCAGGATCAATGATCTGATGCTTAGACTTCTCCCTAACCCTGTTCACATGTAGCCACACCTCCTGCAGGGACCGGATGCTGCTCACCTGAGTCAGGAAAGTAGCCCAGTATTTCTTCCTTGCCTGTTGTCGGAGCTCAGAAAGGTGTCGAGCCACAATGACCATGGCCTCCTGAGCCTCACAGTCATCAGGGTCATCCTACCATTGCCTCTGACAGGCAGCCAGCATCCGTTGACAGTGAAGGACCTGGGGATCAAAGGGATAGGACTGGGGACATAACCTCCAGGCCCTGGGGGGAGTCACTGTGGCACTGACAGATCCCTCAATGGCATGCAGAAGCCCCTCATACAATGCAGTTGGATTCATGAAGGTGCCCTGCATGCAAGAGTACCCTGTGTTGACATGACAGACAAGGTGTGGCAGCTGAGCACTGGGGACGCTAAGACGCTTCCTGGCCACAGGGGGATAGGTAGGGGCACAGAAGGTGGTCTCCAGAGCAAAGTGGTCACTTACAAGGGACCTGTCAAGAGTAGCTGCAGCAGTAAATGTTGGTATATTAAGGACAACATAATCTAATCTACCATCCTGGACATGAGTAGGGACATTTTCCCCAGTTAGGACAGCTGTGTCTGTGGCATCAAGGAAAGCTTTCCAACAAACACCATTGGCATTGGTGACTACCTAAGTCCTTGTGTCAGGCATTAAAATCACCCATAAGAACAGTCTGCTCCACAAGAGCATATGGGGAAAATTTAGAGATATCAAAGGTCCCTGCATGACAATACATGTTAACAAAAAAACACAACCTTGCTCATATTGAGGAGACAGACAGTAATGTACTCCATGCCCTCAGACACCCCTATATCCTCCAGAATGACAGGAGCCCCTTGTTATACTGCTTATTTTCCTATAGATGCCAGAAGGTATGTATATTAATGCCTACTGCCAAGAAGTTCTAGTCATCAACAGAAAGTTAGGTGGTGTCTTACAGTTGGTTAATAAGTACTCCCAAATACAAGACTTTTCTGCTAATTCTTACTCTTAATCTGTCAGTCAACCTCAATGAAGCAAAGCTTACCCAACATCTTAGCTTTTATCCCTTAATAATAAACTCTGGGATTCACTACTATTGTTGGTTTTCTTTCTTCAAGTGACTTGAACTTTTTGGAGAAAAAAAAAAAAAAAAAAAAAAAAAAAAAAAAAAAAAAAAAAAAAAAAGCTTGTTACAAATAAATTATATCTCCGGTATTAAAATGAGCAAGTTCTTGAAAATTCTTCATGAAATGATTAAATTTCTTTTCTGATTAGCATACTGACTTGGTTTTCTTCTTTTTTTTAATCATTGGCCACACTCCCTGTTAAAAATAAATAAATATAGATAAAAGTTTACAAAGAGAAATTAAAAATAAGATAAAAAATACATTTCACTTATGCCTCACATAAGGAGTGAGGGTAAAAAGAAACAATAACATAAGTTACAGTATCCATGGCTTCCTTAGGTTGTTTGAAACTGAAATTCAGAGAAAAAACAGATAAGCAAAATCACTTTGGTTCATAACTGTAATGCAAATGATGGGTGATACACTACCTGATGGGCGCAGCATCCCTGGTGTGGACCTCCACCCCCACACCCACAAGCTCCAACAACAGCAACAACAACAATGGTCCTGACATGTAGTAAAATACCTACATGTAACAAAAACAACTTTAATAGGATTAAAATGATAGCTCAATCATAAGAATAAAGTTTTCATAGTCCTTACTTTTGTGGAACTACATTGGTGTTAATTACTAACTTTATGTACATTTTGTTTCATAAAAGGACTCAACTCATAATATCAAGTCTGAAAAAGTTTATTTTTCTAAGCATTTTGAACTCATTATCATGGAAAGGAGAAAACATCTTTTATAACATGCCTTAACTGTTACTTTAATTAAACCTAAGTTCTGCTTTTCATTTTGAATGCCATACACACACACACACAAAAAAAAAATAAAAAAATAAATAAATAAAAAAAAATAAAAATAAATAAATAAAAATAAATAAATAAAATAAATAAAAATAAATAAATTAATTATTTAATTAATTAAAAAAATAAGTAAAATAAAATAAATAAATAAATAAGAAAAAAATAATAATAAATAAATATTAATAATAATAATAATAATAATAATAATAATAATAATAATAATAATAATAATAATAATAAATAAAAATAAATAAATAAACAAGATAACAAAGAAAAAATAAATATAGATAAATAAAAACAAATAAATAAAAAAATAAAAAAATAAAAAAAAATAAATAAATAAATAATAGAATAAAAAAAAAGAATATAAAGTATTTTTAATATAACTATTTTTCCCAAACATGAATGGTGACATCTGAAAAATACAGAATGCTCAAGCTTTCAAATGGCCTCATCTTGACATTCCAAGTAAAGAAATAACATTAAGTGCACATCACTCACAGTTTTTATAATGGATCCACCTTGGCCAATCCCAACCAATGAACAGCTAATACAATACCAATCTGAAGTTTCCAGATTGCATGCAGTTAAGTTATCAATGGTCTTTTATTTTCATTGTGTAAAACTTAGTCATTAATCATCTTCATCTGCATGTAATATGGTCATTTTTTTTCTCACTGTACCCATTACTCCTTTCATCTTATCCCAAGTCCCCAGGGCATCTGGTAAGTTGTCAAACACAATATGATCTGATACATCTACCGTCCATTTGTCAGGAGAAGGCAGACTTTTGTAAGGAGTACAGGACTCAGGTATCACTGTGCCCAACTGGAAGCCCTTGGAGAGAGACCTGTGATGTCGCTTTGTTTTTGTTTTCTTTGTACTTGTACCATCACCACTACAAGAGTTTTCTGACTGAGATGGGTCTGTACTAGAGGTGAGTGACAGTTGGCTGTCTTCAGAGTCTTCTTGGCTCTCTCGGTTTCCATCACTGTTGTCAATGTCTCCTTTGGTATCACTTTGTGTGGTTTCTTTCTCTAGTTCCTTCAATATCCTCTGTTTCTTGACTGTAAGGCTCTCCATGGACTCTTGGGAGTCATCAGTTATTTCTCCATCTTCTACCTCAAGGACCTAAAAGTGAAGACTTATTGTAACTTCAAATGACACTTATCATTATCATATAACAAATAGCCAGATCCATTTCCAAGTTATCCAGCAAAGGCAAAAATAAAAAATATTTGTAAAGGTGCAAATATTGTATCTTTGTAGGAGAGCAAAGTCAGTAGACATGATATGTAATGAGTATAAAGGAAATGCCCTACTGATTCTTCAAGGCAAATAAATGTATATACCAAAGTAATTGGTGGTGAGCTGTAACAGGAAACACATACAAAAATTGAAGAGGAACTGGGAAGAGCAGGCCATTATTGAATGCATATAGGAAAGCTTGTGTGGATCAGATAACACTGAAATTACTTGTTGGAAAACATTTGATTCTGAAAAAAGAATTTTTCAGACTAAACTAGTCTGTGAAAATATCAAAATTTTAAGCATGAGAGGTGTTTCATCAAGAGTGAGTACTAGTTATGAGGTGTTGGAGGTGGAGTTAAGGCAACAGTTGTATGTTGTTCCTTTGTTTAGTATTTGTGTTGTGGCAATTCAAGGGGTAAGTGCAATGATGATAGATGTAGGACTCTTACTGTTCACTTTTCACAACTTCAGATAGAAAATTATGGACCTGTACTTCAAGTAAATGTGAAAAATTTCACAGAATTACAACCATATCATGTGGTCTGCTGGGAATGCTACTGAAAGAATGGGCATTACAAATGAATGAGTAAGTGAGCAGCCTAAGATATTGAAAAGATCTAAAACTTATGAGGAAAGCTGCAGGGAAAAAACTCATTATTGTGAAGCATCATGTACCAATGAATGCTTACCCTCTTGATGGATGGAGATTCTTTTGTATCTGGTGGAGGAGGTGGAGGAGGGTCTTCTTCAGGTAATGGAGGGTTAAAAACAATATCTTCTGCTTTACCTTCACATTCTGAAAAGAAGATGAATACAATATCAGAAGCTGCATAAAATAATTTCTAAGTATACTTTGCATAAATGCTTATGTTGCCATCCAGAAACAATACATAAGAAAATTCATCCAGGATTCAGCCTGAGATGAGGAGCTTGTGTTGTGAATAGTGTGGATGATGAAAACAATGGAAGCGTATGGAAGGTTTGCTATGTCTGTTATATGTGAAGGAATAAAAATTGTGAAGCAGTCTAGTATGAGAGATGAGTGTGTGGATATAAGTAAATGGAGACTTCTGTTGTGGCCACCCACTGGGGAAGTTCTATGGAGTAGCTGTCAGAGAAGACTACACCCTCTTGAGTTTCGCACTTGCTTTCTCCAAAAGGCATAGCACTAAACTTTAGGATCACTAAACCTAGGGTATTGAAAATACTGGAAAACATGCTTATTTAATCTGGCTGCATGGCCCAGAACTGTATGAGAGTGTATTTTGTCTTCACATCTAGTGTGACATGGTGGTGTAGCATCACCACATGTAAAACTGTGAGTATGTGTGTTTTGTCCTCACATTCAGTGTGATGCAGCAGTGCAAAGGTTCAGCACCATCGCATCTCATTTGCTTGTGTATTTTTTTATTTCATTTTATTTTTTATTTTTTTTCATGAAATCTGGCATGAGTGTTGTGGCTAACATAAATAATTTTTATGTTCAGGTATGTGAACTGTACACAGAAATACATATACAATACATAGCATATATGTATTTGATTTTACTGTCTGTGACACCAATGGTAGGAATGCATGATCCATAATCCATGAAAATGCAAAACTTGAGGAAATAATGTGTGAAAGTAAGAATTTGGGACTCAGTGTGAAACCAGATGATTGCAAAACTCAGATGCCAGGAAACTCAGGGAGGGCACTGTTGATTAGAATGGAATAATGGAAATTCTTTTTCTTAGTGCAACCAGTCCTCAGCAGTCATGGGTTCAACATTCGTGGTTTTGATCAGTTGTGGAATACTGCAAGAAGGGAAATGGATGTGGACTAAATTTTTCACAGGATGTTACCAATTCAAATCTCATGCACAACATAGCTCACCATGACACACACACACACACACACACACACACACACATATGGTATCTGCCACACCAACCTGCAATCCATTACTAGTGGATTTTCAACATTCATGGATGTCTTTGTTAATGAACCCCACATGAATGCTGAGTGCTGGCTGTATTGGCATATGTATGGGCAGTATGCAAGAGAAGGCAAAGGTTGAAGTCCTAAGGAGGGGCCAAAAGTGCAATCCAAAGAAAATGACACAAGCTGCACTTGGCCATGTGGCTGTAAATTGGAATCTAATAACAGAAACTGACCCACATAAACATGAAATTTATCTTTAAAAAATGACAAAGACATTAATAATGATGTACATTGGTAATTTTCAAGGATGTCACCATAGCCTTCACACTTGGGGCTAAAGCAATATGACATTACCTTCCACTTCCATTTCTATTGAGAGAGGTGGAGTTTTGCTCCTTAGTTCTGAATCTTTTAGTTTTTTCTTCTTATAGGCTTCAGCTTTGTTCTGGTTCATGAAGTGCAGGAATTCTGACATCTGGTGGCACGGCTGCATTGGTGGGAAGTTATATTTCTGTGACTCCTGGTGGACATGAACGTTTTGGTTAGATTTGGTGGACAAAAGTGATTAATACCGCGGAGAACAAAACTCTTTGTCTATCATAAATGCCAAACATAGCAACAAGTTTCTTGGCTACTTGCAAAACATTGTTTCCATTGTGTCCAAATTGTTTAAGACTATGATAAACTGAAGACCATGAATGTGAAATGCAGCTTTATATTGTATACATGATTGAAATTACACCATTACATTAAATGATGCAGCTTTAAGGCAAAAAGTGAATGAAGTACCATGACACTTTTGGTACAGAATGGCTCACATGGAGATAACAAGGCAATATTGATACAGGCAGACAAAAATGGAAGCAATTAAAGTAAATCAAATTTTGCATCACATCATAAATAATCACCATTGGTATATATCACAACTCAATCAGAAATACTAAAATGGACAGTTAAATAACAATATATAAAATACTGGACTTTATACTAAAATACTTTATGAATATGGCTTTAAATAACTTTAATTTTTAGTTAATGCATCAATGAACTCTTGACTGCACAATGTGAAGCCGTTCCCAAAGGAGAAATGCAGATCACATCTGTTAATGATATCACACATTTTAAGTGGAGTATCATGCAAGGTACTCACATCTATGATTCCACGAGGTGCATTGTCATTGAAGCCGGGGAAACGGACTAACTTTTCTGGTTTGTACTTTACTGTTAAAGGTTCTGCTTCTCCCTCCTCTTCATCAGGATGTGACACAGCTAAATACAAATGAAAAATAATGCTTGCATTTATTTAAAAATGTATGACAGAATGAATGAGAAGGCAGTGCAGGTTACATCAAATGTATCATATATGTAAGAGTTTACTGAAAATTATTTTTGTTTTATGTAAGAAGGGCTCTGGCCAAGAGAGAGAGAGAGAGAGAGAGAGAGAGAGAGAGAGAGAGAGAGAGAGAGAGAGAGAGAGAGAGAGAGAGAGAGAGAGAGAGAGAGAGAGAGAGAGAGAGAGAGAGAGAGAGAGAGAGAGAGAGAGAGAGAGAGAGAGAGAGAGAGAGAGAGAGAGAGAGAGAGAGAGAGAGAGAGAGAGAGAGAGAGAGAGAGAGAGAGAGAGAGAGAGAGAGAGAGAGAGAGAGAGAGAGTGGAAAACGTCCAAAATTACCTCTTGAAAGCTTGAGTCATATGCAAGGGAAATATGGAAGCAGACAGCAAGTTCCAGAATTTACCAGTAAATGAGATGGAAGACTGAGAGTGCTGGTTGACTTTTGCAGAATGACTGAAAATCAAAGCTGCTATAGGATGAAGCCCTAAGTTGTCAACTATCAATATTTATGAAAGAATGTGTAAAAAACTATTTCTATATACAATAATTTATCTACAAACTAGTCTAAACAAATGAAAGTGAATGCTTATGTATAGGTACAGTGACAGATAGATCTTGTTTAGGAACATCTCTAATTAGATCCTCTGCCATGAAAGGGTTAAAATAAAATAAAGTTTCACCAACACTCATATGAGACAATGACAAAGATTGAGGTAACAATGGGAGATGACCCCAGCACTGTCTTTTGTGGAATTCTTACTATCAGAAATATTATATGCTTACTTCTTCCTGTTGCATCATACATCTTCACATCTGCCTGATGGACCTCAGCCTCCTTCAGCCAGCCAGGAGGGTAGCCTAGAACACGCATCCGGTAAATATACAGAGGGAGCTGGTTTGGTCTCAGTCCTAGAGCATGGCGCAAGTTGTCACTAATTTTTCCAGGTTGATACTGCCCATATTTATTCTCACAGTCTTCATGGTACCTCCTGCAATGCAATGCCAGTATAAAAGTTAGTATTTTTTTATAAGAAAGGATGATCTATGAAACACAAGGTTGATTCTTCTGCCAAATTCATCCAGGGTTGAAAAACCTGTTTTTTTTTTTTTTTTTTTTTTACCTAACCCACTGTTTTTTTGGGGGGTTTTATTGTTTTTTCTTGGGAGGATCAGTTTTTTGCTTTATTTTTTTTTGTTTATTCTTCATATCTATATGTAAATCAGCTTAAACAAGCAATTAAAATATAGTCCAAAGTGAAACAAAAAAGTTAGTTTTTTTATGTATAGGAGAGAGAGAGAGAGAGAGAGAGAGAGAGAGAGAGAGAGAGAGAGAGAGAGAGAGAGAGAGAGAGAGAGAGAGAGAGAGAGAGAGAGAGAGAGAGAGAGAGAGAGAGAGAGAGAGAGAGAGAGAGAGAGAGAGAGAGAGAGAGAGAGAGAGAGAGAGAGAGAGAGAGAGAGAGAGAGAGAGCAGGGGGAGCAATGAACAGGGTCAAATGCAACTGTCAAAAAATTGAAGGATAAGTGTCTTGAAACTACCCTCTTGAAAGAGTTAAGGTCATAGGAAGGAGGAAATACAGAAGTAGGCAGGGAGTTCCAGAGTTTACCAGAGAAAGGGATGAATGATTGGGAATACTGGTTAACTCTAGCATTAGAGAGGTGGACAGAATAGAGGTGAGACAAACTGGCGGAGACGACTCAGAATGCCTAACTTCACAGAAGCTGGTTTAGAGATGAGATGTGAAGTTTCCAATTTAGATTATCAGTAAAGGATAGAGGTTGCTCAGAGTAGAAGACAGGGACAGTTGAGTGTCACTGAAAAAGAAAGGACAGTTATCTGGAAGGTTGTGTTGAGTTGTGAGATTGAAGCTGTTAAATTTACATTCTTTAGAGATATAGGTTAAGAGGGGACCTGACAGAAGTCTTTAAGTGGTATAAAGGTTATAACAAGGGGGATGTAAGCAAAATTCTTAGGATCAGCAACCAGGATAGAACAAGAAATAACGGGTTCAAGCTTGAAAAATTTAGGTTTAGGAAGGAGATAGGAAGAAATTGGTTTTCAAATAGAGTGGTAGATGAGTGGAACGGACTCAGTAATCATGTTGTTAGTGCCAAAACTTTAGGGAGCTTTAAGAGAAGATTAGACGGGTTTATGGATGGGGATAATAGAGGGAAACAGGTAGGTATATTTCATACAGGGACTGCCACATGTAAGCCTGGTTGCTTCTTGCAGCTTCCCTCATTTCTTATGTTCTTATGTTCTTATGTTCTTATGAGTCAATAGATGGAGGAATTAAGTTTTTAAAAGCACTGAACAATACTAAGTTTGCTCTGCCCCAATCAGAAATTTCAGATAGGTCAGAAGTTAGGCATTCTGAGGCTTCTCTGAGAGAACTGTTTACTTCCTGAAGGGTTGGGTGTCTATGAAAAGATGTGGGAAAGTGCAGGGTGGTATCATCAGCATAGGAGTGGATAGGACAAGAAGTTGGTTTAGAAGATCATTGATGAATAATAGGAAGAGAGTGGATGAACCCTGAGGAACACCACTGTTAATAGATTTGGAAGAACAGTAACTGTCTACCACAGCAGCAATAGAACTGTCAGAAAGGAAACTTAAGATGAAGTTACAGAGAGAACAATAGAAGTCATAGGAGGGTAGTTTGGAAATCAAAGCTTTGTGCCAGGCTCTATCAAAAACTTTTGATATGTCTAAGGCATCAGCTAAAGTTTCATCAAAATCTCTAAAAGAGGATGACCAAGAATCAGTAAGGAAAGCCAGATCACCAGTAGAGCAGCCGAGACAGAAACCATACTGGCAATCAGATAGAAGGCTATGAAGTTATAGATGTTTAAAAATCTTCCTGTTGAGGACAGATTCAAAACCTTAGGGGAAGGAAATTAAAGCAATAGGACAATAGTTTGAGGGATTAGAATGGTAACCCTTTTTAGAAACAGGCTGAATTTAAGCAAACTTCCAGCAAGAAGGAAAGATAGATTCTGATAGACAGAATTTGAAGAGTTTGACTAGGCAAGGTGCAAACATGGAGGCACAGTTTTGGAGAACAATACAAGGGACCCCATCAGGTCCATAAGCCTTCTGAGGGTTTAAGCTAGCAAGGGCATGAAAAACATCACTGCAAACGATCTTACTGGGTAGCATGAAGTAGTCAGAGGATTCAGGAACAAGTCCTGGATCATCCAAGATAGAGTTTTTAGCGAAGGTTTGAGGAAAGAATTGAACTTTAGAGATAAATGATATGACAGTGTTGCCATCAGGTTGAAATACAGGTGGGAATGATGAAGAAGCAAAGTTACTGGAGATGCTTTTTAGCTAGCATTAGAAGTCATGAGGGGAGTTAGATCTTGAAAGATTTTGACACTTTCTATTAATGAAAAACACAAACTTGTTTAGGTCATGCTGATACAGGTTGGTTTGGTTGGACAAACCCTGTGTTAACTTGTACTGTACAGGAAATTAATAGGTCAGGCTTGATTACTTTTACATTTTTTTTATGTATATGTATATAGACCTTATTTATCAATATGATATAAAAATAAATTTTGACATGAAAAAAAAAAAAAAATAAATAAATAAATAAAAATAAAATCCACTTAATTTTTTTTTTGGCGGGGGCTTCTAATTAATTCATTCATTCATTCATTCATTAATTAATTCATTCATTCATTTATTTTTATTCTTCTTAATGCCAAATCTGCATTCATCCCATTGAGTTACCAGGAACAGGTGTTGTAAAATAAAGATCAACCAATAGATGAACCAAACTGATATTCAGCTCCTTCAGTTCTACTCACACAGACATCCTGCTGGACATGCGCTTCTTTCGGTTGGCACTTATTTTGGAGTGGTCCAGGGGAAGGGTACACTGAGCCATGTTGTGGTCCCCTGAACAGTTAAAACAAGACTGCTTTGGACGAGCTTCATTGATCTTCTTCCCAGTGAGCATGCTGAACTCAACATCAGTCAGAACACCACTACAATCCTGTGACAATTTGAATGGACTGTTAAATTATCAATAATCAGTATATATATATATATATATATATATATATATATATATATATATATATATATATATATATATATATATATATATATATATATATATATATATATATATATATATATATATATATATATATATATATATATATATATATATATATAAAAGATAACTCATACTTAAAATGCACATCTCAAATTTTTTTCATAAAAGACATATTACTTATCATATATTTCAAAATGCATTATATATTCCTACACTGCTCCAGCAGAATCAGTTATAGGACAATTGCAAATGCTATATTGATAGACTGAACAGGTCACATGCATGCATTGCCCCATGACTCTTGCAAGTCATTCCATGATATGCCTACCTTTCAAAGCCCTTTTATTTCTCCATCCACCTAACCAGTTTTACATAACTATCCCTAAATCAATTCTTTCACTTCCTCAATTTTCTCTTTTTTCCTTAACATCTTCCTACTGGTGGCACAATCCCTATGAAGTGTACTGAGCCACATCATGTATCTCTGTCCCCTCCTTCCAATAAGTCATTAAATCAGCCATGGAACTACACATACATCATCTTGACACACAAGTCAACTCCGGTAACAACTGTTGTGACAACCCTGCTCTGTGTTGGGCGGTGTCACCTGCCCATCACCTACACTCTAGGAGTACAGCACACTTTAAAACTTAAACCATAAATTAGAATTCAAACAGACATAAAAATAGATACTTCCCATGTCACATCTACATCACCCTGCTACCACCCTCCATGAACTAGTTCTTAATTTTTCCTCCCATAAACATTCGTCAGCTAGATTGGAATAACACTGCCATCATGTTCCTATCTATCATAAAAGGAATGGAGCGAAAGGATTGGGGGCCTACTCTTCAGTATTTTAATTCTTACAATAAGATATCTTGTCTCAGCTACCTCCTTGTAAGGGAGACATCAGCCTAATATACTGACAGGTAATACATATGGAGAGAGAGAGAGAGAGAGAGAGAGAGAGAGAGAGAGAGAGAGAGAGAGAGAGAGAGAGAGAGAGAGAGAGAGAGAGAGAGAGAGAGAGAGAGAGAGAGAGAGAGAGAGAGAGAGAGAGAGAGAGAGAGAGAGAGAGAGAGAGAGAGAGAGAGTAATAAACGCCTAAAAACCAAGCTCTGACTTTTAATTCTTATAGTAAGTATGTCCATTTTGTGACATCACTGTCTGATAACATAACTGCAAACAGACTGAATTCTTGTCATACACAAGGACTAACAAGAAAGAAAGAAAGGAGACTGCAAAAGGCCAGTTGGCCCACGCTGGTAACGTACACTGTCATAGGAAGGCACAACATCCAGGACTGCGGGTGGCCCAATGGGCTTCTCTTCCTCGGCCACTAATTCCTCCCCTTCTGTGTCAAGCTCCACCCCCTCAGGCATGCTGCTCTCTGAAAATTCAAGAGAAACGCCATATCCAATCCTCTGCAATTTTTTTTATTAAAGTTATTTCAATCTCTTGTTTCACAAACACTAAATTAATTCAACATTTATGTAACTCTCTCTTTTTTCTCTATTCAAAATACTGTCTGAAAAATCATATTCCCAACTGTATTACCCATCTGATATTTTTACAATTGTCCTTTCCTAGTGATCAATCCAGATCCTCCAAACCTGACAAGACAGACAGGTAAGTCACCAAAATTTATTGGATTTACTGGAAGGAATAAAATCTGAAGAATATAAAAGGACAGTCTAACACAAGAGTGGTCAACAGTTGCATACAACTATTAACATTATTACACACACACACACACACACACACATATATATATATATATATATATATATATATATATATATATATATATATATATATATATATATATATATATATATATATATATATATATATATATATATATATATATATATATATATATAATGCTCATGGATGATGCTTTACAAGCCAAATTGCTTCTTTCTCAACCTTTTATTTATGACTCCAGTGAACTTGTAACAACTTGCATTGCCAGAGTTACCTACCCACAAGGCTTTCATTTCCTTCATCTGTACTGGGCTCTCCAGTAAAATCCAGCATAATACTGGTGCTGGTTGCTTCAGTGCACTCTCCACTCTTCTCCCCATCCTGGATCCCACTGTCTTCTTGTGATGTGTCTGGAAATATAGGAATGACTAAACCACCCATCCCTACATTTTTTTTAAAGAGCTCTGGCCATGGGCAACTAAACATGGGATTGAAGAGAGAGAGAGAGAGAGAGAGAGAGAGAGAGAGAGAGAGAGAGAGAGAGAGAGAGAGAGAGAGAGAGAGAGAGAGAGAGAGAGAGAGAGAGAGAGAGAGAGAGAGAGAGAGAGAGAGAGAGAGAGAGAGAGAGAGAGAGAGAGAGAGAGAGAGAGAGAGAGAGAGAGAGAGAGAGAGAGAGAGAGAGAGAGAGAGAGAGAGAGAGAGAGAGAGAGAGAGAGAGAGCCTACTGATGGTGTCAGTCCCTCAAGATGACAATCTGAATGAGTAGATTCTAACCAGTATGAAATAAAGAAACAGGCATGCCATTCCAGATTTTACTAAAAAGTGGAAGAAAGACCAAGAATATGGTTATGGAGGTAGAAAGGACAGGGATGACAGAAAGTAAAGATTTTGTGCAGTGAGGATATGGGAAACATCTTTTACTTGCGTCACCATGTCAATGTTGAGAAAATGTGGTCATTCATAATTTCAAAAATTAATTAGTAAAAATCATACTTCAATTATACATAATAAAATGTAATTTCTTTAAACTTTAATAACTTCAATGTACACATACACATTGAAATACATCATTATCATTATCAGTGAATGCTCTTCTAGCATAAAGTTACTTGGGATTGCCTTTGGGTGAATTTGTTTTCTTAAATCTTTTTGGTCACTGCATAGGTGAATTACACTTTGATAGATACCTGCCACTAATCATTATGATGTATGCAGCAACTGATGATGACAACTTACCACACACACTGCTGCAGCCAACCCCTTCTTCAGAGTAACTCTCTCCCAGGGACGTCCTGACAGGATCTTCATCATTCTTCTCCTTTGGCATGGCTGAGGAGGAACACATTTTGAAATTTATTTTTTTATGAACTCTGTCGACTTCCATTATGCAAAACCATCTCAACTGCTTGTTCTATTGAACAGTACCAACCTATCAATTAATTTCCCTGCCACTAAAATCTATTGACCCTTTTATTTATCTTATTTGTTTAATTTTTTTGCCAGTATTATAAAGAAGACTACACAGCACTAAGAAACAACAAATAACAAGCTGGTATCTTTCACTAAGATTTTAACATGCTCCTGAAAATTTTATCTAATATCTTTTCCTTTTCATTTCCTTCACTTCTTATCTTTTCCAATTTTATAAGCCATCTCACCATTTTCCCCATTCGTCTGAATGATGAACATTATTTGTAGGTCATTAAACTTTTATTTCTTAATCTTTTGATTCTAAGCCTCTTTTATCCCTTCTCTAAACTTCTGTCTATATATTTCTCTACAGTTTCTGTTCTACATTGTAGATCAATTATTGGTACTACATGAGTGAAGAAACCTGTTGATGTATTCTTCCAACTCTTCATGGTTCTCCATCCCTATGCCCTTTTGCTAATCTGGCTGGTGTTTCAGGTGAAGGGGTACTTGTTTTCAGCCTGATATGCCTGGTACTGCCAGAAGAGTGTGCCCCAGTCAAATGAGTGGCATTAATACAGTAAAGATGAAGCTAATGCCAACTTATTATCATGAAAGCTTCTCATAAAATTCCTTTTACTATTGGAAAGGATGTATGTTGCATTTAATATGCAAAGTGATCATTATTATTTAAATCACAAGGCATCTATGAAGTTGAAGATTCAAAATAAAGACAAAGTCCACAGTGCTGTGTTTATTACTGTTTCTTTGGGACACTAACCCTTATAGCAGTACACAGATCCATTGTCTCTAGTTCTCATAAGAACTCATATGTCTCCAATACATCTCAATGGAACAGAATTTACATCGTATTTTTGTGGAATTGTATCAAGTTAATCAAAGTGACAATTATTTCACGTATATGAAAGTGGTGGCTAATTGCCAGTGTGTATGAGTTTTGCCAGGGTGGTTACAAGTTAGCAGGCCTGGAGATGGTGTGAATCACCAATCACCACAAGAGAGAAGCAAGGCATCCATGGAAGTGACGTCCCCAGTTAGGAGGTTGAAATATGTAGTTTGATTTTGTTCTGAAAAGGCCCTCACTGTCAATAGACTGATGCATGACAGCTTGACTTTGGCAGTGTCAAGGAAGCCAGTCTTACTAAAGTGAATGAAATGATTTATACTATTAAGTTTAGGTTGTTTGATTAAACCATAAGAAACAGTACTTTACTAGAAAAGAATGACTGCAAATTAGTCAAAACGCATCAAAACTTACCAAAAAAAATAGTTTTGTCCTTGCAAATAACATCAGTAAACTCATCAACACTGTGCAGCTCACAGTTTAAACCAGTCGCTCACAATACCACACCTAATAAAAAAGCGATAAACTTTTTAAAATCGCTGGCAGTGCTGCTATAAGTTTCCAACACATATATATGGAATACCTAACCTGACGTGGTAAATTTTTACAGTTTCACCAGTCTCTCTATTCCAGATGAAACTATTTTTTTCTGGTAGTTTTCTGCCCATTTTTTATTAATCTGCTTGTTGTTTTCTGCAAATCATTAGTTTTCATTTTCTACCACCCTTATCCCCCCCTTTCCTTTGAAACTAAAGATTTGTAATAATAACAAAAAAGCAGATTAATACAAATCAGACAGAAATAAAAAAAAAATGAATAATAAATAATAAATAATAAATAATAAATAAGTAATAATAATAATAATAATAATAATAATAATAATAATAATAATAATAATAATAATAAATAAATAAATAAATAAATAAATAAATAAATAAATAAACAAATAAATGAATAAATAAATAAATAAATAAATAAAAAAAAAAAATGGCTCTTACAAATAAGTAATGCACCAGTAACACTCCCTGGCAATGTTACCCCTAAGAGGACTGGCTGCCAGCTGGCTATTACGCACCACCCCCTACCCTAACCTTACCAAACTAATTTAACCTAACCAAACAAATTTAAGTTAACCAAACAAATTTAACCTAACTAAAAAATAACCTAACCTATCCAAATTAATTCAACCAAACTTATCTAACAACCCAAACTTATCAAACCTAACCAAACTAATCTAACCTAACCAAACAAAGCTAACCAACTAAACTAACCTAACCTAACCCAACTAACCTTGCTTCTCCCAATAACAGATAAATATTAAAAAAAAAAAATCATTCAGCATTATAAATAATTTGTGGTGGGTATATATGGGGTTCAAATTATTCAGAATGAGAAGCTCTATCTCATGAGAGGACTAAGAAAGGCCATAAGGAGAATGGTGTGAGTAAACGATTACCCTTAACATAACTTTCTAGTAAACTCCAGAACTCCCTGCCTGTTTCTGTATTTCCACTTTCCTATGGCTTGAATTCCTTCAAGAGGGAGGTTTTAAGACACTTATCCTTCAATTTTTTACTATTGCTTTGGATTCTGTTCTGGGACTGGCATCTCAATGTTTTTTTTTTTTTTTTTGATTTTTACTGCCCTTGGTCAGTGTCTCTCCTACATTAGAAAAAAAAATAGAATAAAATAAATAAATAAATAAATAAATAAATAAAAATAAATAAATAAATAAATAACCTAATCCAAATAAACTTAATCCAACCTAACCAAACCATACCCAACTAATCTATCCTAACCAAACCTAAACTACATACCTACCTAACCTAACCTAAAATCTTACCTTATTTAAAAAGCAAGCCAATATATATATATATATATATATATATATATATATATATATATATATATATATATATATATATATATATATATATATATATATATATATATATATATATATTATATTTTTGGTATAATTGCAGTTTCCCCCAATAAACCACACATAAGTATGAAGAGTCTCACGGTCTAGATCACACTGCTAGGAGCATTTCTAATCCCATATTACCTTGTCGCAAATGAATAATAAGGTTGGGACGGAATTTGAAAGATTTACCTCAGTTTTTAGCTGGGATCCTGTTTCCAGTCATTGAAAGGATAGTGAGTGTGTTCATGCAAATTTACCAGGAAATATCCCTAGATTTATAATATTTTTTTGGGGAGTTACATTACGTTTGAATAGGTTAGGTTAGGTTAAGTTAAGTAAGGTTTGGTAAGGTTAAGTTAGGTTAGGTTAGGATAGGATAGGTTAGGTTAGGATAGGTAAGGTTAGGTAAGGTTAGGTTACCTTAGCTTTCTGGTTGTGTTTGAATATACTAATGGTGGGGGTTCAAGGGGGTGTACAGCCCCCTGGTTATAATAGGTTTTTGGTTAGCTACATTTAGGGAAATTTCCTTGACTTCTAGGGAAATTTCCCTACATTTTCAGTCTATATATCATTTGTATGTGCAACCCAAAAAAACTCTGGTTACCCACAGGCCCCCAAGCTTGCTGGAGGGGTTGAGGGGTGTGGGTAGAGATTGGGGATATTGGGTGAAACTGCAAATTTACCTTTTTTTTTTTTTTCGCTGGCGGTGTTACTACTGATTTGCGACACATATATGGGGTTCAAAATATTCAGCACGAGGCCTAGCTAATAAGATACGTCACCAAAGTAGAACTGAATTTATATTGAAACTGGAATACTGAAAAGAAAAAAAATACAATCATATTAACTCAAAACATGACAAATCTCATAAAGTAATGGTTTCATATAAAAACAGACAAACGAATCTTTCGCGAATTCTGACACTGCAGGTACACTCCTTCTTTGGGTACAAAGTGTGATTTACCGAAGCTATTACTACACTTTGGACTTAAAATGTTCCACAGAAGAGACCCTGGAAAACTAAGAAATCAAATCGACTTTCAATCTCCATGGAGCAACACAATTGTTTAGATCACACTAGCAGTCCCTCTCATCTGTCTGGCCACACACCACACCACACTCCTCTCAGCCAGGAACACACCTCTATACATGCGGTACTTGCCTCCTAATGATTGGTTTCAAGCATTGATGCTTTAGGCAAGTTTGGTCAAGATGTTTGGTGTTTGCAGTGTTGTTATTACAGACTTGAGGTGTCATGTATGTAGAGGCTCCTTTTGATAATGTTGTTATTTCACTAGTTATATTGAAAAAAGTACTATGTTATTTGTTATCGATTGCTCCACTTTTTTTTAAATAAAATGTGTTTATTACACTTTTATTCATTCTGTTTATGCTGTTATTTGCACATTATTAAACAAAAAATCATGTTTTATTTTTTTATTTTATTTTTTTTTTACGAACTATTGATTAACATCTATTTGAAAATGAGAAAGACTAATTATCCTTACCTTCTGCTGTACTGAGAGCACACCAAGGGAGCGGACCTATAACAACGTTCAGCATCAGACAACACAACACACGCTAAGTGAAGAGATACACGGCCAGTGTTTGTCGAGGGCGTGTATTGTGCCTGCCGCCTGTGTGGGCCCAGGAACATCACTCCAGGCAGTTATTGACCCAGGGTAAATTCATGGTGATTTATAATGATATATAGTGGATAGTGTTGCAGTTTTCGTGAAATATACATTACTGTCTAGTCGCTCATATTGGTCTTGGATGTTTTGAGGGCTACGACGGTCCCATGAGCCCGTAGTCGCTCGTATCAATGGATCTCATGATTGGGATGTTTTTAAGCTAGGCCTTACTCACCGAAAATAAACGGTAAGGAAGGATGCCTGTATGCAAGGCATGTTTGTGTTTTCACCGCGCTGCGGGGAGGGAGGGACGTCTGGTGGCAAGGCCCATCATGGGATTTAATATTCCGGGGTAGGTCCAACTAGGACTATTCTGAAATACCAACACGGATTGGCATCTTAACCAACTCGAACCATCATCTCAACCAACTCGGACCATTCTGGATGTGTTTCAGCCTCTCCAACACACCATGCCGACTGCTTCGCTGACTGCCCCTGTAAATCTCGCTCGACAGGCAAACAGGAAGTTGCGAGCTGACAGACCTGCAAAGCCAGTTGAACTGACCTTTGAAATTAATGAGGAACACATAGCATCTAATTTTCTTCAAAACGATACAAGTGTAGGGGACAGATGTCACTTACTATTTGCAACACGAGCAGCTTCAGTTACTAAATAAAAAAAAAATAGTATGTTTATGGAACATTCAACTAAATCAAAAAGATAGTATGTTGATGGAACATTCAAAGTTCTGAGGCAGCCCTTCACATGCCTTTTTTTTTTTTAGCATTCATGCAGTGTGATGGAAACAAAACAAGCACATCTTTTATTTGCTCTAATGCCTGGTAAGAGATGCAGAGACTGCAAGTATTCAGTAAGACTAATTAAATCTTGGGAGAACAATTAAAAGTTCAAGAAGTAATACTTGATTTTTGGCAAGTGCCTGGCAGGCTATCTTAGATGTTTTCCCCAGTGTGGTTATGCGTGCTTGTGCCTTTCACTGGGAACAGGCAGTTTGGAGGAAAGTTCAAGAACTCAGCCTTCAGTTTGCCTACACAAACAACAATGAAACAAACAAATTTTTAAGACAATTGCTTTCATTACCATACATACCTGCTGAACATTTAGAAAGACTATTAAGATGTTATAAAAAAGCACTATTAAATCTTTTAGAGTATGTAAACACTGTGTGGATGAGGTCTGATGTGGCCTCCCACTGCTTGGTGTGTGCTTGCAAGGAGTGTAACAACAAATAATGATGTTGAAGGTTTGCACCACAGGCTTAATTTGAAAGCACATAAAGGCCAACTTAATTTCCATTCACTCGTAACATTATTGTATAATAAGGCAAAATATTTAACACTACAAGTGCATTTATCAGATGATGGAAAGGTATTGTGACACCAAAAAACAAAATATGCCAGGCATCATGGACAACTTGTAAAACTTCAGGACTAATTTTCTAATGGCCACAGATCAGCTAAAAATTTACTGAAGGCAGTTTCTCATTGCATTGCCGTGAATGTTATCGTCGTAATGTTATGTGTGAATTTTATTGTTTCAAAGCTTTTGTACTTTTGTTTTTTTAACTACTACATTTTAATTTTAATTTCTTAACTTTGTTGTTTTACATCTTAGTAATTCCAGGTTTGTTAATGATTAATTGCAAACAGTATCTTGGATGTATGAATTTTAAATCTTTTATACTTTTATTTTACAACTACTACATTTTAATTTTTATTTTCTGAGTTGGTCCACTATTCTGGTCTGAGTTTGGGGTGAACCAATATTCCAGCTATATGGTTGAGTAAATGGTGCACCAGCTGCTGCTTAACTGAGCAAAGCAGAGACAGGGAGGGTCAGAGAGCCTGAGTGTGGGAACAGTGGTGGCCACAAGAGGTGACAGGCAGGCTTGGCTGTCCATACAAGAGGATAAAACTAAAGTAGACTAAAGTGAGAAATTAGCTATCCATTATTATTATTATTATTATTATTATTATTATTATTATTATTATTATTATTATTATTATTATTAATTTATTTTTTTATCTTTTCCTTATTTTCATGAATAAGGGAGTCAAGAGGCAAAAGAAAACTAGTAGATAGTTATATGTCCTATGGAATCAGAAGTGGGATGGCAGGGTGAGAGACACTTGTTCCTGTGATGAGCTATGGCTTGCCTCTCATGTGTTGAAGAAGTAATGTTAATTGGCAGGTGTGATATGTAAATCTAAAGATCAAGTCAAATTATTGGCAAGGACCAGTATGGATGACAGCTTTATACATTATTAAGTTCTTGACAATGGCTGGCCTTTCAAAAACTCAAATTTCTATTTCAGAGTGAACTTTTAAGCAGCAAAGATGGATTTTCAACACCGAGCTGGAGGAAAGACTGGAGGAGGAGGACAGGCATCATGGTCAGAAAGCAACCGAGATCGCAGAGAGAGGCTGCGTCAGTTAGCTTTGGAGACCATCGACCTTAATAAAGATCCTTACTTTATGAAAAATCACTTGGGCTCTTATGAATGTAAATTGTGCCTCACTCTCCATAACAATGAAGGAAGCTACTTGGCACACACCCAGGGCAAGAAGCATCAGACCAACCTTGCCCGCCGTGCTGCAAAGGAAGCCAAGGAATCCCCAGCTCAGCCTGCCCCTGAAAAGCCTCGAGTGGAGATGAAAAAATTTGTCAAGATTGGTCGTCCAGGTTACCGAGTCACCAAGCAAAGGGACCCTGAGACGGGACAACAGTCTCTCCTGTTCCAGATTGACTACCCAGAAATAGCAGACAACGTGGCTCCACGACACCGATTCATGTCTGCATATGAACAGAAGGTAGAACCCCCAGACCGTAAATGGCAGTACCTCTTGTTTGCTGCCGAGCCGTATGAAACCATTGCATTCAAGGTCCCCAGCCGTGAAGTGGACAAATCCTGGACAATGTGGAACAAGGAAACCAAGCAGTTTTTCCTGCAGTTTGCCTTCAAGGTTGATCCCAAGGCTAAAATGGTTCCTCCTGTACCTCCACCTCTCTCAGGCCCACCAGGCCCACCAGGTCCACCAGGCATGCCCCCTCCTCCTGGGCTGCCACCACGGCCACCTATGATGCCATCTGGACCACCACCCCCAGGCATGCCACCACCACCAGGCATGCCTCCCCCGTCAACTCTCCGGCCTCCAATGAGACCCATGATGCCTCCTCCCCCAGGTCCTCATGGCCATCATGGCCCACATGGTCCACATGGCCCTCTCAGACCTCCCCCAGGTCCTCCAGGCATGGGTCCTCCACCACAAGGAATGCGTGGTCCTCCACCACCCCCAGGAGGACCACCACCTCCACCCCCTCCATTCAATCCAGTACCACCTCCTCCTCCTTCTGGAGGAGTGCCGCCTCCTCCACCTCCCAAAAATTAAGTACAAACAATATGAGGAACCCTTAAGGATTAAATATTAAAGTTTTACTATTGCATTGATACTTAATAATGCTGTTTTTGAACTGTTATTTTGAATTTGGAGGGAGCAAGATTGTCAGAAAACAATTCACATAATGTGAGCATTTTCATTGTAATACACTGTACTGAATTATTTTAATCATCATAAAGAAATCTTTTCATTTCATGTGTATTTCTTAACCTATTCCATCAGATCTAAATTTTGCTTTTTCTTCAGTGCAACATGAAATGTATGATACTGCTGATTATAAAGTAAGAGAATTAACATAAATGTTCATTATTCTTTCTTTTTAAGATAGAATATATTCAGCAAGAAACAAAAGCATTAAAAGCAACAGTAAAAATGTGTGTTGGAATACAATTTCTGGAATGAAGATTCCCTTAGTCTTTGTTCAAGTTACATTTTATGACAAGCAGGGAAAGTTGAGAGGAATTCCAAACCAAATCCTTATCTTTCAAAGGGTGTTAACTTATTTTGTTGAATTGCCCCATTCTTGCATCTGCATGATGTTTATAAATAAAAAAAAAAAAAATACTAATAATGAATACACAAACAAAACATTGAATTTTTTTTTTCTTCCAGTACAGTATTAGTGCAGGGATAATAATAAATATGATGGTGTTTGTAGTCATAGACTTCTTATAGTTTTAGTCAGTCAAGCATGTTTACTAAATCAGCATCCCAGCAAAGTGGTACTGCCAGGACAAAATTGCACACAGGTCCCTCACATAATCTCATACTAATTCTAAGCAATCTAAATCAAAACATTTTAATTTCAACCCACACTTGTCCTGCTTCATTAATTCTAAACCTCACCTGTACATTTATTCCTCCCTCCCCTTCAACATAAAACCTTATAGTCACACACACTTCACTATGATATTACTGTGTGGTAACTTGGAATTTTGTTTCCTATGTCTAGTATAATAATTTTGCAAAATTTTGGTATTTAATATTTTGATTAGGACCCACTCACAAGCTTGGGTGGCTAGTGAGGGCTCTGAGGCCTTTCTGGAGATCATCAAGGAGAGTGCATGAGGCTCACCCCAACCTAAAGAGCTCAAGATTAGCTGTGTTTGCAAGTATCCCTGATATGTTCCCTGGCTTGACTGTTCACATCATGACGCAGACACAAGTGCAGCTATTAAACGCATGCCCATAAAAAGGCGAATGCCATAATTTGACAAGAAATATAAGGATTGGATACTAGAGCAGTGGGATAAGGTGATGTGATCAAATGAAAACACCTAATGTTTTCCTAACCAACTTAGGAAAGATAACAGCTCATTTTCCTGTGTACTGAGGGTTGTAGTGAACTTCACAAATCCTTTCTCAATGATCTCCATAATACTCCTGGCTAAGTCACTCGACTGGTGAGAAGGTTTGCAGTGAGATGTCTGCTAGACATGGGAAACAGAAAACTCCCAGGCACTGCATTTTCATGGCAATTTCATATGAAGGTACTTTTTTTTTTCATAATAATTGCAATTAAATTGCTACTCAAACATGTTATGAGTATCATTCAAAACTATAATAATTCTTATGCATTTCATTTCTTTACTCCTATGCTCACTCAATTTTTCTCTTACTCATCCTCCAAACTCTGTTGGATGTGTTGCTCTCTCTTCTAAATCAACCAACAGCTTATCACCTGTGCACGGCAGCTGATCCAGATTCTATAATCACCAACACTAAGAGTCAAACCTCTGTCTAACATTCTTCTATGCTCTTCTAGGAAGGGAAACTAATGTAGTATCTGATGATTTTATATCAGCAATTAACCACATTACAGATGTGCCAACCCTAATCACTTATGAGTAAGGCAGTTACAAAGCAAGGCATAGGACTAGTATGGTACAAAAGGAGATTGGCACTTAGCAATACTAAGACTTTCCACAACACATCATGCAAACACTCTAGTCTCAAAGTCCACATATTTATGAGATCAAGTTTATCTGAAGACATATACATTCCATTTACTTGTTTATTTACTGGTCTATAGGGCATAGGTCTGTATCCTTTATAAACTAGGTTATCATTTTACAACCAGGTACTAATTAATCAGTCACAATTGCTGCATCAAGCATCATGCAGCAAATAAATAAAAAAAAAATTGTGTAATTCATGAAGAATAAACCACAACAGCAAGTGAAATAAGACAGGTGTTAATTCAAATGTGCATACACAAAAACAATTTATCCAGTAAGTAAAGTTGTAGACTACAATATCCCCTTTAACCTCTAATAATGCAGCTAAAAAAAGCAATCACAAATGGTGATCTGGATTTTAAACACATGAAGTACCTCAATAAGAAAAATTACGGGCTGATTATAAATTTTAGCCTAAATTAAAACTTGTAAGATGGGAGGCCAGAAGCCAAATGTTATTGATATCTTGTAAATGTTTTGAACCAAATTTACTGATTTTGGAATAAAATAAATCAAATAATGAAATAATAAATAATAACAATTGCTTAAAATTGGTGGCTAATAAAATAATTTAAGTAAATGGAAGACCTAAGCAGCAATCTTAAGTTTACACCTTATATCTTTTAACTAAATGACAGCTTTGTATAGGATCTTAAAAATGTATATTCTGAATTCACTCATGGAAAATATAATGCAACCCCCAATGTTCTTGGTTCCAATGTGCTATGATAAATAACAAACAACCACTGATGCTACTTCAAGGACTCAGTCTACTGTGAAGTAGGCAGTTTTTGTAAACCAAACATACAAATGACTTAACACCAAGTGCTCCCATAATCCCTAATCCCTCTCCTTTCCAAAAGAACATAAAGTACGGATTCATTTTGTGTGACGCACATTATGAAATAACATATGCTTACAACGAAAACAAAATACCATCTGGAATAGACAACAAAATTCAATGAAAACAAGATTGTATGATAGCAGCAAATGAGATTTATGGACTGTCAGTGACAGATGTGTTACTCGTGTCAAAGCCTTGCCGACAACACTGTTGCAAATAAGACACGTGTGGCTCACTCATAAAAGGCACAAACAACAAAATTTCAAGTTATTCAGTCAAATTTTTTTTTACAGCTCCTTTTAATGATGACTTACTGGAAATTTACCATTAGTCTGTATGAAATTGAGTACAAAACACTGTATTTTTATGCCAAGTTTCATCGCATACAAATCTATCTTGTTCATATTGACAACTTTTATAACAAAAGAATTATAAAACTTCACAGTTTTCTATGGCTGGGGACCTGAAATCTAAACCTGAGCTTTCTGAGAAATAAGGCGACCTGGCTGCCAGAAACAATGGAAGATTGACAAGAAAGTATCAAGCGAGAAAACATACAGAGGCAAGAATTATTGCAGGAGCAATTAGCTCTTTTGCTGTTTTGATTAGTCACCTTTGTGCAAAGGATGGTTTGCATTATAACCTTGATGATACAACTGTTATGTCATCCTCACACAAGCAAGACAATGCATACAGCATAAACCTATACATACATTCCACATGATCATAAAAATTTATTTTGTAATCAAAATCACAAAGTTTACATTACTGATAATATTTTATGAAATACACAGTGTGTGTATAAATACTGTATATATATATATATATATATATATATATATATATATATATATATATATATATATATATATATATATATATATATATATATGATTACTAGTATTAATGCCAATTACAATTTTTGTAATAAAGCTACTGACTTTTGTCAGATTTACATAAAACACTAACTCTTAGCAGTAAGTTAAAAGCTTGTAACTTAATAATAATGATTACTTTTAAAAGCTTAACTGAAGCCTGCTAATAGAATCTTATCAATTTCTACCTTACAATTACTTTTCTTTTCAACTGTTTCAGAGCATAGTAGGCATTATGGTGACAAAAATGCATAGCTATACCAACATTTATCTTTCACTGAATTATATGTAACCATTACATCAGAGCCAATACATTCCATTTCCATGGTGAGCCATTCAAGCAATCACTAGTCAACCCTGATAATGCAAGCCATCACCTGCACTCAAATCCCTGAGCCTATGGGGGATCTTTGCAGACATCCTGAGCAATGGTCCATGGACTCAAGGTGTCCTCTTTCTGAATGCCTCAAGAAATACGATAGCAATCCACATCAAGGATGTGGTGATTCGATGACTGCCAGCTACACCTTACATCATGTATGGTACAGTTTTACAAACAGGAGGAAAAGGTTACGTAAATGTTTCAATTATTCCCTGCATGATATAACTTTTGTTTTTTTTTCAAGAGAACATTTCACCAGCAATTGTGTTCAGGAGAATGCTACTTCGTTACTTTTTCTAACTATGGGAATTCTGATCCGTAGATTCAAATGATAATTAGGTTTCTCACAAAAGAAACACTATAAAAACACTTCAGTGCTTTGTAAGTTGATCCAGGATGTTCTAAAAAGTTCAAGTTGATAACAGTATGTTGATCCAGGATGTTCTAAAAAGTTCAAGTTGATAACAGTACCTGTCATATTTAGCAGAATAGAGGAAGTTGTATCAAGTGAAGCATTACTTTCTTCAGCCATTCAAGAACAGTGGTATTGTAGGAATAACTATGGTGGGTATACTGTAATTACGTAATTTCATAAAACACAGCCTTGTATTCAGACGAGATTCTCTTACATACAGGTAATTTAATCAGAAGACATTCTTTATGGTAATACAATTGAGCTATTTCACCAGTCATGTGAAACATATATTGGTTGTTTTCTTCTTATAACCAGTCAATAATGAGAAGGTAGCAGGAAAGTATGGCAAAGAGGCATGAGTGATTGGTATCTGAGGAGGCAGGTTGCATCAGCCTACACTAAGAATGCCTGCCTATCATTGATTTAAAATTCAACACTCTTGCTCTTTACCTGTTACCTCTTGCTCTTTACTTGTTACCAAATATTATGTCAATGACAGTGGTGACTGCTAATCCTCCTGTGGACACTTGCCAAACTATCAGATGTGACTGGTTGCTGTTACTTGAGGGAAGTGAAGTACCACCGCTTTCCAGATCTATTATCATAAATATGTAGCCCATCATCTTATCCTTTACTCACACCTGACGCTTCTACATTACTCCTTCTGGTCTTGCTAGTATGTGCAGTGTCATACTTCTTACAAGTAGGGTACAAAACACAAAGTGAGATAGTTGAGTGCCTAACAAAGTACAATCACAATGGTCCATGTTGCTCATGCTATCAAGGTGACAGTTGCTATATGCTGCTGAACCTCCTCAGGGAATGATGGAACAAATCATGACAACAGGGAAATATCACACCTCATTCATATATATGAAATGATGAGTTATGAAGATGTACTTGTGAAAATGGTGATCCTACAGTAATTCAATAAATAAATGCATACCTATAACATCTTTGTAGTTATTTCATATGAATCATCATTATCATCATCATTCCATTTCCTACGCTACACAGGCAATGTCCAATTGTTCCATGAATGGCCAAGACCAAGCAGATGACTGACTATAGTAAGCCCAGCTGATATCAAGGGCTTCCACCACATCTAACCAGCAAGCAGACAGTATTTCAAACAGTTGGTTTATCAGCAATAAGCAGCACCAACAATTGTCACACTAGGCCTCTCCTCACATAAGATTACCTCCATCTTGCTCCTCTAAGAGTTATCAACACCTCAAACCCAACTGATAAAATGGACAAAATCACTGAGAAGTGAGGTAATTTAACTACATAAATTCTAAACACCAAGGTAACATGTGACTAATACAGTTACAATCTTGGCCCCAGGGCAGTCTACCATGCCAGTCGTAAAGAGGTCTATTCAACACAACCCAGCATTGTGTTTAACAGCAATACGTGCCAGCTGGTTTTAGACACTTAAGGCCTTGCCACCTGGGCTCTAGATACTTGTTCTTATAGTACCCCTTTATTGATGGTGGTGTATAAGGACTGAACTTTGTAGCCGCACACATGTTGTGATCACACAAGCTAGCAATTCTGTAACCAGCCATTCTTTATATTGTTACTCAACTGAGGGCTATGTAAGGTGAAGGATGAGCCTGCATCAGACCTATGCATACTTATAATCAATTATATAAACACCAACTTTGTAATAGGTTCTCTCCTTGTCTCATCCCACTCATCAGACATATGACTGTAGCACCAGCTCTGACTGTGCATACAATATGTGCTTTGTACTCTGTCAATATTAAGCATGAACTGGCCATCAAAGCTTTCATTCATTCAACACTGCAAAGTAAGGACCATATCTCTCTTACAGACTAAAAGGACTGATACATTCAATTAACTTTCATTGAATGTATACATTCAATGATAGATTCAATTAGCTCTCATGAAGCCACAGAGGACTTAGCATTCAGTTCCAGTCATAAGATGCAATTCATAAAGACAAAAGGGCAATGAGGAAGGTTTGACACAAGAACCTTAATATCAAGATACAGGCTGTTGCTGTGGGGACAGCAAAGCTCTTGATTATAAACAACATTAAAAAAAAATTAAAGCTTCTGAAGCATAAGAAACACACCATGATTAATCTTAAGCTTAACTTTTCTTCAGAAGAGAGCTTAAAAGCATTTCCTATTTACATAATTTAAGTAGGAAAAGACAAAAGAATTAATGTCAGATGAAAATAAGAACTAGTGATGAAAGGACATAGGTGTCACTGAAAGGTATCCATGCAGTTCCTTAAACTAAAAACCAAAAACCACTCAAAAGTTGATCCAGAGACTAAATGCCACTGGATTTGTTGTAACATTAATTATTGCTTACTACACACACACACACACACACACACACACACACACACACACACACACACACACACATGTTCATTTAGTCAAACACATGCACACACAGACACAAACACACACAGAGAGATCAATACTGAACACACATACAGGGTATAAACTGTTGTCTTCAAAATAAACATTAATGTTCATGAACATTCCCTGAAGACTAATTGTTTTGTACTGCCAAATGATTATTCAATGCCTTCATCACATTAGATATGTAGATAGATATGCAGAGGAATGCTTTGTTATACATTCATTCACATCAGTCAACACAACAATTAAGAGGGTTGGGGTAAAACAACATTTTCCTTAGTAAATCAACTAATGCATCATGTAAGAGACTGAGATGAGAAAGAAGTCAGAAGCATAATCATGTTTCTGCATGCATTAATACTTTCCATTTTTAACCATCAGCAGTACAATCCCATCTTATAGCCAGAATAATTAAATTTACTATAGAAGCTCTGTTGACTTGCAGGCAAACTCATATAATTTCAGTTTAACATCCCAGCATGGGAACCTGCTAGACAGTGGATAAATCAGTAAATGGCAATTTGCAAAGAGGTTGAATGAAATGACCAATCAAAGTTCAGTCAGTCTCACATTACACTCATATTTTTTTTTTGATAAAATGAACTGTTGCATCTTTTCATGCCACTTGTATATATTGCTACACTAAAGGCATCAAGGTGTGTGATCTTAGTTCAGCCTAATTCTTTTTTTTTTGGTATTCCAGTTAAAATCTCTTGTTTTGTTGTACACCCTCACCCTTTCAAATTTTAGTTGACAAATGCCCAGTACAATAACACTAGGAGGTACAAATGAAAGGAAACATGGACAATTTTCCCATTGTGGGTAAGATCTTCCAACCAGGGACAATGATCTGGTGGCTTTTTGAATTAGATATTTGCAGTCCTCAGCTAGTCATTTTGCTGCAATTTTCTTTCTTTTGGGTGGCTTTGAGTTGATCAAAGTTGTATATATATATATATATATATATATATATATATATATATATATATATATATATATATATATATATATATATATATATATATATATATATATATATATATATATATATATCTTAACTAAAATGTCCCAATGACATAGGTGTTTGGCATGATTTAACTCACCAGGGTGGTGAAACACCTTCACCTTCATGTTCTTTCTCTTGTAATGTGTGAGCAGCATTGTGCCACTTTATGCTTCCAAACAACTGAGTCACTCACACTGAGGTACTGATTCAGGCTCATAACATTCCTTCCATTGAGACACACTGTAGTTATATTAATCTTGAATGATGGCATCATCTTTTATTATTTGTTTTATATCTTATGGTCTCATCAAACAAATCATCCTACTTCCAGTTAAAACTTATTGGTTATACGAGTGTACATATGCATAACACCTGAATTATTTTCTCACAGCATACTTGTAGTACAACAGCAATATCTTGTAAATGAAAGGAAAAATATGAAAAGGAAAATTCCAGATTTAAAGTTATCCAGATGAAATGAGTTCAGGCTACACCTGAAGCAAGCAAAGGGCAACTCACTGCCCCTCACCAACATAATGTACCAATTTACAATAGGATCTTCCATTTGTTTTAATCTACTGAATTTACATCCAGTACCACTTTGGACCTCTATCTAATTTTGTATCTAATATAGTTCAAATCATCTGCCACCTTGGACAGGCTCATGACATCATACCACTGCTCCCCAGCACCTCCCTGGATCTTCGACTCCCAGCTTCCTCCCTCCTCGATCCTTGGTCCTGCCTTGCCAGGAACTTGGTGACACTTATAAGAAGAAAGTGAAGAAAAGAGAACAAACAGCTATCACCAGATATCTAAACAAATGTTGTGAGATTTGAGAGTTTGCAACAAATCTTGGAAATAAAAGACAAGAGACTGTGATAAAGACAATCTTCTTGATGACATTCCTGAATTTGATGGGAAGGAAAGGAAAGTAGTAGACAAAAAGATTACAAAGTTAATGGAGGCATCATTAGAAACTAAAAAAAGAGAGGAGAGAGGAAGGTGGTGGTGGTGGCAGTGTCAGTGACAGTGAAGAGGAGCCTCATCTCCCTCCTCTACTGCCACCTTTGGCTACAAATGCATGTCATTTATTACTTGCAGGTGAATTATCCACATTGTTTATTGATTTTAAATCTCTCTATTTAAATTAGTTGCAATAACTTTCAAAAAGAATAAAATTGGGATTATAGCAGAGGTTCTGTTCAATTTCTATACCCATGTTATTTGCATAACATATTTTGAGAGGCTCCTAATACTTGACAGGCGTATAGTCCTACTACATTAAAGCACCAAGAAACTATTCTGAAACAAATCCATGCGAGACACATGCACTGGGATAGTACAGTAAACCTAGAAAACTAACATTACACACTGAGCCATAGTATTGTCCTAGTGAGGCTTGTTGGGCTGTTGCTTGCTGGGTCACTTCATGTACTATTCTTTTATCTCATATTCCTGAATCTTCACACTAGTTTTGATTTGTAGAAATATTCTGCCAATACATATTGGCACCAACAAGATATCACAGGGAATGGCACATCTGATTCCATTCCATTCCCTACTGCAAAAGCTAAATGCAATAAATCTCACTCCAGTAAACCAGTATGAGACCAGCACTGTCACATGGTGATTCACTATGATCTTGAGGCTCCCCATTATGGTTTTCTATTTACATTGCCTGAGACTAAGATCTGATGATAATAATAGGGGTGACTGTGGTGGTGGTGATGACAATGATAATAGTGACATGGTTTGCTGAATGAGTACAAAGAGATCCTCTTATGAATGAGTGAGGTTCACTTATTTAAAAACTAGAAATATTACATGAAGCTTATAATACAGAAAATTAACATCATTATATGATATAATTGTTTCTTTTCAGATAAAAGTTATTTGTTAACTTATGATGGGAAGGACTTGGAGTTAAAATAACTTCACATACAACAAATGAGCATAATGTAACATTTTTAAATACAACAGAAACCTGATACATTGAAAAAGATGACATATCAAATGACTGTCAATGAATAAATAGGTACTGACTAGCTCAAGGTCTAAGTCAGCTGCTGATGTCTGTTAGGTATACACATTACAAAGGTACACTTCTGCATTATAAGACTTTCAACATGAATTACCAAACTACTTTTCTTTGGTACGTTTCCAGAAGACAATATATCACGTGAGATTCTCAGTTTCCTTCCTCCTCATCACATCCTTTCTATCAAATATCTTCTTAAAAATCTACTGTCTCCATTACTTGAGATGCACAAATTACACAGTGAGAATCCAGTATATAATTACAGCCTTGGTATACAGGGACACAAACAATCTTTCCTTCACTGCTCAAGATCAAACTGCAGTCTGTTCAAATGAAGAGTTCATCTGATGGTGTCATGTATCTCCTTGATGGCTGGATACTTCCCTCATTTTCAGACAGATCATTTTAAGCATAACTATATACTGGTATTTGTTATGTATGCTGCAACATGATCACTTCAGGAGCACTGAAGGAGAATACCACATGGTCTTATGAAATGTCTTCAAGCTTTACTAACATTTTGACTTTATCTGTAATCTAATTACACCTCTGTATTTATGTAACTTTTCCTTATAAGTCAAATTCAGCAATTTCAGTATTGATTCAATAAATATTGCAAACACAATGGTATATAACAAGCAATGTGAACATTTTAAAAGCTATCTTTTATGCTTGTCACTCATGTTTTGTGTTACTGAGTGTTGACAATCAAATTTGAGTCTTACAGTCACTGCTATCTCAAATGATGTTGAGGTAATGGCATCTCTTGTATATGAGGTAAGCTAAGGCAAATAGTAGGAACATGTCTTGCCGATGTGTGAGTGACAGCTTACCTCCACAAGAGCAACAAAAGAATCCAGCCAATCAGAAGCACATAGCCAAGGTGCTAAATGAACACTTCATTTTGAGTAGACTATAGGTTTCTTTGAAGTAATGAGCTTTTTTGTCATATGATACAAGGGAAGGCCCATAATTCCTTGTTAGCATATTACTGTCTTTTCTTTCACAATATAAACATGACGGTGCATTAACTATTACATTATGACTACATGTAGGCAACTATCTATGTGGTAAGCCGAGATTACTTTAGATAAAGCTAACAGGTTTCAAAGTATCAGTAATAGAATAAAATAAATAATTCATAAATTCAGCAGTTGAAATGTACATTATGTTAGAACACATATTTTGTGCATCTTATAATTGAATAATAACCATATAAAATGAAGCCTTAAATGGTTGCAATGACCCAACACTAACAAAACAATGACCACAACAATTACCCAACAAACATTTACCACTGAGAACGACAATTCAGTTACACTTAAATATCAAATGACCAGATCCATCAAACAAATAAATGGAAATAGCTTACCAATTCAATTCATAAAAATAATTGCTCCCCTTCACACTACACCAATAGAAGCCCTATACAAAGCCTAAGTCAATGAAGAGAGAGACCTGCTCCACAAGACACCAAACCCCCTTCAGCACAGACATACCCAGCATACCAAACCCTTGCTCAACTCTGTCATGGAAATTATACCCCTAACTTTATGAATGATTCTTACAACTAAATGATATATACATTACATACACGAAAATATATTAAAGTTTTCAATCTTGCATATAAAAAATCCTTGTATTATTTTATGAAAACAACACCTTTGACAGAATAATTTTAAAAAGTTCGTACTTTCTCTCTCTCTCTCTCTCTCTCTCTCTCTCTCTCTCTCTCTCTCTCTCTCTCTCTCTCTTGCAGCAGACATGAGCCATCCTGCATTCCATTACCAAGTCAAAGCACCAACTGGTTCTCTTTTGTGGTTTACTTCCTTTGTTGTATAGGATAAATAAATAAATAAACAAATCTATAAATATCAGAGAAAGAATGAGAATATTGCAAAAGAGATACTTAAATATCTAATAAAAAGGGAAATATAAAACCAATGAAACTTCTGGTAATGACTTAACTTAATTTTGGTAGCTTCTTATCTTCTCACTTTCATGCATCCTTTCTGAGTAATATCCATCACTCACTCTCACCTTAAATTACAAATACACTAATCAGAAGAAAACCTTCCATGGTCATACACATTAATGACTTTTTGGCTACACACCTCAGCTTAATGCCTCACCTGTATAAGTTATTGAGTCAGCACACCTCTCTCTGTTTGGCTCACACCTACAACACAGCAGCTGCACCCTGGCAGCTCGATGAGGACGAAAGGAGGGACTCATGAATGGTTTCCAAGCTGCGCGAGCCGTCCATCTGATAGCCAGGGTTCTCAATGATGTGTGGAACAAGCTCAATCTTTTCTGTATCTTCTGAGTCACCTGTAAGAATATTCATCTTGGTCACTGATGGAACACAACAACAAACTATCATCTTGGTCACTGATGGAACACAACTACAAATCAATCAATTTTGTATCCTCCCAATCTTAGTGATCATGACAGGGTTTCATTCAAAAGCCATCTCACAAGAGGAAAAATTTAGATAATAGTGACTGCAGCAATCCTTAATAACAAGATTTTAACAGCATCAAGTGTTCAATGATTAGTTGGACTGAGATGTCTCAATGTCCCACACCCAAAACTATCAATTTTCACATAGCTGTCACCTTACAACATAGCTGCCCACAACCAGACTGCCATAAGATGGATATTGACATTTCTTCATTGCCCACTATAGACGCCAGAGACAACAGCTGAGCTAAGGTGCCTCATAGGAGCAAATCAACACTTGTAAATCTTGATCATCACTTGAAGATATGAGTGGCTGAGTCTACAACCAAGCTTCACCTTACACTTTTTTTTTTATGTAGGAAGGACACTGGCCAAGGGCAACAAAAATCCAATAAAAAAAAAAAAATGCCCGCTGAAATGCCACTCCCATAAAAGGGTCAAAGCAGTAGTCAAAAACTGATGAATAAGTGTCTTGAAACCTTGCTCTTGAAGGCATTCAAGTCATAGGAAGGTGGAAATACAGAAGCAGCCAGGGAGTTCCAGAGTTCACCAGAGAAAGGGATGAATGATTGAGAATACTGGTTAACTCTTGCATTAGAGAGGTGGACAGAATAGGGGTGAGAGAAAGAAGAAAGTCTTGTGCAGCAAGGCTGCGGGAGGAGGGGAGGCATGCAGTTAGCATGAAAATAGCTGTAGAAGACAGCTAGAAATGCAACATTGCGGCAGTGAGAGAGAGGCTGAAGACGGTCAGTTAGAGGAGAGGAGTTGATGAGACGAAAAGCTTTTGATTCCACCCTGTCTAGAAGAGGAGTATGAGTGGAACCCCCCCAGACGTGTGAAGCATACTCCATACATGGGTACATGTATGTACATACATAAGGCCCTTGTACAGAGTTAGCAGCTGGTGGGTGAGAAAAACTGGCAGAGACGTCTCAGAATGCCTAACTTCATAGAAGCTGTTTTAGCTAGAGATGAGATGTGAAGTTTCCAGTTCAGATTATAAGTAAAGGACAGACCAAGGATGTTCATTGTAGAAGAGGGGGAGAATTGAGTGTCACTGAAGAAGAGGGGATAGTTGTCTGGAAGGTTGTGTCGAGTTGATGGATGGAGGAATTGTGTTTTGAGGCATTGAACAATACCAAGTTTGCTCTGCCCCAATCAGAAATTTTAGAAACATCAGAAGTCAAGCGTTCTGTGGCTTCCCTGCGTGAAATTTTTACCTCCTGAAGGGTTGGATGTCTATGAAAAGACGTGGAAAAGTGCAGGGTGGTATCATCAGCATAGGAGTGGATAGGACAAGATGTCTGGTTTAGAAGATCATTAATGAATAATAAGAAGAGAGTGGGTGACAGGACAGAACCCTGAGGAACACCACTGTTAATAGATTTAGGAGAAGAACAGTGACCGTCTACCACAGCAGCAATAGAACGGTCAGAAAGGAAACTTGAGATGAAGTTACAGGGAGAAGGAGAGAAGCCGTAGGAGGGTAGTTTGGAAATCAAAGCTTTGTGCCAGACTCTATCAAAAGCTTTTGATATGTCCAAGGCAACAGCAAAAGTTTCACCAAAATCTCTAAAAGAGGATGACCAAGACTCAGTAAGGAAAGCCAGGAGATCATCAGTAGAACGGCCTTGACGGAACCCATACTGGCGATCAGACTGGTTGTGAAGTGATAGATGTTTAAGAATCTTCCAGTTGAGGATAGATTAAAAAACTTCAGATAGGCAGGAAATTAAAGCAATAGGACGGTAGTTTGAGGGATTAGAACGGTCACCCTTTTTAGGAACAGGTTGAATGTAGGCAAACTTCCAGCAAGAAGGAAAAGATGTTGACAGACAGAGCTGAAAGAGTTTGACTAGGCAAGGTGCAAGCACGGAGGCACAGTTTTGGAGAACAATAGGAGGGACCCCATCAGGTCCATAAGCCTTCTGAGGGTTTAGGCCAGCGAAGGCATGGAAAACATTATTGTGAAGAATTTCAATAGGTGGCATGAAGTAGTCAGAGGGTGGAGGAGAGGGAGGAACAAGCCCAGAATCGTCCAAGGTAGAGTTTTTAGCAAAGGTTTGAGCGAAGAGTTCAACTTTAGAAATAGATGTGATAGCAGTGGTGCCATCTGGTTGAAATAGAGGAGGGAAAGAAGAAGAAGCAAAGTTATTGGAGATATTTTTGGTTAGATGCCAGAAGCCATGAGGGGAGTTAGATCTTGAAAGGTTTTGACAATTTCTGTTAAAGAAGGAGTTTTTGGCTAGTTGGAGAACAGACTTGGCATGCTTCCGGGCAGAAATATAAAGTGTATGAGATTCTGGTGATGGAAGGCTTAAATACCTTTTGTGGACCACCTCTCTATCATGTATAGCACAAGAACAAGCAGTGTTAAACCAAGGTTTAGAAGGTTTAGGACGAGAAAAAGAGTGAGGAATGTACACCTCCATGCCAGACACTATCACCTCTGTTATGCGCTCAGCACACAAAGACGGGTCCCTGACACGGAAGCAGTAGTCATTCCAAGGAAAATCAGCAAAATACCTCCTCAGGTCCCCCCAAATAGCAGAGACAAAATGCCAGAGGCACCTTCGCTTAGGGGGATCCTGAGGAGGGATTGGAGCGATAAGACAAGATACAGATATGAGATTGTGATCAGAAGAGCCCAATGGAGAAGAAAGGGTGACAGCATAAGCAGAAGGATTATAGGTCAGGAAAAGGTTAAGAATGTTGGGCGTATCTCCAAGATGGTCAGGAATACGAGTAGGGTGTTGCACCAATTGCTCTAGGTCGTGGAGGATAGCAAAGTTGTAGGCTAGTTCACAAGGATGGTCAGTGAAGGGAGAGGAAAGCCAAAGCTGGTGGTGAACATTGAAGTCTCCAAGAATGGAGATCTCTGCAAAAGGGAAGAGGGTCAGAATGTGCTCCACTTTAGAAGTTAAGTAGTCAAAGAATTTCTTATAGTCAGAGGAGTTAGGTGAGAGGTATACAGCACAGATAAATTTAGTTTGAGAGTGACTCTAGTCGTAGCCAGATGGTGGAAAACTCGGAAGATTCAAGAGCGTGGGCACGAGAGCAGGTTAAGTCATTGCGCACATAAATGCAGCATCCAGCTCTGGATCGAAAATGAGGATAGAGAAAGTAGGAGGGAACAGAAAAGGGGCTACTATCAGTTGCCTCAGACACCTGAGTTTCAGTGAGGAAAAGAAGATGAGGTTTAGAAGAGGAGAGGTGGTGTTCTACAGATTGAAAATTAGATCTTAGACTGTGAATGTTGCAGAAGTTAATGAAGAAAAAGTTGAGGGGGGTGTCAAGACACTTAGGGTCGTCGACAGAAAGGCAGTCTGACTGAATATAAAAGATGACATGTGGTTTGGCAGAGGACAGCTCCCACTTCTGATGTAACCGTTTATCCAACAATCCAACTATACAGTGCCTGATATCTTTTCCTAAGAATTCTCTATGAAACATGGCCATAACAGGAGAGCCACCATTTATTCTTGTCTTTGCATTATATACCTCCTTGCATGCTCTAATCCTCATATTCTCCTCTTATTCCTTCCTCACATATTTCTGCTTTCTACCCTCCTATTTTGCTGGCCATCCTTTTGCATCCACCAACTACCATTTTTTTCTGCATATCAATGGCTAGTGTCTACAACTTTCACATTAATCAAAGGCTTATTCATCTTCTGTCTCACCTCCACATTATTACAATTTTCAATTATGCAACTTCTTACTTTAGACATGCAACTGCAAATTTCTTGTAACAACTGCTACCACGCAAAGTTGAAATAATTTAAATAATTTTAAATGGGAATACAATGCAAAAAGGTGTTGGAATTTCATAAAACTGGCAATATCATTCAAGAGAGAATATAGAAGACTTGATGAGCAACATTTTGTTTTAGAATAATAAAAGTGTATGCTGTGGAAGGAACGCTTCTTGTCATGTTGTTATAAGTGTATGCTGTGGAAGGAACACCTTTTGTCATGATGTTATGAGTGCATGCTGCATTCTTTTTAAAAATGAAAAGTCTTTGGTGTGGAAGGAACCTTTACAGAACAATGAAATGTAGATATATTGGAGCTTACCTGATCTTTTAACTCTGTGCTGGAAGTAATAAGCAAGGAGTAGGAGGCCACCCAGCACATTAGTAGCCACCATTACTATCACTACTGCTACCACCCAAACCAGTGGGTTGAAGTCCTGCAGCAAGCCCTCCAGCCTCTTGGCCTGCTCTGTGGGGGATTATTAGGCTTGGCATCATGAGGTGAGACATTCACATGCGAACAGATACATGTATATATATGGCACTAAATTAATTGATCAATGTATTGATTCTGATATGATATTTTCCTCACAATTCTCTAAAGTTTAGGAGATAGTCTGTTATAATACGGATATGTCATTTGTACTTTTGTTTGAGTACACTGTCATACTTTGTTTACATCCTGGTTGACAGGTCTGTTGAGGTAACATGCTATGTAAGCTACTTTCATTATCTCCTTGTACAGGAATTATATACTATACCCTTATATTATTTTGTGTCTATTATTTGTATTATATTACAAGTCTATTGTCATTGATGATGAAAGTTAGTTTTATACTATTGTGTTAAGAGTTACTATTTTGTTTCAAGACTACTTGTGTCTGAGTTGAATAAAGCTTGGAAGGCAGCATTCAAATCTCTCACTATGACAACACTGTCATAACATAAGTCTTTCTCACTTGTTCCATCCACGTACGTCATTCTTACACACTGGAGGGGTCTCTCTCTCTCTCTCTCTCTCTCTCTCTCTCTCTCTCTCTCTCTCTAAGATATTTCCTCCATTCTTCCTTGTTTACAGATATCAAAAACAAGGATCTCACACTCATTCAACTTCCAAGTTTTATTTGTCCAATCTAATGTGACCACTTTTAACAGTAAATCTGGTATCTGTT
Source organism: Scylla paramamosain (assembly GCF_035594125.1). Classification (NCBI taxonomy): domain Eukaryota; kingdom Metazoa; phylum Arthropoda; class Malacostraca; order Decapoda; family Portunidae; genus Scylla; species Scylla paramamosain. The sequence goes on from NC_087160.1 coordinate 5,890,957, forward strand.
CGGAGGAAAAAAATACAGAAAAAGGGGTTGCTAGCCCTGTTTTAGTTGCCTCTTATGACATGCAGGGAATACAATGGCAGTATTCCTAACCCCTACCACAGGGCTAGGGAATGGTCTCAATATGAAGAGGCAGAGGTAAATCAGTGCATGCTCTGGCCTTGTAGAAGTATGTGGCCAGCTATTCTATGCCTAGGCTCCTGGGATGTAATGGGTCCATGAGACCATCCTTTTCCATCAGGGGTCTGCAAGGCTAAGAGTGTGAATGATGTGTATATGAGTGTCTGGTTCTTTGTCTGGGCCACCAAATGTTGGATTGCCAGTCTGATATATAGATATATATTTAAAACATTTAATATATAAACTACCATCGTATATTAAAAAGTAAAAATATGCAGCATAGACACTTTCTTACCAACTTCTGAGAATGAAGGGAGAGTCGTGGCAACAAAAGACACTGTTTCACTTTTGCCGAATCTGTTGGAAGTCCACAGCTGGAACTCATAGGTGGTATTAGGGCTCAGGTTGCACACATCCACTTGACCCTGAGGTGAAAATTCAGTATAAAACACTGTCATGATCCTTCTGTCTCAAATGGAGTAGAAAACTTCACACCCATTCAGGTCAGAATAAACCTCAATCAAATGAATTAGGAACACATTCAACATTTCAACCTACCAGCCAAAGAATACAAATGACCAGAGATTAGTGATCAGTAACAAAGTACCAGCAGGTATATATATAGAAAATAAGAATATATGACAATACACATATCAATAAGACATCAGGGTATGAGAATGGATGACATGTGGAAAGTGGTACAGAAATGCCAATTCTTAGGATACAATGACAAGCCCAAAATACACACAAATTTGCTGAACATGCATATGATGGGAGGGTGGAGTATGTGAATTCCTTCCTGATGGTTATATCATATGGTCAAACTCCATCACACACTCAGCAATGTCATACCAGTTATTCACACAACTGATACCATGACCAAATATGTTAACCTGGTATGGAAATAATATGATTTGAGACATGTATATGGATCTCTCTCTCTCTCATCAGAAATACCACAGCAATTTTATATTTATAAGTGAGATTATTCTTACACTACTGCTCCTACCTGTGTTGGACTGATGTGTGATGGAAGTTTTCGCCAGATGGGGGAGTCCTCTGGTTGGTACTGCAGGTGGAGTGTGGTGCGGGGGCCTGAGGGATCCTCCTCCCACTGTGGGTCCAGACGTAGGTGCCATGTCACCACCACACAGATGGTCAGGGCTCGGACAGTCACATTTTCCGGGGGGTCTGGGGGCACTGGAGGAAGAATTGATGCCTTCACCCACTCAACACTTATTCATTTAGCTTCTTAGGTTCACATGAAGATTAACCATCCCATTTACTTTTGGGCTAGGTTAGAAAAAGTTACTTTTGATTGGTTTACTGTGGGTTGAGTTATGTTAGACTAAATTAGGTAAACTAATTTATCCAAAGCTAATCTAGCTCAACCTAGAGATAGCTGGAGTGGCTTATTTACAAGTGATCCTTTTTTCTTGATCTTACACAATCTATATGCAATATGTATAATCTCAGACTTGAACACCATGAGTAATTGAGATTTCTGAATAAAAAAAATATTCGCTGAACAAAACTGCTTTTGTCATCTCTTAACTCATTAAATCAGCCTTATAACTATTTAATAAGATTTCATCGGTATCCTTTCATAATGGTATTAAATCAGTTGTGAATGACAAGAATGAAAATACAAAACATTGCCATATAGTATGTCCATATATAATTCTTCTTTGGTACTTCAAGTATGATTATTGTCAACACAGCCATCCTTTGATGTGATTACAAGAACAACAAACTTTACCTCCAACAACAAGACGGACAGAGTAAATAACTGAGTCATCTTGCTGCTCAACACAAAGGTAGATTCCTGAGTTGAGTTCTGTCACGTTACTGATGAAAAGCGACCCATTGGATAACACTGTTTCTCCTCGAGGCTTTCCAATGTTATGCCACATTGTCTTTTTCTGCAAAAAACATGACATGGATTTGGAAGTGTGGAAACTGACAAAATAATGAAAACCAAGCATCAAGAACATTTGCACAAAGAAGAGCTCAACAGTTTAATAAGAATATCCAAAGTTGGAACCACTACAGAGGTGAAAATTAAGATATTTTAACTATACTACAACACAATACACACAAAAAAATTACTGAATGTTTGTTAAAGTGTTCTAACAAGATAACAGAGCAGTACTTCAGAATGAGAGGTTTACCCACCTGACTGTGGGGGCAAGGCAGGGTCACATTTTCATACATGTTGACAAATTCTGGTTTTGCATCTTTTAACACAAACTCTTGACCAAATACTCCATATAAGCCTGTAATGTAAAGAAACATGTATTAGTTGCAATTCACTGAACACTGCAAACATACTTATTATTACACCAGCTGCACTGTTTGTAGCAATTCACTGAATTGAAATGATACTGACTGCTCAAGTTTGATAAAAAAAAAAAAATAAATAAATAAATAAAAATAACATAATAATAATAAAAAAATAATAAAAAATAAATAAATAAATAAATATATAAAATAAAATATGGCATCAGTGGGAATACATGATAGTCAGACCACACCCCACCCATGAAATTTTCATCACGTGCTATAAACTGAGTTGTAATATCTCATAAACTGCGAAATATTCAGCGCAAAAATGACAAAAGCTGAGGGACACCACGGTACATTTCGGGAAGCCACACCCTCCAAAACCTAGAAATTAGAGAAATGTTGCCTTGCGAAGATTTACCACAGTCGGGAACCAAGAAAAGTAAACAAATAACGGTAAAAACACAATGACATCCACTTCATTCACACACCACTCATCAACTGGAATTGGAGCTGAATTATTGGTTCTGCTTTATCCTCCTTCATAAACCCTGCCACGAGACCTTAAGAAAGATCCCATGAGTCACGAGAGGGGTGTTATTGAAGAGCGCCCCTTGTTGTGGTGGTCCCATCAATAGGGGCGGGTCCCTCCTGCCCCTCACACAACAACACCTCCATCGTACTGACCTATTAGAGAGCAAAGACCAATACAAATGCTTCTCAAGACCATTTCTTCATGTCTGAGACCAAGATTCGTATCAAAGCTTCTTGTCTGGCATTGTCAAGGGGCGTCGCTCTGCACCTCAACCACCTCAGCTTGCAGGGAAAACACTATAGACGCCTGCACCGCCTTCAGAGACGAGGCTTGGTGGTTATGGCGCTTATGAATCACCTCCACCACAACCCCCACCATCATCATCATCAGCTATTGTCCAAGAGTTCCTGATCTTTGTTGGTACAGGTGGCTTTTAAATAATCTGCTACAGTATAAGATTGGATTTTAAATATTCATTGTTGCATATATTTGCAACGAAAGAAGAGGATGAGGAGGAGAAGGAGAAGAGGAAGAAAACAGATGCCATAATACCATGATATTATTTGCAACACAGACCGCACTCTCTCCAAGAAGTCTTTGACCACATGAATCATCCGTCCACTTGTTTCTCCACAGTCATATTTAAAACAGTGTTGCCAATTGTTGCCATTGAAAAATCCTAAATCCCGTCACATTCAACAACAGTTCCCGGTGAAGCCTAAAAAGTTGATGTATTTTAAAGAGTGTAATATGTGTGTAATTATCAGACAAGTTCCCTGCAAAGAAGCGAATCCGAAACGTGAACGGTGTACAGTACTTTATACACACACACGCACATACAGAAGCAGCAGTAGCGGCAGCAGAAACCGAGAATATGAGAGCTTCTTCGTCATTAGTTTATTAGCCCATCCATATACGTGGTCGCTGTTTTTTGATGAGCCGCCACCAATTTCCTCTGCCACCTGATATGTTGGTATCTAGTCCTTTCTCTCTCATGTCATCTTGTATGCAATCTTTCCATCTAATCTTGGGTCTTCCTCTCCTCCTTATTCCTTGCACTTCCATATTCAGGACTCTTCTTTCATCACTTGATCCATCTCTTATTACGTGCCCGTACCATCCAATCCCTACTTCCTGTGTCTTCTTCGAGAATAGGAGAGCCAAGGAAGCTACTTAACTTACCTTTAGGAGAGCGTTCACATCATAGGGACGGATAAGCTCGGCCACTCGACCAAGGATTCTACACAGATACTCGTAGGTTCCTTGGTTCGAACTACTGAGCTCTAAAAGTTCTTGTAGAGATTAGTATTTCTAACACAGCTCAGGCATATTTCACTGAGAGTGGGCTATTAGTATTCATAAGGGTTGATAAAGAGTATATATATATATATATATATATATATATATATATATATATATATATATATATATATATATATATATATATATATATATACACACACTTTTATCAATCCCTTTCCTCTAAATGACTGTCTTCAGCTTCTCTCTCATCGCTGCAGTGTTGCACCTCTTGCTATCTTATCTTCTATCACAATGTTCACGCTGATTACTGCTCTTCTGATCTTGTTATAGCTGCATGCCTTCCTTCCTCCCGTGGCCTCCCTGCACAAGACGTCTTCCTTTCTCTCAGCCTTATTCTGTCCACCTCCCTAATGCAAAAAATAAACAGTATTCTCAGGCATTCATCCCGTTCAGTTTTTTTTTTTTTTTTGCCCTTGGCTACCCCTTTTCCTTAAAAGAAATCCTCAAAGTAAAAAAAAAAAAGAAAAGACCAAATATATCTATAGGAAGTGAAAATAAATATGCATATATTCAATGCAAGAAAAAAAAAAAAAGTTAAGGAGATAAATATGAACCACCAAAATTTTTCTTTAAAAAATAGAAACACCAAATATAGTAATGAAAATAGGAAAGGAATACTTTTATTTACCACTAAAAAAAGAAAAAAAAATAACAGCAAAAATATTTACATGCTGAGATAGTATAATCTCCAAGTTTCTAGCAAAAAAGAGAATAAATAAATAAATGAAATAAATATATAAAAATAAATAAAAAAAAAGCCAAAAGTATCTATGAAAGTAGGAGAGGAATACAAATATATACCACAAGAAATAAAAAAAAGTGCGGAAATAAATATAATCTTCAAAATTTTCCAATAAAAACTGTAGACACAAAATAGAAGAAAGAATACGAATCTATTTATCCCAAAGAATGAAAAACAAGGACAAGAATATTTACGTGCGGAGATAAACACAGCAGCAGACGACGCGTGCAGTGGTTGACAGGCAGTGAGTGTTTGTTGTGCTGCGGGTTTGACATTACAACAAGCTCCGTGTGTCACAGCAAGGAGCAAACAGAGTGATTTAGTACTCAAGTGAAGGTTTGCTGCTCAATTCCTGTGGTGCCGAAGTGTGGCAGAGGCTGGGTGAGCTGAGACACGGCAGCCCAGGTACGTACTGACCTACCTTCAAGCTTCGATCCACTTGTTTAGTTGTTATCCTTTGATTGTTAGTGGCAATTTGACTCCTCTTATATGAGTAGCAATGCATAATTGTACCAACTAGAAATTATAACGGCAGACATTATGAGATAAGGGGCTAAACAAAACGAAAAATATGACAGCAGACAATACTTGGTTAGTACTCCCTCCCTCTTTTTGTTGGCAGTGGTGTGCCGAAAGATTATGCTCTGACCCAGAACCATGGTATCTCAGTAAGGCTAAGGGGAAGCTATAGCAAGCACAGGGTTAAACTGTAGGGAGTTTGAAGACTTAAGGCAGGACCATTCATAGTGTTATGAAAGATATTTTGGTTTTCTTGGCATGGGAAATTTGGTTAGATGGCAAAACTACAGTTTCATTCATAAATTAAAATTTTCTTAACTTCTTTTCCAGTGTACAAGAAGCTTTATGAGAAAGCAGGATTTTAGGATAGGGGAAGCAATGATAACACTAAGCGGGAGGTTTTGTTCCCTCTTAGACACTCTTAAAATGTTGCCAACTGGTAAGCATCGGTCTCTCGGCCACGTAACAGTCAGGGCTATTTAAAAATGATTTATCAAATATTATCATCTAATGCTAATGGAGCACAACCCATCATAAAGTCCTAATGTCTTCCTGACTGCCATGTGTCAGTCTGTGGATTGTGCCTGTCGAAGTAACTGTTGTGCTTCAACCTTAGGGCCATAATGAAATTTTCAAAACTTGGATGTAACACAAATTTGAAATCTTTTAATCTTAACTAAAACTGGTGATTCAAAACACACCCATGACAATCCACATCCAGTAATAGATTGATACAGATTTATCCTTTCGTTTAATGATAATATCTTGTGATTGGTTTCGACTAATATATTTATGAATACTACACATTTTCATTGATCTTTTTAGTAATCTTCCCAAAAAGATTAGCAAGGTAATATAAAAAAAAAAAATTAATTGCTTTACCTGCCTTGACACCTGACCTCTCTCAGTGTACATAGACACAGATGGGACACAGGAAGAGAGTATCTGTCAGTGTGTGTGTAAATGTTTTTCATATGTATTTTCACTTTAAAGATTTTCTGGATGGGGAATGATGATGCACTGTATACTGATCTGACAACTAGATAGAAAACATAAATAATAATGCTGGTGACAGTGGTGGTGATCTTTGCCATTATATCCAAATTAGGTATTTGATTTTACATATGTAATTAGAGAGCCCATATCCTTAATAATGAGACACGTTTTGGCAAAACGTTCCTACATTGTGGTTTGCTTATGTGTGTAATTTTATCAAGGACTGAGTTACTCTCTGCTCCCATGCCTGACTTCCATAATTTTTTCTTGAACTGTAAAAAAATTGTAAATGTAAGATTGCTATTCACTGATGCAACAGCCATCCAGAAATGTTAATGTTGATAAAATGGAGTGCCTTAACCAAACAGAAAACAGTTTACATAAAACAGTCAGGATGGATAATAAGACCACTAGTGTATTTTTTAGTGTATATCTTCACTCATCAATGCATAGAAGTGAGGCACATCATCATCATCATCATCATCATGATCATCATTTGTTGAAGCTAAGATGACATAATGAATGTTACACAGTTCAGGGTTCAGGTCTTACTGTACGTCAGAATGAGTCGGGAATAAACACCAGCAAGACATCTGGCTCTCATCTATCCTGAAGCAAGGCCCAAACTAGAGGTGTATCACATTCTAGTTTATTTCTTCCCTGGAAAGATATAATGTTGATTACAGACAAAAATCAGAGCATATATTAAGGATCTCACTTTAAAATGATGGATCCCAGCTGGCTCAAAAACAATTGTGGCATATCAGAATTCTTCACTAAATGAACTTGTACCTATGCTTTATCCTTGTGTCCAATGAAAAAAAAAAAAAAAAAAAAAAAGGTGCATGGCAACTTATGAACCAAGATGCACTAGTGGGCATGGTGTGGGTGGTGGCTGAGTGTTAGGTAGTGAACTGAGTGGTGGTTGGCCATGTGTTGTATGCAGAATGGGTGTGGCTGGTAATTTCATTATGTGTATTATGTGTCATGACAAAGTGAACACAGAGGTGCATTGGTGTGATGGGCTCTGTAAATAACATAGCTAATTAACCTTGTCAGCCATGCATATGCAGGGAGAACTAACAGTGGTACGTAAAGTCAGGTAATTTTCTCTCATCTTTATTAATTATGCAGAAAGATCTGTATGAAACACAAGTCTTTGTATTTTGTGTTTAAGGGAAAGGGAAAATTCATACAGACAATTAATTATATATTTCAAAATTAGAGGAACCAAGACTATTTACCATGAGTTAACCTCTTTTCATTTGCTGTCTTGTGCTCCTGTTACCATGATTACTGCTTTTCTGAACTTGCTTATGCAAATCATTGTAGTGGGTAAAGTTGAATGTTAGTTGGTGATACAAGTCCATGGTAAACAATGGGTTGTGTTTCCATGTTCTTATGGGATGCATTAGTTGGTTGGTTGGGATACTAACAACTTGACATCAAAGTGTATGATAAAATGTATTGGGAGACATGGAGAGATAAAAAAATATTATGAATTAGGATAGACACTTTAGTTCAAGACATTATGACTAAAGACAGGAGAAAAAGGTAGACATGGGTGTAATGCATAATGTGCCAAACAGACAATACTTGGACCATTACAGGACCAAAGTGACAACCTAGTGACTGTAAAGGAAGGCTGGGCAGGGCTTTGCTCTCTCTCCATGACTATTTTCAAAGATCACAGAGATGATTAGCCAGATTCTCAAGAGCATTTCTCCTGTTAATGTTACTATGATCATGAAAAGAACACAATTAAAAACCAGTGTTACTTCAGCAAGAGCTTTTTTGAAAGTAGTTGAGGTGCAGTGTAGAAATGTCTCAGAATATGGTCCAGAGGTGTGTCCTTGCTTCATGAGTGTGTGGCACCTTCAGGTACTGGGTGTGAGGTACAGGGATCAGTCATTCTGCAACATTCATAGGCGCCAGTGTTGTGCTTAGTGGTCTTGAATGGTGGTGATGCTGGAACATTGTTGTGGTGATGCTGTAACACTGTAGTGATGCTGTAATATTGTGGTAATGCTGTAATCTTGTGGTAATGCGGTAATCTTGTGGTAATGCTGTAATATTGTGGTGGTGATACTATAATGGTGTGTTGTAGTGTACACATCACAATCTTGGGCGTTGGGATGCTGTACACACCACAATCCTGGGTATCTATTTGTGTGTGGTTCATGGAGGTGGTGAATCTCGTCAGGACATTTCCTGTGGTGTTACAGGCTCACTATATTGATGCCATTTTTTATAGTTATGTTTGTACCTCCTGATCAGTGTTCTTTATTGCATGTGTTATAAGGACAAGTAATCACACAGAGATCTTCACCCGTGTTAGTTCATGTGTATTGTTCATAGTGATGAATCTTGCTAGGAAGACCTTCACTTGCTTGGTACAAAATCACAATTGTAGTGCTGCTTTATAGTTATGTTTGTATCCTTTGATCACTCTCCTTTACTTCATGTTGAGAAAAAAAAAATGGTAAAGGTTAGCGTGTCTTCGTTACTTGCGCTCTGACTTGCTGTGTGGGTCAGACACGGACGCCAAGCACAAGCTGAGAGAGAAGTGTTTATGTCTGGTGGCAAGGTGCTGTCAGACTCAAGGGTTTGTTATCTGTATCGTCCACGACCTTCAGCATCCCCAAGACGACACTAAAGTATAGGAGGCTAGGATGATGGCCACGAGGGTGGTGCTGGAGCAGGCTGACCGAGTGAGACAAGCCTCGCGCGGCAGATGAATGGTGCTTGCATGGGGGCGGCGGCGTGCCGGTGCTCTACGAGACCTGCTTGGGATGGAGTTCTTTTGCGAAGCAGTGCACACCTCCGTGTGACGTGCTGCCCATGGATGACGACGACTGCGATTCTCCGTACTGCCGAGTACGGCTGGGGATGGAACGCCGTAGTTGTTACATTTAAGGCGCGTCTACGCATGTGCTTGCAGTAAGTTAGCAACACATTACCAAACAATTGTGTGGTGAACCGTTGTGTCCTGATATTAGCAACACTTTGTGAGCATGTTTGCATTACTGATGTTATTAAGAGCGTGAGTGTGTAAGACGCGAGCGTCGCGTCATGGCTGCTGTAAACATGTTATCAACGGTACAGCAAAACCATACTTCAGAATAGTTGTCAAAATACTGTTGCAAACTTCGTTAAAGGTGCTGGAAACATTGCTGACAACAAATGTTTATACACTCATACAGACGCACCTTAAGTGAAACACGCTCATGTCAGGAATAGGCGAGCCTCATTCCCTTGAGTTGCCACGTGCTCTCCCGTGCCGAAAAAAAAAAAAAAGCTTCATTAGGGAATGACAGTATCTAGTCTTTATTGTTATCAGCCTGAGGGGATGACTGATTCAAGCTGCTGCAACACTGGGGTCGTAGTGACCCTTAAACAGTGACAATGATACAATTTTGATGAGGAAGTAGCGGAGGCTTGAGTGGAGGTTGTGGGTTTTGTCTGGATGGGCAACTACACGTGACACAGCGCTCCACACAGTATGAGAGAAGTGCAGTGTTAGCCTTGGAGGGGCAGGGCGGAGACATACCTTAATAGAAGTGTGTTGTCTTACCGAAATGAACGTTGGGTACTAATCATAGCTTAGAACACGTGAATGGAACAACGTGCAGCACTATGGACCGAAACAGCACGTTGAGAACAAGTCATTAGTAGCAGTATCGGAGCAGCGTCGCGGTCTGTGGAGCACCGGACAGAAGCACCGGACATAAGCACCTAAGCATTTTTCAGTGTTAGGTTGTTACCAGAAACCATTAACGCTCTTTTCAATTGATGGCAACTCTTATCCAGTGGTAGCAACATGTGCATAGGTAACAGAAGTTTCTTAATAATGAAAATTACAAAAAACTTGAGAACATAAGAAAATAAGTGAAGCTGCAAGAAGGCGCGAGGTGCTGAGTAAAAAATAGTGTTTCCAGTGACTCTTGTTCCTTGCTTTGTTGGATCCACTGGCAACTCACGGTAGGGAAGTAAACATGCCTGAACCACTACTGTGTTATCTCGGAATAGATGAACAGCCGGCAGATAAGGTTGTCTGACGTTTTTATGTTGTGGAATCATAGAGGCTATTAAGGATGGTGTCAGATATGAAGGGGAAAAAATATATTGGAGTTTTAACGTAATAATATAATTATTAAGGATGTCTTTTTTCGTGATTCTCTCTCTCTCTCTCTCTCTCTCTCTCTCTCTCTCTCTCTCTCTCTCTCTCTCTCTCTCTCTCTCTCTCTTAAAGTATGAAGGCAGCAGCAGCAGCAACAGGAATAGCGACAAGCCAGAGCAAAGGGCACGGTACATGACCAGCAAAACAACAGCTCGTGGAGAAATGCCACAGGAAAACGTAGGCTGAAACAGTGGCACTCTACTTTCTGCAACATATTGACTGTCTTACACCACACACGACACATATTTGTTTAATGTCACGAGACTTCGCTGTGTGTCGCTCTGAAGCACTGAATTATGAATCATTATTTGAAGGAGTGTTGAAGTGACGGCCGCCCAGTCAGTCATCGCGTGGGTGTTGTCTGGACCCTGTGCCAATGACTGGTGCCTATGTTTGGGTGTCTGTGTAACTCAGAAGTCGGTAACTATTGTATTAACGCTCGTATTCTTAGCCATTTACCGTCTGACATCGACAAACTTAAGAGGCATTGTAAGTGGTTGGGGTTTTACGCTGGGTGAGTGGTGCGTAGCTTGTACAGTCATGCTCAAAAGGCGGATAACCATTCTATTAAAGTTCGTGTTTGTAAACATTCGGTGTCTGACGTCGAGGAACTTAGCAAGCTCTGTAATGTAAGTAATGCAAGTTATTGGGGTTTTACGCTGGGTCAGTGTTGCGTGCTTGTACAGTCTAGCTCAGAAATCGGATAACTATTGCATTAATATTCATATTCTTAAACATTCAGCGTCTGACAAACTTAACAGCCTCTATAGTGTAAGTTATTTGGGTTTTCAGGACTTAATGATTCCAGTGATGATTGAACAAGGACTCTACACCACCAACAGGAAAAAGAACCCTTGAGAACCTGACAAATCATCTCTGTGGCCTTTGAAAAACCCTATGAGAGGAGAAAGCGTGTAAGAGTACAGGTGTTTATACTTCCATGTTCAGCGTTTTCTGTCTTGAATCCCCAGATCGGCTGACAGTCTGCTTACAGGATCTGACAACGGTGGACTCTTCGCACATCAGGACTTAGATTCTGATCTGCTGATTGTCTAAAAAAAAAAAAAAAGAAAAAAAAAAATTCTTAGCACCGTATTCCGAAACACTTCTGCGCTGCACGTCCACTAATTTTGAGAGGTTCTATTGAAACTGCAGGGTTTTGAAGGGCGTCTTTACGGTTATAGTGACAGATTAACAAGATTTCTCCATTATTAACAGAAGCAGCAGTCTTATGAACCCGACTAATCATCTCTGACACTTGATAACAGTCGTGGTGGTAAGAGCGGAGCGTTTCAAAATACGGGCCTGAGCTCAGAGGACTTAAGACTCAGGGATGACACAGAGTACAGTGGAAAGGTGGGCGGGTGGTGGCGAGTCGTGAGTCGTGAGTGGTCGTGGTGGTAATGGCAGGGGATGCGTGCACCTAATGACTTAAGTGCCGCCACATCCACGTGTATTGATCACCATGAAGGCTTCACTGGGGGAAAAAAGAGAGCTTTGTATGCTGCTATAAGGGATCCAGTGTATTTGTTCTTTCTCCGTTCTTTTGTATAACGGATTACATAGTGTGTGAATGTACGTGACACAAGAAACACGAGGAAGAGATGGAACACAAAAGAAAAAGGGAGGATAAAGGACAGCAAGAATGTAAGAGGGAAGATATGAAGGAGGAAGTAAGGAATTAGAAGGAATAGATGGAGGAAAAATGGAAGAAGGGAGAAATGAATGAATAAGTAAGGAATTAAAAGGAATAAGTGAGGGAGGAGGAATGGAAGAAGGGAGAAATGAATGAGGTAGTATGTTAGTAGAATGAATGAATGAGGGAGGAGGAATGGAAGAAGGGAGAAATGAATGAGGTAGTATGTTAGTAGAATGAATGAATGAGGGAGGAGGAATGGAAGAAGGGACAAATGAATGAAGTAAGGAATTAGAATGAATGAATAGATTCAGATTCAGATTCAGTTTATTTTGTTCAGACTTTGTAAACAAAGTATGGAACACAGCTCCTCATATAATTTCTATCGTAACTAAAATTAAACTCACTAAATCATAACAAAATTAAATCATAAATCATAACTATAATTAAACAATAACATAATAATAACTCCAAATAATTTCAATCATAATTAAAATTAAACAATAACGTAATAATAATAACTCTTGAAGTAATACTCTTAATTAAATGCATTACATGAACATTTGATAGATAGTTCTTAGGAAATAAGCTATGTTGGTCAAAAATTTCTGAATTTCTACTTTGCATCAATTCAGCAAACTTATTCATTGTTGTGTTATTCCTATATTAGTTTGGGATGTATCTAGTCTGTAGTTCAACAATATTTTCGTTAGAAGAAGGAAGAAATGAATGAAGTAAAGAATTAGAATGAATGAATAAGGGAGGAAGAATGGGAAAAGGAAGAAATGAATGAAGTAAGGAATTTGAATGAATGAATAAGGGAGGAAGAATGGAAGAAGGAAGAAATGAATGAAGTAAGAAATTATAATGAATGAATAAGGGAGGAAGGATAGAGGAGAAAATGAATGAAGTAAGGAATTATAATGAATGAATAAGAGAGGAAGGATGGAAGAAGGAAGAAATGAATGAAAAAGTATGGTAGTAGAATGAATAGATGAAGGGGGGGCAAGAATATTATTGATTTTGAATATTACTGAGTGGTGTCTGAAGAGAATACTGTGCTATACTTGATTTGTATTCTGGACATCTGCTATTGTGAACTGCATACTTTGTGAATTTGTGTAGCATTAAAACTTTATTACTGCTAGATCTTTTTTTTTTTTGTAGTCATATATAACTTCTGAGGCACTTATTTTAGTACTAGTTCTCTCTCTCTCTCTCTCTCTCTCTCGTCTGGGATGGACTCTGGTTCAGTCATCAGTACAATTACTTAGACACGCTGACAAGTACTTGAGAATACCACACATACAAGTAGGAGTTCATCAAGCTGGAATCGAGTGCAACTACTACTATTGAACTGTATTGGAATGTAAATATATAGACTATTTTGTTGTTTGCAATAGCGAGGTACTGTATGGCATTGTAATTCACGGTTTATCAAGCTTTAGGAATACCATAAGCCGGATGTATTGTAATGGAGGGAAGTTAGTACGTACGTAGCCAGTGTCTTCGCTCTTTCACCGCTTTCACTGGCAAACTCTGGAACTCTCTAGCTACCTGGCCTTGTTCCATCTTGCGAACTGAACTGTTTCGAAGAGGAGTATCAAAATATCTGTGGAACTAAATTGCCAACTTTTGCCTATTTCATTTTATTTTTTGATACCTTTCTTTGACTTTCGGGAACTTTAGGTTGGAAAGGCTACAGAAAAAAAAAGAAAAAAGTTGAAATTCTCAGTGTGATTCATGCCTTGTTTATGGAATGCACGTCTCCGATGGGCAGGATGTTGTACTGTCTTATCTTAACAGACGGAAGTGAAGTGGTGAAATGATAGCGTTTGTCACACCCCGGCGCTGTCGAGTGGCCACGACCGGTAAGACACGCCAGCAACTTTTCTTCCTGATGTAACCGTGGGACACCTTTTTACGTGTTAAGGGCACGAAATGAGAGAGAGAGAGAGAGAGAGAGAGAGAGAGAGAGAGAGAGAGAGAGAGAGAGAGAGAGACAACAACATCGAAAAAAAAACAGCTTTACATTTAGTGATTTAAAACTTCCTTCTCAGCTGATTTTTGTTTATTTTTTGGGAGGGAGCTTTAGATTTCTTTATGTTGCGAAGCTGTACCGTTGTTTTGTGAGGCTTTACTGTCACTGATTTTGTTGGTTAAGCCTTTCGTTTTATTTTGTTTCGGAATCGTTATTGTTTTGTATATTATTTATTTATTTATTTATTTATTTATATATTTGTTTGTTAATTTATTCATTCATCCATCTTCATTAATTAGTTTATTATGTCATTAATTTATTTGATTACTTATTTCCCCTATCGTGAAGCTGTACAGTTTAATTGACGAAGCTTTAACAGTCTACTATGCAAAACCTTACCGTCCATTTACTTATCCTTTACATTTTTTTTAAGCGTAACACTCAGGACCTCAATGTCAGTGCTCAGGTGAACGCATGACATCCTCCCCCTGGACAGTGACGGGTGTTACTGAGCCTCGGGGTGTCAGGTGAGCTACGCAACCACTGCATTTCTCAACTCTACCCTTGGATTTCATGTGGCCCCTTAGGAGTTTATTCTGACATCTCCCTCCTCTCGTCTCCCTCTCCTTCCCTCCCTCCTGACATCCTCTCCACTTTCCTCTCCTTTCCTCCCACCTGACATCCCTTCCTCTCCTCCTCCTCTCCTCCTCTCTTCCCTCCCTCCCTACCTCTCCTTCCTTCCCTCGTGACATTTCTCCTCCTCCTGCCGCTGAAAAGAAAATCCTGTGCATCCCTAGGGAGCTGTGTGTGTGTGTGTGTGTGTGTGTGTGTGTGTGTGTGTGTGTGTGTGTGTGTGTGTGTGTGTGTGTGTGGCTGGGTGGCTGGTTGGTTTACATGTGTCATTTAAATTAGACATGTTTTATTTTTAATTTATTTTTTCTTGTTTTTCATTTAAGTCGATCTCATCCTGATATGTGCGACTACTTTGACAAATCCTTGACAGCCTGCGACTAGAATCATTAAAACACCCTTGAAGATCCTAATAGCTTCCACAAGAGCCCGTTTGAGTATGATGTTTTCACTCACGAATATGGCGAACCCTTGTCAAACTGTAAACCATGAATGCACCCTTCAGAACCTTCATAACCTTCACTGGAACCTGTTTGACTCTGGTGGCTTCTTTTATATAACGTTGTCAAGAGTGCTACCAGAATCATGAAAACACCCTTTAAAAAATACCCTAATAACTTTCACTAGAACCTGTTTTGACTCTGGTATCTTCACTTATATATATCGCTGTCAAGAGTGCTACCGGAATCATGAAAACACCCTTTAAAAAAACCCTAATAACTTCCACTTTGACTATTGTAAACTTTTCACGATATTTTCACCCATACGTAGTGTAGAATCCTTGAGAAACTGCAACTAGAATCATGTAAACCCCCTTGAAAACTCCAATAACTTCTACTAGAGCCTGCTTGACTTTAGTATATTCACTTATAAATGGTGCAGAACCCTTGCCAACCTTTTACCAGAATAATGAAAACTCCCTTCAAAAATCCCCCATTAACTTCTACACCAGTGCCTGTTAAAAAGTAATGGAGATCAGAGGCCGCAAAGATTGAGGAGACTAATCGATCTAAGGCGGAGAGCGAAGGGCGGGAGTGATTACGGCGATAATAGTAAGATTGGTGCGGTTATCACTCCCACGTACGTCAGTGAGCACAGTGCCATCCGTACCCTCGTTTTCCGTATCTTAAATCCGGTTACTGCTCGCTACGGACAAGGGCAGGACACGTCATGCTCCAGCAGATAATGGATAGAATATTTAGAGTAATGAAATGATAAATGGAATGGCACCTCGGGGTTAGAAAAGGCAAGGGCCACTGTAGTTATTATTTTTAAGTCATGAAGTCTCCTAATCGCTATTTCCAAAGGTCACAGAGATGTAAAGTTCTCATGACGTTCCTGTTACTGGTGGTGCAGAATCCTTGTTAAACTCTCATAAAGTCTATTTTCAAAGGGCACAGAGATGTAAGCATAAGGTCCTCATTATCTTTTCGTACTGGTGTTGCAGAATCCTTGTTAAACTCTCATAAAGTCTATTTTCAAAGGGCACAGAGATGGCAAGCATAAAGTTTTCATTGTTTTTCTACTGGTGTTGCAGAATCCTTGTTAAAGTGTCATTAGCGCTATTTTCTAAGGCCGCAGAGATGATAAGTCTAAGGTTTT
>NC_087160.1:5912500-5915000 GCF_035594125.1 Scylla paramamosain
ACCTGGCTGAATGGTTGGCTGACTGACTGACTGACTGACTGACCGACTGACTGACTGACTGGCTGGCTGGCTGACTGGCTGACTGGCTGACTGACTGACTGACTGACTGACTGACTGGCTGGCTGGCTGACTGACTGACTGACTGACTGGCTGGCTGGCTGGCTGGCTGTATTAATGGAGGGATGGCTGGATGGATAAATGAATGAATGAATGAATGACTGGCTGGCTGGATGGCTGGCTGTATTGATAAATGGGTAGATGAATGAATGAATGAATGAATGAATGGCTGGCTGGCTGGCTGGCTGGCTGGCTGACTGGATGACTGGCTGGGTAACTGAATATTTCGCTGGCTAGCTGGCTGGCTGGGTGGATGACTGGCTAAGTCAGCTGTCTGACTGTTTGACTTGTTGACTGTCTAGCTGAGTGGCTGACTGAATGGCTGGCTGACTGACTGGCTTAGCTATCTAGGAGGTTGATTGGGTGATTGGCTACCTTGCTGACTAGCTGATTGGTTGGCTGCCTGTATAGCTTGTTGGCTGACTGGCTAATTGACTGGCTTACTGACTGGCTGGCTGGCTGGTTGACTGACTGACTGGTTGTTAATTGGTTGACTGTCTCGCTGGTTTTCTGGTTTGTTTACTGATTTACTGACTTGCTGAGTGAGTGAATGACTGTGTGAGTGAGTGAATGTGTGAGTGAGTGAGTGCCTGGCCCTCCTGCACCGCCCCATTGACTGCCTGACTGCCTGACACTTTTCGAGTGGAAAGCAGGCACAGCTGATTAAAAGTAATTAAATGTAGGGGAGAGGGATGTTATGGTGATGATTGTGCTGCTGCTGTTGCCACTACCACCACCACCACTACCATCTCCATCTCTACTTCTACTACTACTACTACTACTACCACTACGACTACGACTTCTATTGCTGCTGCTGTTCCTCTCGTTGCTGCTACTGCTACTGTCATATTAATGTTGTTGTTGTTGTTGTTGTTGTTTATATTTTATCTTATTGTTAGTAGTAGTAGTAGTAGTAGTGGCAGTAGTAGTGTTATCATCATCATCAATATTATTAGTGACGTTGTTGTTGCCATTGTTCTTATTATCGTCGTTATTGTTGTTAATTGCTCCGTGTCAAGCATTACCAATGGACGAGAACGCAGGAATTTCCAGAGTCGGGTACACATTGCCAGGGACTCCCCCAAGGTTACGTTGAGAAGTCTTGGAGGGATGCAATTATTGTGCTTGTCTATCTATCTGTCTGTCTATTTTTAAACATTTACTGCTGAAATCGCCATTTGTCAGCATTCAGAATACCGGTTTGCACGACACACTGGAAGGAAACAAAAGACAACAAGGAAGTTAATTTTAACCTTTTTTTTTTAATCTACAAGACTATTTAAAAGACTGTAGTGCAAAAACAAACGTCTAAAACTTGTTGTTAGTTATGGGAAAAAAAAAAATGTGTATCAGTGAGAGGGTCAAGGTGGTCAGGAGGCCTCGCTGTTGTTCACGCGCTGCTGACAATCCCCAGAGCTCACTGCCTCATCACCATCACTATTACTCCTCTCGGCTTCTCCCATTAGGGCTCGCCACAGCAGATCATCCTCCTCCAGTACGCTCGGTGTTCTGCGCCTTCCTCTGTCACCCCCTCCCCCCTCCCCTTGCGTGTCCTCTTTCACTGCATCCATAAATCTCCTCTTTGGTCTCCTGCGCCACCACGACACTCCGTAATGAAGCAGACTGGCAAGATCAAGAACAAGAGAAGCTTTACCTCTTTCGCAGCTATGGTCATCCTTTGCTAAATTTCCTTGCTATTGTTTGCTTCAGCGTACAGAAATAAAAAAAAAAAAAAAGGGGGAGAATATGAGGTAAATTTCATCTTTTATTAAGGCCGCGGTTCTTTTAGGACTGTACAAAAACAAGTGTTAAAAAATAAGTGGTTATAGGAAAATTCGTGTTGCAGTGAAAGAGTTTAAGAAATTCAAACTGATGCCTCGAAAGTAACACATTTTTTTGGTACAGTATCTCCACGCCAGATGGCAGTGACGTATAGAAGTAAGGAGTGGAGTATCTTCGTGCAGTATCTAACCACGAGATGGCACTGTGTAATGCTTATGTAATAGTTCAGAAATCCGCCACCAGAATGCAGGACAATCGCCACGCCTGTTTTAAAATCTTATTGATGGACAGATGTGGCGATTGTCCTGCCTTCTAGTGGTGGATTTTTGAACTATTACGGATGCATTACAAACTGACATCTTGTTGCTGAGTATTGCAGGAAGACTTTCTTAATTTTTATATGTTACTACCATCTGATGTGAAGATATTGAAAGGAATAGATAGAATAAAAATAAATAAAATAAAGGTGAAATAAAATAAGACAAAAAAAATACTGATGGATGACATTGTTCAGTTCAAAAAAGGCCGTCAGAAGGCAGTGCAGTCATGAGAATAGTTTGAAAGCTCGGCGGTAGAGGGCAGTGTTCCATCTTATCCTTTC
>NC_087160.1:5922500-5937500 GCF_035594125.1 Scylla paramamosain
ACAATGCGGCTTTTTTTTATTATTTTTTTATTTATTTTTTTTTATCTTACTTTATCGTGATCTTATCTTTTAACAATTTTCTTGGCTTTATATTTTTGACGTGGGTGATGAAGTGTTGTGGCGCATTGACAGTTATAATTAGTCAGTCAATCAGTCAGTCAGTCAGTCATATAGTCAGTCAGTCAGTCAGCCAATGAGTCAGTCATTCAGCCAGCTAGTTAATCATTCATTCATTCATTCATTCATTCAGTCATTCAGTCAGTCAGTCAGCCAATTAGTCAATCAGCCAGTCAGTTAATCAGTCAACCATTCAATCAGCCAGTCAGCCAGTCAGTCAGTCAGTCAGTCAGCCAATTAGTCAGTCAATCAGCCAGTCAGTTAATCAGTCAACCAGTCAGTAAGTCAGTCAGTCAGTCAGTCAGTCAGTCAGTCAGTCAGTCAGTCAGCCAATTAGCCAGTCAGTCAGCCAGTCAGTTAATCAGTCAATAAGCCAGTCAGCCAGTCAGCCAGTTACTTATATGTTGTGAGGTTACAGTTACTCCTTGCTAAGATACCCCTTGTGTTTTGAAGTTATTGTTGTTGTGAGGTTGTGATATTACTGCTGTTACGAGCTTGTGAGGTTACCAATGTGAGGTTAAAGTAGTAAGATTGTTGTGAGATTAGTCCGTGATTTTAATTATTATGAAGTTGTAAGTGTAATATTTTTGTAAGGTTATAAGATTACTATTGTTTTAAGACAGATTACTATTACTTTCATAACGCTAAGATTCTCCTGTGCTGTCATGTTACTATTCCGTCCCCCGCTGTTCACTTTCCCTGTCTCCTCTCTTCATGGTCTCCTCCTTATCTTAGTTGCATCTGCCATCACTTAAATTGTTACCATCCCTTCTGTTTATCTGAGAATCTGTTTTGTTTCGCTCTTATTTCTTCCTAGTTTCCTGCCTCGTCTGTGTCTATGTGCTTGTCTTACTTATCGTCTCGCTTATCTTTTTTTATTTTTATTATCAAGGGTTATTTGTATTTCTCTCTCTCTCTCTCTCTCTCTCTCTCTCTCTCTCTCTCTCTCTCTCTCTCTCTCTCTCTCTCCTCTCTCTCTCTCTCTCTCTCTCTCTCTCTCTCTCTCTCTGTTTTTTTTTCTCGCATTAGTTTTTCTATTCGTTGTTTACAGTTATTCCTATCTTCCTTATCGTGGTGTCTTGGCTTCTGTCTTTATCATTTGTTCTCTCTCTCTCTCTCTCTCTCTCTCTCTCTCTCTCTCTCTCTCTCTCTCTCTCTCTCTCTCTCTCTCTCTCTCTCTCTCTCTCTCTCTCTCTCTCTCTCTCTCTCAGTTGCACAGTCAGTATGTATTGTATTAGTAAATAAATTCTTTCTTTCTTTCTTTCCTTCTTTCTTTCTACCTTCCGTCCCCCTCCCTTCTCCCCCCCCCCTCTCTCTCTCTCTCTCTCTCTCTCTCTCTCTCTCTCTCTCTCTCTCTCTCTCTCTCTCTCTCTCTCTCTCTCTCTCTCTCTCTCTCTCTCTCTCTGTGTGTGTGTGTGTGTGTGTGTGTGTGTGTGTGTGTGTGTGTGTGTGTGTGTGTGCGCCCACGTCCCATCACTGGACACACCTGCCTCTCCTCCTTATCTCTCATGACGCACGTAAGCAATATTATCTCCGTCTTTCCTCACTTTGCTTCTATTTTTATTATTGATTCAGGTTACGCGTCCTTCCTTCTTCACCTCCTCTTCTCCGTCCGTCCCTGTGTCGCCTCCTTCCCCTTATCGCCTTAATGAGGTATCAGAATGCGTGTTTTTGTATATATTTTGTGTTTTTTTGGTGATATTTTTGTTTATTTATCTTTTTTTCTTTTCGGTTCTTCACTCCTTTCCTCTTTCATTTTTCTTTATTTCCTTCCTTTGTCGTCTTATTTATTTTTTTTTTGTTTATATTCTTCATTGCTTTTCGTTGTTTTTTTTTTTCTTTTTTGCTCTTCTACTCTTCACTTGTTTCCTTTGTTTTTTTTTCTTTTTTTCCTTTTCCATTCCTCATTTCCTTCCGTTGTCTTAGTTTTCTTTTTTTCCCCCTTTTTTTTATTCTTCACTTCCTTTTTGTTTTGTTTTTTTCCTTTTTTAATTCTTCACTTCCTTCCTGTGTCCTTTTCTTTTTCCCTTTTCTACTTTTCATTGGCCTTTTTTTTCTTTTTTTTCCTTTTTTCAATTCCTTTCGTTGGTTTTTTCTCTTTTTTTTCTTTTCTTTTCTACTCTTTTTCATTTCTTTCGTCTTTTTTAATTTCGTTCCTCATTACATTTGCCCTTTTTTTTTATTTTTCACTTTGATCCCTTTCCTTTTTCTTCATTGTTTTTAATATCCTTTACGTTTTTTTACTTCATTTTCCCTTTTTTTTATATATTTTTTTTGTCTTGGTAGTTATGGTATTTTGTATTTCATTTTCACCCTTTGCTTTCTCTCTCTCTCTCTCTCTCTCTCCCCCTCTCTCTCTCTCTCTCTCTCTCTCTCTCTCTCTCTCTCTCTCTTCTCTCTCTCTCTCTCTCTCTCTCTCTCTCTCTCTCTCTCTCTCTCTCTCTCTCTCTCTCTTCTTATTTTGCGTTTTTATTTTCCGCCATTTATTCTTTATTAATTTCTTTTCCCACTAACGCTTCTGCTTTCATCAAATACTTTTTTTTTCTTACTTTCTTCTTTACGCTATTTTACTTTTCACTCACGACTAAAGAAACTTCATAATTAAATACTAGACAGAGAGCAGTAATCTATAGCTTTCTCTTGTTATATAATCATGTATATCACTTCCGTACCTTTACAATAATCGTGGGAGTCAGGTCTGTTTTGCATGTTATATTCGCGCCTATTGTACTAACACTCCTCTCACTCATGATAAGAACATAAGAAATAAGGGAAGCTGCAAGAAGCGACCAGGCTTACACGTGGCAGTCCCTGTATGAAATATACCTACCTATTTCCACCTATCATCCCCATCCATAAACCCATCTAATCTTCTCTTAAAGCTCCCTAATGTCTTAGCACTAACAACATGATTACTGAGTCCGTTCCACTCATCTACCGCTCTATTTGAGAACCAATTTCTTCCTATCTAACTAATGTGTAAACTCCTGTCAGGTTGTATTGTAAACATCAGGCGTGTATTGGTTTATTGATTGTCTGATTGGATGGAATTGGCGCCGCAGACATCGAGGTTACGTGGTGTTCCTCTATTGAGAGCAGCGAATGTCTTCTGTTGGCTGCTTCCGTTAGAGGTCGCCGCAGCGGGTTAACCTTCCCCCCTCCCCCCCCAACAGCCTCACCCATTACAAGCATGCCTTCTTTCACTGCGTCCATAAACCTTCTCAAACTTCCTCTCTTTATTCTGCCGCGTGGATCCATCTCCAGCATCCTTGCCACGTACTCGTCTCTCCTCTTCATATACCCACACCAATCTCACTCTTGCCTCTCAACCTTCGGCTCCAAAGCGATGTATGGGGAAAAAAGTGCGAAAGTTGCATTGATAAATCTTACTCTTAACATTAGTGGACTGAGAGTTTCATTGGGCCTGTCTTTCCTCTCCTTCAGCCTTTTCTCGGCCTAGTAACACGTGATAGAAAACGGGCAACGTGTGCAATATATGGCAGCATGTATAGTGAGGTTAAGTTCCCTATCTACTGTATAATCAAATAACCATGCTATGTACTGTTTGTAGGTGCGGCAGCGGCGGCGGCGGCGAGGGAGGGACGAGCGACAGCAACAATAGCAACATTATCAGTGGTCGGGTGTCCCAGTGGCGGGGAGGACATGCCAGATTCCCCCGACATAAGGTCAGCCTGTCTCACGCGTCTCTCAGGGCGGGATGACTGTCTTGGGCTAACACAACTCCTACGTCCGCTTCTTTGACGTCACTCGCTCTATTGTCATTTCCCTTCCTTCTCACCGTGTTCGTTTTCTTCCTCTTCCTCCTTCGCCTCGTTGCTGGATAGTGCTGGTGAGTGGGTGGGTGGGAGGTAAGGGTATGTCATGGGATTTCTATAGTAAGTTATGGGTATTTAGTATAGGTGATAGGGAAGGAAGTGAAAGGAGATGTGATACGTAGTTTTTATGGGTGATGGTACTGGATGAAAGGGAGCAAGAGAAGGGTTGTGTATAGGGTTAGTTTTTTTATAATGGGTATGGTTATTGTGGGTACGGGTGATGGTGAGGGGAAGACAACGGGCGTTAGGGAAGAAGGGCATGCTTAGGGTTAGTTTTTGTAGTGGGTATTATACGTTGGGGTCGCTCTGAGCATAGTAAGGGATGGGTTGGTGTTTATTTAATTATCGTGCACCTTCATTTCAAGGCTAAGTGTGCTATGGTTGAATATTGCGTCTGGTTTCATCACCTTTTATCATTAGATTCACGTGCGCTGTACTTTCTGGTTGTGTCTGTGTAATGGCAACGTTATCTGCTGTTGTTTATTTGTGGGATTGATTTGGTGTGTGATTGAGTATGTGTGTGTGATAGGGTGTGTGTATGTGTGTGTGTGTGTGTGTGTGTGTGTGTGTGTGTAGCCTTTCACCTTGATTAACTGTGGTCCGTACTACCTCAGTCCCTTTCGTTCTCACTTTCTCTCTCTACACTCACGGCGAGGCTCACGTCAGCATCACCGTCCCAAGATACGCAAGCGGCCCTTTTTGCTCTGCTGTTCCGTGAGTGTGTGTGGGAAAATTGCTGTTTCCGATCCTTTGAACGCAGCATCAACACACTTGATGTTTTCAAGGTAGCATTCACTCTTTCCTGAGCGATGACGCAAGTAGTGACGTGTCTGTGCCTGGTGACGTCATGGAATCCAGCCTCCCCATTGGCCCGGAGACGAGGCGTGGCCGCTGATTGGCCGAACCCCGACATTTGTGGTACGATAGCACTGTACACCTTCACCAGAACGTTGCTCTTCCTTGTACGTGAGTGTAACGTGTAAGAATGGCTGTGTAAGGTTGATGCAGCACTGATCTTTATCAGAGGGCGAGGCGCGGAGGGCGAGAGAGCGCTGGCAATTGAGTGAGGGTGGTTGTCAAGTGTCGCAAGAGCAGGAAGTGCCTGGCAGTAGCGGCTGTGAGGCTTACTCAGTGTGGCATCCAGCATCACGTTGATCGCATCGCTAGTGTTGGTGTGGCGTTGCGTCTGGATTCTCGTTAGCTGGGATCTGTCAGTGCGGTGAGCCAGGCAGTGAGGTAGCGAGCGGGGCATGGCAGCCTGACCCCTGCGGCACCCCTCTGCAGGCTGAGTACAGGGAGAGGGAGGTGTGTGTGCGAGTGTCGCGTGAGGGTGGGGCCCCGTGACATACCAAGGTACCCAAGTGACCACCTTCAAGCTTATGATCGCTAGCCTGACCTGACCTGCCGCGACGTACGACTGCTGGTTCGCTCCACCACCGCTGCTGCCGCCGCTACAGCCTCCCGCCGCCGCCAGCACAGCCTCCCAGCCCCCGCCTCAAGGTTGGCTGCCGAGGGTAAGTGTGCGAGAGAGTCAGTAAGAGTGTCTGCAGCCAGGCGTTAAAAAGAGATCACTCTTGATAGGAGGAGCGGAAGTCCTTATTGAGTAACACAAATGCCGAGGAGGAATTCTTGATGATGGAGGGAAATGGTGTTAGCGGGAGTAGCGGTGATGAATGTCACGAGGGTGGTGGTGGTGGTGGTGGTGATGTTGATGATAATGATGATGCTTCACCTACACACCTACTTAACACAGGGCGAGGGAAGTGAACGGGGCGGTGGCACTCACTGACGTTGATAAGCCGGTGAAGTGCCTCAATTTACGCCTGACACTGCATATCCTACAGGACCAAGACGTGGGTGTGCGCGTGTGTATGTATGTACGAGTATGTTTGTGTACCTCCGCATTTGAGTGTGCGTACTGATGAACGAACAGTTGTCGCTTCAGAATACTAATTAACACCTTCCATTACCTGTGCGTCTCTTGATCACCTGTATTAA
Organism: Scylla paramamosain; assembly: GCF_035594125.1. Classification (NCBI taxonomy): domain Eukaryota; kingdom Metazoa; phylum Arthropoda; class Malacostraca; order Decapoda; family Portunidae; genus Scylla; species Scylla paramamosain. The sequence continues at coordinate 5,928,452 of NC_087160.1, forward strand.
GTAAGCCATGCGAGGGAAGCACTCCGCCACCACCGCCACCACCACCACCACCACCTGCGCCCCCCAGTGAAGCAGGACTGTGGCTGCGTCAGGAAGCCGGGTTAGGTGGTGCGAGCTGTATATTTCTCTTGGCGGGGTGTTGTTTGGAGTGGGGTGGAGTGGTGAGGGGTGGAGGAGGGTGGAGGGACGGAGGAGTGGAGGGGTGGAGGCAAAGGGAAGATCTGTGGCATATGTTTCTTCCTCCGCGATAATGTGGGTCTCCAGTCTCTCTCTCTCTCTCTCTCTCTCTCTCTCTCTCTCTCTCTCTCTCTCTCTCTCTCTCTCTCTCTCTCTCTCTCTCGGAACAGTCAGTCAGCATGGCGCCGGCACTGCGAGGTGAACAGTGCCTTGATAATGCCAGTCAGTACCTCTCTCTCTCTCTCTCTCTCTCTCTCTCTCTCTCTCTCTCTCTCTCTCTCTCTCTCTCAGCCTTCAGTCGGGCGAATAATCACATCTTCGACCGAGATTCTTTCTTTTTCTCTCTTTTTATTTTTATTTTTCCTGCAACAGTCACATTCCTCCCTCCCTTACCCCATCGTGCCCTCACACACACACACACACACACACACACACACACACACACACACACACACACACACACACCTCGCCCTTGTCCTCCGCAGCCTCCACGATATCCACCTTTAAGATAGATCGCTTTGGGACGCACTCTTGAAAAATTGAAAGTTACGGAGAGAGAGAGAGAGAGAGAGAGAGAGAGAGAGAGAGAGAGAGAGAGAGAGAGAGAGAGAGAGAGGTGCAGGGATATGGTGGCGATGGTGGTGGTGGTGGCAGACTAGGTGACGATCTTCATTATATCCTGACGAGTCCTGCGGCGCCACCAGGAGAGAGAGAGAGAGAGAGAGAGAGAGAGAGAGAGAGAGAGAGAGAGAGAGTGTGTGTGTGTGTGTGTGTGAGGCGCCGCTGCTGCAGTCTTTTGGCGGGCGGCAACATGGCGGCGCGATCTTGTGTTGGGGGGAAGGGTTGCGCCGACTGCAAATGGGTCAAAGCAGTGTGTGGATTTCAATAGTAGCTTGTGGATTTGGGAGAGGGTGGGAGGTGGGGGGTGGGTATTGTGGATGCGTTTTTTGTTAGGTTTTGGTTAGGTTAGGTTAGGTTAGGTTTGGTTAGGTTAGGTTTGGTTTGGTTAGGTTTGGTTTGGTTTGGTTTGGTTAGGTTAGGTTTAGTTAGGTTAGGTTAGGTTAGGTTTTGGTTAGGTTAGGTTAGGTTAAGTTTGATTAGGTTAGGTTTGGTTAGGTTAGGTTAGGTTTGGTTAGGTTAGGTTAGGTTTAGTTTGATTAGGTTAGGTTAGGTTAAGTTTGATTAGGTTTGGTTAGGTTAGGTTAGGTTTGGTTAGGTTTGGTTAGGTTAGGTTTGGTTTAGTTTGATTAGGTTAGGTTAGGTTAGGTTAGTCAGTGGGTGTTTTGAATGAGTGATTTACGTAGATGAGGTGTTTATTGTTTGGTGATGTGTTGTGGTGTGATCAGTGAGTGTCGTGGTTAGGTTAGGATAGGTTAGTCACTGGGTGTCATAAACTGGTGATTTACGTAGGTGTGGTGCTTATTGTTTCGCTAATGTGTTGCTGTGTAGTGTTAGTTTATAGTCGAGTAACAAACATTAAAAAGATATATATATATATAAAAAAAGAGGAAGGAATTGGCTTTTATTTATTTTCTGGTGTTCTTATGTTCTTGTACTTTGTGGTGTGTTTTGTCTCAGTCTAAACTCTCTCACTGGTACGGTCATTACTTACCAACATCCAAACCACTGTACGAAAATTAATTAGGTAAAATATCGACGAATAAGAGTTTGTTTGCATTGCCACACAAGGGAAAGAGAGAATATGAACTTAGTTTTGCTCTCACTTTACGTAATTGTTTGCTGTTTGTTTGTTTACGGTGTGTTGTATATGTCTCAGAATTTGTATGTGTTAAAGAGGAAAGGAAATGTTAGATCCTCTCTTCTGCTGACAGTCTATCAAGTGTCAGCTTTTATAAGGAGACTGTCAGCACACCAGGAACGTTGACAGTGAGAAGAAACGTTTAATAAAGGAAGGAAAAGTGCAGGAATTACACCACCTCTGATCGCGACTGTACATGATACTGGATGATCCTTCTCACATCTCTTTTGGGGCTGGCACCTCAGTGGGCCTTTTATTTCTGCTCTTTTTGTTGCCCTTGGCCAGTGTCTCTCTTACATTAAAAAAAAAAGAAAATGTACTTGACTGTTGGTCCTTCGTGCGTGCAGTATCAAACGACCTCTCTCTCTCTCTCTCTCTCTCTCTCTCTCTCTCTCTCTCTCTCTCTCTCTCTCTCTCTCTCTCTCTCTCTCTCTCTCTCTCTCTCTCTCTCTCTCCAAGATTCCTTTAAAGGGACAATGCAGTGAGGGTATACAGTGAACCAGTAACACTCGGCTGCTGTTTACTGCCTGTTGATCCAGAACACTTGTACATATCATGCTTGCCTCGCTCTCCTTCGTGCTTACTGTGTCACATCGTTTTTTAAGACTTGTTTAACCCTTTGACTGCAATATAAGAAAAACAATTCATAGCATTAAGAAGAGTGTATGAAATCTTTATAAGCACGTACAAGAAAGAAGCGGATAAAGAAAGAATAGATTTTGTAATTTCTAGTCCTTTTTAATGTTTGTGGGTGGCTGTACAGGAAGAAATGTTTCAGAGTGGTTAGTGACTGAGGAAAGGCGTGACTGATAGCGGTGAAAGAGTTAAAGAGGCAGGGCAGTCAGAGTGTATGGTGCACTTCAACATACGTACTCTTGTCTATTGTCTGTTAACACATTACAAAAGATACTGTGTGATATTTAACTGTTTGTTCTTCGCGCTTGTGGATTTGTTGTATTCGAGATTTTGTTATTTTCGTATTATTGTTCTTATTTTTTTTTTTTACTGGTCATTTATTTATTCATTTATTTTTTACTTAGTTGCTTTTCCACGTCCCTTCCATATACATACTTCTATTTGATCTCCACACGTCCTCTATACAGACTTTTTATGTGTATTTTTATAACTTACTTTTCTCTTAACGTTTCAAGTGGAGTGGCTTCTTGTCAGCTGAATAAAATGGTCTGGTGCAAAAGTTTGATCATAATTTAGCAAGATGACACTCACAGCAAGGAAAGATGATCGAATATTCAATAAAGCTTTTAATTCCTTGCAGTTTGATATTTGCAGCTTAGTAACTTTGTCTCGGGTTACTCAGAATGGTGTGTTATCAGTGCTCGAAGGGTTAAGATCCAGAGTAGCTGCTGTTATCGTTCGCTCACTGTATCGCATTCGTAGGGTTAAGGAAAGGGTGCAAGTGGCTGTTATTATCGTACACCCACACGTTATTGTTGTCTTAGGGTTAAGGAAAGGACGCAGAGTGCACTAAATAAGTAAATAGATAAAAAAGTATCTGCTATTATCGTACACTCGTCATAGGTTAAGGAAAGGGCGGAGCGTACGAAAAAAATAAAATCTGTTATTATCGTACACAATAAAAAGTATCTACTATTATCGTAAACTCACACGTTATTGTTGTCTTAGGGTTAAGGAAAGGACGCAGAGTACACTAAATAAGTAAATAAATAAAAAGTATCTGCAATTATCGTACACTCGTCATAGGGTTAAGGAAAGGGCGTAGCGTACAAAAAACAAAAAAAAAAAAAAAAATCTGTTATTATCGTACACTCACGTTATCGTTGTCTTCTCACATCCTACCTATACATCCCGTCCCTCACGCTGGCTAGCTGTAATGTATTGTGGCATTTTATTAACCTTCACGCTTACAGTAATGGCTATTTATTTATTTATTTATTTATTTATTTATTTATATATTTATTTATTTTATTTTATTTATTTTTTATCCACGCATCCAGTAGCGCCACATTTTCTTCATCTTCAAGCTTGCAGTAACATGTCAAGTTATTTATTTCTGTATTTTATTTCCCCATTATATTGTCAGTCATGTCAGCAGAAGCATTTACCTCATTCCCCACCTTGCTGTGATTTATTTATTTACTTATTTATTTATTTATTGATCCATTTATTTTGTACAACGGTTGGTCAGGCAGTCATCACCATAAAGTTGACTCTAATGAATTTCTAACATTTTCTCGTTCGAATTTAGTTTACCGCCCTTTTTTTTTTTTTATGTAGGAGCGGCACCGGCCAAGGGCAACACAAAGGAAAAAAAAGTACTCGCAATCAGAAACGATCGTCAAAAATCTATAGGAAATAAAAAAAAAAGTGACAAGCGGAGTTTAGCAGCGCGTGATATCGATTCACAGCCATCTAAGTTATGAACCTGACGCTTTAACCTTCCAATTATTAACCTGGTCATTAATAAACAAGGGTACTTAAGAAGGAGGCGTGGAGGTGGTGGTGCTGGAAGTGGTGGCGGTGGTGATGGTGGTGGTGATGCCGCCTGTCACTCTTTGGCATCCTCTACGTCAGCCTCCTTGTCAGTGATCGGGCGTGGCATTGTTACGGCCTGTAAGATAGTGGCTGAGTGTGTTTCTCCAAGGACCATGTTGAGAAACACTTCTGCGCCGCAACTCCACAACACTAAAAATGCCTCTAATCTAAGTTACAAGAGTTTTTAAGGATGTTTTATTATTATATTATTAACAGGAGAAACACTTGAAAACTCGGCTAATCATCCGCTGCGATTCAAAACAGACGTGGTGAGGGAGCAAATCGGGCCAACGCAGACAAAACAGACAGCATGCTTCGATAACAGTTGTGACTTTTCAGGCACGTGTTTTGAAATGCCCTGCTCTCTCATTACTCGTAAAGGCCACACACACATGATTAGTCAAGTTTTCACATGTGTTTTTCGCTGATTGATGGTGCAGAACGCTTGTTAATCGTCACTAGAGCCCCGAAAACCCTGATAACTTTTAGTACAGCCTGTTAAAAATAGTCGAGATAAGGCACCGATATGTTTAAGAATATGTACGGTTGCCAGATCCACATTCTTAGTAGTCTCTCTCTCTCTCTCTCTCTCTCTCTCTCTCTCTCTCTCTCTCTCTCTCTCTCTCTCTCTCTCTCTCTCTCTCTCTCTCTCTCTCTCTCTCTCTCTCTCTCTCAAAGGCGCCTCCATGCCGCCCCTCCACCATTCTCTTCCCTTGACGTCCCGTGCACCACTTTCCTTCCTCCACCTCTCTTCCTCTCTCCCTCCTTGCCTCCCTTCCTCCTCTGCTTCCTCCACTTCCTCCTTCCGTCTCTCCGCTCTCCCAGAAATGCTTAATTTGTTTGCTTGTTTGTTTGCTAGCTTACTTATTTGCTTTGTTTATTTATTTATATATTTATTTACTTAACGACAACAACAACAACAACAACAACAACAACAACAACAACGACTACTACTACTACTACTACTACTACTACTACTACTACTACTACTACTACTACTACTACTACTACTACTACTACTACTACTACTACTACTGTATATACATAACTATCACTTCTGTCAGTATTATCACAATCTCTCTCTCTCTCTCTCTCTCTCTCTCTCTCTCTCTCTCTCTCTCTCTCTCTCTCTCTCTCTCTCTCTCTCTCTCTCTCTCTCTCTCTCTCTCTCTCTCTCTCTTTCAAACTGAAGGTCCTTTCACAGAAGAATGTGACCTGATGAGAGAGAGAGAGAGAGAGAGAGAGAGAGAGAGAGAGAGAGAGAGAGAGAGAGAGAGAGAGAGAGAGAGTCTTGCCTGTGCTTGTGAGACCTGCTGTGCAGATGGCGCCTTGCTTGCCACTCAGTCTCTCATTCAGTCAGTCACTCGCTCATTCAGTCACTCGTTCAGTCAGTGAGTTAGTCAGTGTTAGTCAGTCAGTAGTCAGTCATTTAGTCAGTCGATGAGTCAGAGAACCAGTCATTCAGTCAGCAAGCTAACTAAATAGTCACATAGTCAGTCAGTCAGTCATTCCATCAGTCGATCAGTTAGTCACTTATTCACACAGTAAAGCAACCAGTCTTTCATTCATTCATTCAGCCAGTCAGTCAGTCAGTCAGTGTGTCTGTTACAGTAAGCTGAGAGTATTATTTAATCAAAGGAATATGCTATTATGTTGCATGAGAGAGAGAGAGAGAGAGAGAGAGAGAGAGAGAGAGAGAGAGAGAGAGAGAGAGAGAGAGAGAGAGAGAGAGAGAGAGAGAGAGAGAATTATATTCACCGTCACAGCTGCAGTTTCCTCTTCTTCTTCTTCTTCTTCTTCTTCTTCTTCTTCTTCTTCTTCTTCTTCTTCTTCTTCTTCTTCTTCTTCTTCTTCTTCTTCTTCTTCTTCTTCTTCTTCTTCTTCTTATTATTATTATTATTATTATTATTGCTGCTACTACTACTACTACTACTACTACTACTACTACTACTACTACTACTACTACTACTACTACTACTACTACTACTACTACTACTACTACTACCACTGCTGCTGCTGCTGCTGCTGCTGCTGCTGCTGCTCCTGCTGCTACTACTATTAGTGATGCTGCTATTTTCATTATTATTATTATTATTATTATTATTATTATTATTATTATTATTATTATTATTATTATTATCATTATTATTATCATCATCATTATCATCATGGTAAAATATTATAATTTTGTCATCTTTACCTAATCTTGTTACGTACATTAATTTCATCACGCCTTTAATTAATGATTTAAGTGTCACAGCCTTCACTTTTTACATGCACAATCTTGTTTCTCTCCTCGTATTTTTCTCTGTTGTTTTTTTCTGTAGCAAATCTTATCTTTTTTTTTTTACTTGGACTATCAGGTTATATCCGTTGTTATGAAGTGCGATTTCCTTTCGTTTGTAAAGTACGAATAAGTGTTCATGTGGGAGTAAAAGATACTGATGAAAAATGAAAATGAAAAATAATACAGGTATAACATTTTTAACGTAGGAATGGGAAAAAAAGAAAAATAGAAAAAAAAAAAAATAAAAAATAAATAAATAAATAAATATATATATATATATATATATATATATATATATATATATATATATATATATATATATATATATATATATATATATATATATATATATATATATTCGTATGTTTTGGTTCAGAGTTTTATTTTATTTCTTTATTTTTGGGAATATAAAAATAGGAAAAGATAGGAATGTTTTTGTGGAGAATTTCTTTAGAATGTTTTGAAAGTTGGTTGGAAAATTGATGTGGGAAAGAAACACACACACACACACACACACACACACACACACACACACACACACACACACACACACACACACACACACACACACACACACACACACACACACACACACACACACGATTACTGAAATAGCTGCTAGTGGAAGTTATTAGTATATCATTCTAGTGAAATATTAACGAACATTCTGCATCATAAATAAATAAACAAATATAAATAAAAATGAATAAATAAAGAAACAAATACCAACGAGAAACTGGCTAATTATCTGTGTGACCTTTAAAAGTAGTCCTGGTGAGAGAGCAAAGAGACTGAAAACACGTGCCTTAAACCATGGCTGCCTGTCGTTCAGTCTGTCTTGAGAGGGAGATGCACACTCAGCCGCACTCCATCTGGCTGTAATAATGCCACGTCTCATCGCGGAGATGGAGATTAACGCAGAGGCCGCCGTGGACTGGCAGGCACCACCACTACCAGTTTAACAGTTTATTAATAGAAATAGATACATAGAGATAGGAGTACAAGAAAAACAAGAAGGGGAAGGATACAAAGAAAGGAAATAACAGGAAAATAACGGAGTATAAAGTAGCCAGGCTGTTCACCATCATCACCTCACATTCTTAACCCTTTCACTGCTTGAAATTATTCTCCCATAATTCCCTGCAACTTTCCAGGAACTTATACTTTGTACTACAGTAAATGAAACAGTTCTGTAGGCTTGACAGTACAAAATTAATCTTTTCATTCCTTCTTTGCTGTGTCTGTCCATGCAAACTACATTTTTATACTGCTCTGAATGTTACCAAAAGACGACCAGAGCAGTGAAATAGTTAAGCACTTTTATTGCATATTAATCAGTAGACTGGCTCAGTGGTAAAGCGCCGCGCTCATAACTCAGATGGTCAGTGGATCGATACCATGCTCTGCTAAACTCTGCTAAACTACGAGTATGCTTATCAAAAATTCCTCCCTTGTAGATATAGAAAGTAAATCTATCAGAAATATGAGGAATTTATTATCGATTATTATATAGTGATGATAACCTGATTAGCTTTTCTCTATAGATACGAAACCAGAGCAAGGTGTGAAGTTAAGTAAATGCTCCTGCTGACAGTAATGGAAAAATGAAAGTAAAGAGAGGGAAGAGAGGAATACGAGTTGACAAAAAAGAAACAAAAAAAGAAGAGGAAAAGAACAAAGAAATGAGGTGAAGGCAAGAGCGAAAGATGAAAGGAAGGAAATAAACAGTACGGCATGGAAAGGAAAGAAAATAAAATGGTAAAAATAAACATCACAATACTACAGAAATAAGGAAATATAAAATAATGATAAAAAAAAGCACGGCAAAGAGATAGAAAATAAAGAAAATAATAGAGATAATAAAGCAAAGGGAAAATAAATAAAGAAGATAATAAAAAAAGAAAAGGAAATGAAAAAAACTAATAAAATAATGAAACAAAGTAACCAAACCTTGCACATACATAAAAGAGTGTGTGGATTTTGTGACGAGGCCTGAAAAGTGGATATTTGGAGGTACAGTTGTGAGTGGATGAATAACAGAAGAGACGGGAGGTGGATATTGCAGCGCTGACGGGTGGATGTATAAGAAATGCTGTGGATGCAGAGAGAGAGAGAGAGAGAGAGAGAGAGAGAGAGAGAGAGAGAGAGAGAGAGAGAGAGAGAGAGTTGGGGGGAGGAAGGAGGCATGAGAGAAAACGTGAACATGCCAGAATGAATGAGAGAGAGAGAGAGAGAGAGAGAGAGAGAGAGAGAGAGAGAGAGAGAGAGAGAGAGAGAGAGAGAGAGAGAGAGAGCGCCGAGGCCTTAAAGAT
>NC_087160.1:5942500-5960000 GCF_035594125.1 Scylla paramamosain
GTGATGGTGATAGTGGTGGTGGTGAGTTTGTGGTGATTTTGATAGTTGTGGTGGGACTGGTAGTGCTATTTTTTTTTATTTTTTTTCTTATTAAATTTTAACAGAGAGGTATATGAATGTAACTGACTCATTAATCAGGTTTTTGCTAGTGCTGAGTCTATAGGGAGCTTTAAAAGAAGGCTAGACAGATTTATAGATGAAGATGATAGGTGGAAGTAAGTATTAGATAATTTATACTGGGACTGCCACGTATTCCCTTATTTTCTTATGTTCTTATTACAAACTGGAGGGAAGAAAACAGCAGTGGCATAACGAAATAGCGATATGTTCTAATGTTTTAAATGACCACTGCCCTTTGTCATCTATTTCCAAAGGTTGTAGGGAATTAGTTGTGATGGCGGTGATGGTGGTGGTGGTGGTGATGATGGTGGGGGTAAGCGGACTGAGGGATTGGTGTGATGGTGATAATGGGTTTGTTGAAGTGTGATAGTTGTTGTCGTGGTGGTGATGGTGATGTTGGTGATGGTAGTGGATATTGCCGAGGGATAGTTGTAATGGTGGTGATGAATTTAGTTTGAAATTATTATGGTGGTGGTGGTGGTGGTGGTGGACTTGCCAAGGTGATAATTGTGGTAGTGGTGATGGTAATGATGAGCTATTCAAGTAACCATTGTTGTGGTAGTGATGGTGGTGGGTTTGACTGAATAACTATAATGGTGGTGATCTATTTGTTGAAGGGTGATTGTGGTGGTGGCAGTGAAATTCCTGAGGCAATGCTTGTGGTAGTTGTGTGGTTGTTAGCTAGTTGTGTGAACGAGTGAATGAGCGAGACTTGTGTGAGGCATGAATACGTGTATGAGTGAACGAGCTAGGCTTCAGTCATAAGTGTTAAGTGGAAGTGCGCGGCCTGGCGCCGGGAGATCACCTACCTCCAGCCTTCTGTTCACACCTTCTGTGAATAAACACCTGCACTGTTACCTGCGTTTCCTGTGCCCCTGCTGGTCAAGAGTCGAACATGGCGCAGTGAGTAGGATCAGGACAAGGCTGCAGTGGGTACGGCGCAGAATGGAGAAGCAGTTGGAGGCGCTGGCTGCCCTGCTAGCGCGACAGTCGGAGCAGAGTCAGGCTCGCGAGGAGCGTTTAACCCAGCTGCTGGAGAGAGTGGGGACACAAGCTCCCAGTCGCACCACGGCGAGCAATGAAGGCGAAACCACAGCCCGCAGCACGTCTACCCAGGGCGCGAGGTTCCCGACGTCCGCCACCATCATTCCTCACTTAACGGCGTCAGCATCTTTACGTGAGTTCGACACGTGGCGCCATAAGTTTGAAGGATACGTAACCCTCGCCAGGATAGACTGTCTCTCCCTGGCTGAGCAGAGGGCGGCACTCGCTGCTGTCCTAGACGACGAGTGGACCCGTACACTTCGCTACGGGATAAGCTTACCGAGAGACGCGGAGTTAAGAACCATCCTCGATGCAATGTGTGAGTACCTGCGAAGCCAGCGCAACATCATCATGGATAGAAGAGACTTCTACTCCCGCGTGCAAGAAACGCAAGAAGGTTTTGACGACTTTTTATGTGCTGTAAAGGAAATCGCCAATTTCTGTGACTTTTGCGACCAGTGCATAAACCATCAGCTGCGTGACAGAATTGTCGTTGGGACACGAGACGAAGTGGCTCTGAAACGCATGCTGGAAAACAAGAAACTCACCCTTGAAAACGCCATAGATATTTGCAGAGCATCAGAGAGCGCTAACCAGTGTAGTGCAGTACTAAGGGGCGGCTCTCACTCTTCGAGCCATGGTGTGAACGCTGTCTCGAACTACAGGAAGGGCAGTTTCGGGGGCTCAAGCCCCACGGGCTGTTATCGTTGTGGCAAAGATTGTCGCAGTGACAAAAGGGGATGCCAGGCAATAGATAAAGTGTGTCGTAACTGCGGGAAAAGAGGGCATTTTGCGAGTGTATGTCAGCAGACAGTGAGGAAACGACGAGGAGCTTCGAGGAGTTCCTCAACTGTCTCTCCTCATCGCGGTGCAGGCCCGAGGCGGGGAGCCAGTGCCAGTGTATACCAGCTCTTATCAGGCGTATACACAAAGACGGTGACGGCACGACCTGCGCCCCAGGTGCTCATTACCGCCACACATCCCGCTGGAAGAGACAAGATTACGTGGACTCCTGACTCTGGGGCCGAAACGACCGTTATTGGCCTCGACACGGCAACACTCCTTGGAATCCCGCCCTCCAGCTTGGCGCCCGCTGATGGTGATGGACTTTATGCTGCCGGTAATCACCCCCTCACCTGTGTAGGAACTTTCTCGTCGCACTTGCAACTGGGCGACAGGGAAGCTGAGACTGTTGTGAGCGTGGTGAAGGAGGTGAAGGGGGCGCTGCTTAGCTGGTACGATTCCATCGCTCTCGGAATCCTCCCCGAAGATTTTCCGGCTCAAATCCGACCGCTACGCAGGGAAGAACAGCACACCGGCAACAGCTCCATCAAGTACCCGACCGCCTCGCAGCCACCTCTATCTACGCCCATAGAAGTGATCAGCTGGCCTCATTCCTACGACCCAACGCCACAGCAGCGTGCGGGGCACGCTGCTGCTGTGATCAAGGCCTTTCCCAGCGTCTTCGAAGCAAAGGAAGGTTTACGTGCAATGGCTGGTGGATCCATGGCCATCGAGTTGACAGACGACGCTCGACCCTTCGCCGTAACAGCATCTCGTACAATCCCTTACAATTGGCGTGAAGAAATTAAGAGCCAGTTGGAAGAGCTGCTTAACAAGGGAATCATCGAGAGTGTGGACTACCCTACGGCATGGTGCCACCCCATCGTGCCTGTCCCAAAAAAGACATCTGGTGTAAGGCTGTGTGTTGACCTGACACGACTCAACCGTTACGTGAAGAGGCCCGTGTATCCAGTGCGCTCACCTCATGACGCCATCGCCTCGATCGGGACCGGAGCAGTTTGGTTCACCACTCTTGATGCCAAGATGGGGTATTTTCAAGTCCCCATTAGAGAAGAAGACCAGGATTTAACCTGCTTCATAACACCTTGGGGTCGGTACAAGTTTCGGCGAGCGGTTATGGGTCTCGTCTCGTCTGGAGACGAGTATAACCGTCGAGGAGACCAAGCTCTCGGCGACATACCTAACACCATCAAGATCGTGGACGACATCCTGGCCTATGACTCCACCTACAGTGCGCACTTAGCCCATGTCATTCAGATTGTGCGGCGGTGTGACCAGCACGGCATCACTCTCAACCCACAGAAGTTTACATTCGCGGAAAGAGTGGTAGATTACTGTGGTTACTCTGTTTCTGGACAAGGCTACACGACAGACTCAAAGAAAGTTAAGGCAATCTCTGACTTCCCACGACCACAGCACATCACCGACTTACGATCATTCATGGGTCTTACAAACCAGCTTGGAAGCTTTTCTCCTGCTGTGGCTGCAGCTGCACAACCCCTCAGAGATCTCTTACGCCCGAAGAACAGTTGGTGCTGGTCTCCTAACCATGAAGAGGCGTTTGAGAAGGTGAAACAGTGTCTCGTCAGCCCACCTGTCTTGGCATACTTCGACCCATCATTACCAACGATGCTACAGACTGACGCCTCAAGGATGCACGGATTTGGATTCGTTCTCCTGCAGAAGCACAGTGACCAGTGGAAGATGGTGCAATGCGGGTCAAGATTTGTTACAGACACAGAGAGCCGCTATGCAGTAATAGAGTTGGAAATGGCTGCAATCGTCTGGGCAGTCAGGAAATGTGGCACCTACCTGAAAGGACTCCCTCACTTCGATCTAGTGCTCGACCACCGCCCGCTGATACCTCTCCTCAATAGCAAGTTGTTGGGAGAAATAGAGAACCTGCGGCTGCAGCGCATGAGGGAGAAGCTTGCTCAGTATTCTTTCACAGCAAGCTGGCAAAAGGGATCGACACACTGTGTGCCCGACGCCCTCTCACGTGCTCCAGTACAGGACCCAGTGGAGGAAGAGGATGCTGCTACTTCTGGTGACCTCGACCCTCTCCACTCAGCGGTCATCTCAGCGTTATCTGCCACCAATGAGGACGGCGTCCGCTTAGCACCACTCCAGGATCAGACTGTGGAAATGGTACGTGCCGCAGCAGCAAGAGACGGGGAGTACTGCTTGCTCAAGAACGTCATCATCGAGGGCTTCCCTGATCATTGCCACGACCTCGATCACCGCTTGCGTACGTACTGGCCGGTGCGCAGTCTGCTGGCCGTAGACGACGACCTGGTGGTTTACGGGCCGAGGCTTCTTATTCCTCACAGCCTCCGCCGAGAAACACTAGAGCGACTCCATGACAGTCATCAGGGGATGGAGCGCACCAAGCGACGGGCCCGACAAACGGTGTACTGGCCTGGTATGGACAGAGACGTTGAGAACGTCGTTTCTGGATGCTCACTATGCCGTCCACTCCTACCAAGCCAAGCCAACGAACCTCTCTGGCAGGACACGGACACACCCAGCAGGGTGTTTGAGTCAGTTTCTGCAGACTACTTCCACGCAGCAGGCCGTACATACCTCGTGTATGTAGATCGCTTGTCTGGGTGGCCTCACGTGTCTGCATGCTCACGTCCAGCATCGGCTGATCAGCTCGTTCGTGTCCTTCGGGGTGTGTTCGCCGACACGGGCGTGCCTGTTCTCCTGAGGACTGACGGTGGACCGCAGTTCACTTCTTCATCGGTACGGCGCTTCCTGGCTCGATGGGGGGTGGAGCATCGTGTATCTTCACCTCATTATCCACGCTCCAATGGTCACGCCGAGGCAGCGGTCAAGTCCGTGAAGAAGCTGATCCTCACGACCACACAGCAGGGACACCTGGACGAGGATGCGTTCGCTCGCGGGTTGTTGGAACTGCGCAACACTCCGAGGGCGGAAGGGCGATCACCAGCACAAGTCCTCTTCGGTCATCCTATGAGGTCCTGTGTCCCGGCTCATCATCGCTCATACGCTCAGCAGTGGCAGCGCGCTGCTGATGAGTGCGACGCCAAGGCAGAGCGACTGAGGAAGAAAGCGAAACTTCGCCACGACGCGTCCGCCCGTACTCTTCCTCTCCTGCACCTCGGTGGCCACGTCGACGTTCAAGATCACACGACAGGCCTCTGGGATCGCCTGGGTGTCATCGTGGCTGTTGGGCGAAGGAGAGACTACCTCATCAAGATGGGCAGCGGTCGCGTGATGTGGCGTAATAGAAGACACCTACGCCCACACAGACCTCTTGCTCCCCTTCCTGTCGAGCAGCACACCGCTCATGGCGGTGCAGCGCTTCAGCATCAGGGTCACGAGGAACACCACCATCCCGGCAGCCCGGAGCATCAGGGTAACGGGGTACACCGTGGCCGAGAGCAACCAGAGCGTCGAAGCAGCCGACAGCGTAGGGAGCCGAGACGACTGCAGGTGCGGTGGCACCGTAGCACCTACGATTAGTCGTACGTGTTCATTGTACGCTGTGTTTGTTTTGTGTATATGTACCGTGTTTTCTGTACTTCAATCATTGTAACTTTGTTTCATGTGTTACGGTAGCCATAACAAAGATAAGGAATCTTCTTTATGTCTCGGGGGAGGTGTGTGGTTGTTAGCTAGTTGTGTGAACGAGTGAATGAGCGAGACTTGTGTGAGGCATGAATACGTGTATGAGTGAACGAGCTAGGCTTCAGTCATAAGTGTTAAGTGGAAGTGCGCGGCCTGGCGCCGGGAGATCACCTACCTCCAGCCTTCTGTTCACACCTTCTGTGAATAAACACCTGCACTGTTACCTGCGTTTCCTGTGCCCCTGCTGGTCAAGAGTCGAACAGTAGTGGTGATGGTGGTAGTGTACAGATTGTTGTTGTGATGGTAGTGATAATGGTGTATTTGACAGAATAATTGTAATGTTGGTGATATATTTGACTTGCCAGTGATGGTGGTAGTAGCAGTAGTAGCAGTAATAGTAGTAGTAGATTTGACATGAGGATAGTTGTAATGGTAGTGACTTTGAGAGACAATGGTTATGTTTGTAGCAGTGATGGTGGTGCCGTTAGTTGAAAATTTGACAGAAAAGAAGATGCAATAATGGTGATGGACTTGACGGGGCAATGATTGTGTGAGTAGTAGTGGTGGTGATGGTGTTGGTGGTGGTGTTGGTGTTGGTAGCAATAGCCTCAACGAAGGATCATTGGACAGTCGCCACCACACATCAAACCAATTACCTCACTTGTGTCACACGGCACTTTAACCCCCCCAGTGTGTGTGTGTGTGTGTGTGTGTGTGTGTGTGTGTGTGTACTCTGACGCTTTGCTCTCTCCACGATAGCTTTTAAAGACCAGACAGACGATAAGCCTGGTTCTTAAGAGTGCTTCTCCTGTTAATGATGTATAAATCTTGTTACTCTGTCACTGGAACCGTAAAAACACCCTTAAAAACCCGTGTCACTTCAAGTAGAGGCTTTTGAATATAGTGGAGTGCTGGGAGGAGTGTTTTAGAATGGTCCATTACACTGCTATTACACATAAAGAATATACGAGGGGAATGATAACGACTACGTGTGTGTGTGTGTGTGTGTGTGTGTGTGTGTGTGATGTGATGTGATGTGATGTGAGGACGCGGATAACTCACACCAGATTACCACACACACACACACACACACACACACACACACACACACACACACACACACACACACACACACACACACACACACACACACACACACACACACACACACACACAGAGCTTATTACCAACTGACACCAGATTAACACACCGCACACACGACTTATTGACGCAGGTAAAGCGCAAAATCACCTTTAAGATAAGCCCTCTGTTATCCATCCGTGTCACGCTTACCTTTGGACCATTTGAATCCATGCATCCTTCCTCTGTTACGCTTCCTTAAGCTTGGAAAATAGTGTGATGCAAAGTTTTAAGTGTGGTTTTAAGGTACAGCACTAATAGGTAAAGGAGTGATGGTCTCGTTTAAGATTATAGTACTTGTTTTATTTTCTTCTTTGTAAAATCATGTAGAGAGAAGAAGGGAAGGGGGAAAGGAAAATAATTCAAGACTAAAAACGGTTTGATTGATTTGATATTTATTGTCATTATAGAACATACGTGTTGCATATTACATTGTCTTTATAAACGGCCTAGTCTGCAGAGCCACTAATGGAAAAAAGAGGAGAAAGAATGAAGAGTAATGGAAAGAAAAAAAAATAAATATTGAGGGGAACATTAAAGGAAGGCAATGGGGAGCACACGAACTTCAAAATATATGCACCGTCACATTTGCATAATTTTTCGTCTTTTTTTCATGAACTCCGATTTCCGTCAGCTTTTACCTCTTCCCGTCGTCTTTTTCCTTCCGCACCATCAAAAAAAAAAAAAAAAAAAAAAAAAGTGATCGTCTTCACGGAGGAGGATTGTCGTCGATTTTTATTGTCAAATGAAAATCCACCGTTTATAACATAGGTGTTCTAATTGTTAAGAAAAATAAATAAATAGATTCGAAATAAAGAAAGATCACTTATTTCACATTACATATAACTTGTGGATATATAACAGTAAACAGTGGCTCGCATAACTCCATAGACGCTTGCACTATTGGAAGGTCTCAGTTTCACTACTCCTGCACGCTGGGTATCATTTTAGCTCGTTTGGCGCGTCTGCGATTTATAAAACAAACTTGTAATAAAGCGCAGAGCAGCGACTGTTTGCCTGTGTGTCAGAGGAGCCATGTTTCTTTACTGCCGACGTAAGTGCAGACGTAAGGCTGTGCGTGTGTGACGGGGCGCGCTCATCAGATTGTCGATTTTCAGAAAGTTGACGTAAAAGGTTGACGGCGCCTTAAGGAACACTTCAAACGGTACTGAAGGAAGAAAAAAAGAAAAAGAAAACGAGGGTACAGAAAGAAGACAAGATAACGTTGATACTGAAGGCGAAAGAAATAATTGTCCCATCCAACGTGTTCAGTGTGTATTGTTCTATTTTCTCCTCAGTCAGAATCATGTAGTCACTGAAATAACAGGTTTCGGCTCACTCATATAACAGGTGTCACAGCCATTGGCCAGTAAAAGGAGTGGGTAGAGAAACTGATTTGGTGCCGTTCAAAGTGTTCAGCATCTATCGTTTTATTTTCTTAGTAAAAATCATATAGTAATTAGTGTCCATTGTTCTATTTTCACTGTAAAAATC
Organism: Scylla paramamosain; assembly: GCF_035594125.1. Classification (NCBI taxonomy): domain Eukaryota; kingdom Metazoa; phylum Arthropoda; class Malacostraca; order Decapoda; family Portunidae; genus Scylla; species Scylla paramamosain. The sequence goes on from NC_087160.1 coordinate 5,950,697, forward strand.
ATGCAGCGTCACTCAAATAACAGATGCCACAGTCATTAGCAGTTAAGGGTTTAAAATACAAGGAAAGCTAGTCTCTGTCGGCGTATTCTGAAGTCGGTGAAAATAACCGCACCGTGAAGCGCAAAGTCAGCAAGGCGAGATAAGCGAGCCCTTTATAGATGCACTAAATCACCTAGGGATTTACACTTATCTGTGAGTCAATGCAGGATATGAGGAAAGCTGTGGTGTGTGATGGCATAGATAGCAGCGCCGCGGTGTTCCCAGGGCGGTGAAAATAAACGCGTTGTATAGTGTGTGGTTATCCTTTTATTTTAAGTCGTACTGTAGGAAAAGAAAAGAAAGGAAAGGAAAGTACGTTGTTATTCTTGTATTCATTGCTGTATTGCGGGAAAAAAAAAGGAAAAAGAAATTACATTGTTATTCTTGTATTAATTGTCAAACTACGGGGAAAAAAAAACGTTATCATCTTTGTTTTCATTGCTGTACAGCGAGAGAAAATGAAAGAAAACGTGCGTGGTTATCCCTGTATTTCTTGCCATACTACGAAAAAAAAAAAATAAACTTATCCTCGTAATCATTGTCAAACTGCGAAAAAAAAAGTACTCTGTTATCATTGTATTTATTATCATACTGCGGGGAATGAAACAAAAGGAAAATTTACCATCTAGCCGAGTTCCATTACAAAGGACATCCAAAATCCCTAGAGCTAAACCCGACGTCGGCCACCGCACCAGAAATAGGAGTGTTATTTCAGAATTTCTTGTGTAGCTCTTCCTATATACAGGGCGTTAATTCTCTCTCTCTGTCGTCTCTTCCATAAGGTTTCTACATCTTTCACACATCATTCCTTTCTCTCTCTCTCTCTCTCTCTCTCTCTCTCTCTCTCTCTCTCTCTCTCTCTCTCTCTCTCTCTCTCTCTCTCTCTCTCTCTCTTTCTCTCTGCCTAATCAAATTCAACTAGTTTTTATTTTTTTAGAGAATATGAATTGAAAGAAAGGCACTTCTAAACATTACCATCAATAGTAAAGCAGTAAAATAATGAACACAATGACATTTCACTGAGCCAGATTTTACAGCCGGTGGATTAGGGGAGGGAAGCACAGCGACAGCAACTCGAGGCGGTGAAAAGAACCCAGCTGTACATTACCAGGGTTAAATGAAAAGGTTCAGCGCCGTGCATGACCAACAAAATGAGCTACTGAAGCGACCCCGACTCATGCATGCAACGTCGTGATACACACACACACACACACACACACACACACACACACACACACACACACACACACACACACACACACACACACACACACACACACACACACACACACACACACACACACACACACACACACAAGGAGCAGGAGAAAGAGGAGACGGAGCAAGAGAGAGAGGAGGAGGAGGAGTAGAAATAAGAGGAGGAGGAGGAGGAGGAAAAAGAAGAAGAAGAAGAAGAAGAAGAAGAAAAAAAAAGAAGAAGAAAAGGAGGAGGAGCAGGAGAAAGAAGAGGAGGAATAGAGAAAATATCATGAAGATTAAAAATAAGAAAGTACAATTAATCGTAAAGAAAAGAAACCAGAAGAAAAAAAAGCAAAGAATGTGAGAGAGAGAGAGAGAGAGAGAGAGAGAGAGAGAGAGAGAGAGAGAGAGAGAGAGAGAGAGAGAGAGAGAGAGAGGAAATACCAACAGGGACCGTATTCTCAAACGTTCTGACATCCTATCTGGGCTACTTTTAATGGGCTACAGTGGAAATTATTGACGCTATCAAGGGTGTCTCCGTGACTGGCCATGGTTTGGTAAGGCTTCTGTATCGTCAGTGGCAGAAAACACCAATGAGAACCCGCCACATCACCACCGTGGCCTTTGAAAATAGTTCTTGTAAAAAGTTGCTGGTGTTTTCAAGGATGTTTTGGATGTTTTTTCATAATGCTGATAATAGTTTGACATGGGTTTCACATCATAATTTGGAAAAAACACGCTTGTAAACTTAGCCAATCGTCTCTTCCTTTTGAAAACACTTGTTACGTTTTTTTTTTTTTTTTTTTTTTTTTTTTTTTTTGTTTCAGGATGTGTTCATGGTTTTAGTAATAGTTTAACATGAAATCTACATCATTACTGGGAAAGAACATCCTTTGAAAATTGCGATCAGTCATCTGTGCGACTTTTCAGAATGTTCCTTAATAGAGATTTTGGTGTTCTGAAGGGTGTCTTCATGATTATAGAATTACTTTAACATTAATTCTGCATCATCACTGAGAAAGACCCAACTCATCGGCTCGTTAGCGTTTGAAAATAGTCTTTATGAGAGCCATCAGTGCTCGCAAGTGTCTTCATGATTCTAGTAAAAATTTAACATCAATTCTTCGTCATCACTTTAAAAAGAACATCCTTGAAACTTTGTCTGGTCACCTTTGTAACTTTTGAAAATAGTCGTTATGGGATTTTTTTTTTTTTTTTGTATGTGTTTTGAAGGGTGTTTTTATGATTCTCCTTATAGTTTAACTTGAATGCTGCATCATCAATAATAATAAAAAAAAAAAAAACACCCTTGAAAATTCGACTTATCTCCGTGGCCATTGAAAATAACCTTTAATAAACTTCTCGGTGTTTGAAGAGCATTTTCATTATTCTGGCAATAATTTATCATTAATTCTCCATCACTAATAGAAAGAACACGCATGAAAATAAACTAATTATATCTATGACTCATGCAATTACCACGAGAGAGCAGAACGTTTCAAAACACGGCATCCGGCTTGGAGGTGTTGGGGTGACACGTGCCGGGGTGGTAAATGTCGGCGTTATCTGTTCAGGACGTCCCTAGTCATGCATGGCACAACGTGAGGCGAATGTAGCACCACCAGCCTTCCCTTCCTTTGTCCCTGTCACCAGCACTGCACGTATAGATGCATTGATAGACTGGTAGGTAGTAGGTAGGTCGATAGATATACAGATAGATAGAATGGTAGACACATTGATAGTTAGATAGATTGGTACTTGGATATGTTAGTAGATAGATAGATAGACTTAAAACCAATCTGTTTAGCTTCCATTGATTAGCAGCACACAAATATACGTAGATATATATAAAGATAGACAGATGAATAAATGAATAAGTATATAAATAAATGAATAAATAAAAAAAAAAGCTAGGTAAATAGACTGACTGACTGATTGATAGACAGATAGACAGGCAGACAGACGGATAGGTAGGTAGGTAGACACAAAACTATTCTGTCCGTCGTCACATTCTCTCTAAGAACCGCAGGTAGCATGTAAACAAGACTCTAAAAGTTAAAAATAAAGGAAAAAGTAATAACGGACTTAAAATTAATGAAAAAAGCTCGATTTATAAAAGAGACAAGAAGGAAATCGTCCACAAATAGAGTGGTAAAGGCTGAAAAAAACTTGGTAATCAGGCTGTTAGTTCTGAGTCAGTAAGGAGCTTTCAAAAGGTGATTAGATGATAGTGGATGGAAATAGGTATGTTATTCAGGTGTTGCCACGTGTATAGGCTTGATGGCTTATTGGGTTTCCTTTGTGTTCTTACGTAAGGGATAATGCTGTAGTCCGGCCTCAGTTTAAGTCCCCTACGTCTTTTTCCATCGATGGGTGACTGCCTTCCTTTTCTGTCTTTCTTAGTAGTGATTTTTTTTTTTTTTTTTTATTTTTATTTTTTAGAAGCTTGCAAGTAAAACGGGGAAGAGATAAATAAGTAGATTGACATTTAATTGCTCATAGAATGCTAGGAAATTAATTTATATTGGACGATATTTTATGAGGCGCATTTGTACTGAGTCACGAACACACGTAGATAATGATAGATAAAAAGGTACGTAAGTAGGTAAATAGATAGATAAATAGATAGAGGTGGACAGAAAGACAAATAAACAGATACATACATACATACTTACATACATAGACAAATAGAGAAATGTTTTAACTTCCACAGAAACGCAAGAAACAAAATCACATGACAAAATTACTTCTCACATCCCACATTTGCGCACACAGATTCAAAGACACGTTGATATGATAGCAGGAAACATACCCACGGGCGAGAAACATTGCGAAACAGAACGTTGAGTAACATACTGATACAACACACACACTCACACACACACACACACACACACACACACACTCTCTCTCTCTCTCTCTTGCTGGTTTATGGGGTATCGTGGATTTTTTGTTATCATATCACTTCATTTTTTTTCCAACACGCGACATTTACGGAATTTAGTGCGCATTGAATAACGCAGATGCTCCTTTTATTCACTCTGACTGTGTTAAATAGCTGCAGATCCTTTATGTAGGGGTTTAAATGGTATTTGATCCTTTTTATGGGGTTTAATGGTGCAGGATCCTTTGTTATTGGGTTTAAATGATAGTGAATCCTTTTTTTAGTGGGTTTAAATGGTACTGGATCATTTATTATGGATTTAAATGGTATTGATTTTTTTTTTGTTGTGGGTTCAAATGGTACTAGATCCTTTTTTTGTGGGTTTAAATGGTGCTAGATTTTTTTGTGGGTTTAAATGGTGTTGAATCCTTTATGTGGGGGTTTAAATGGTACTGGATCCTTTTTTGTGGGTTTAAATGGTACTGGATCCCATTTATGAGGTTAATTAGTACCGGATCCTTTGTTTATGGGATTATTTGGTACTTAATCCTTTGTCTCTAGGGATCCTTTGTGTTGGTGGTTAAAGGTATTGGATCCTTTTGTTTACGTGTTAAATAATACTGGATCCTTTTGTCTGCGGTGTGAAATTGCAGCAGATTCCTTTTCTTAGTGGTTAAAATAGTATTAAATCCTCTTATGTGGGATTAAATGATGTGAGTTCTTTGTCTTTGGAGTTAAAGATACCAGATCCTTTGTGGTATTAGGCGGTGCCGGATCCTTTGTGTGTGGGGTTCGAATCGTCGTGTCACCAGTGTGGGCGGGACAAGCATGCATTATGGACTGATGCTTTCGTCACCTAGTTATTTTTGACCTCATTACACCTTGGCCCGTATTCAGAAACGCTTTGCTCTCACCACGAGTATTTTCAAAGGCCACAGAGATGATCAGCTGGGTTATTAAGAGTCCTCCTGTTTATTATGTAAAAACCTAACATAACTTAACCCAAACATTTTCACTGCGGTATGCAGAATTCACAGCGCTAAAAAAAAAGAACTATTTATGGAATCTTTTTAAGCATCTACAAGAACGAGGAGGATAAAAAAAAAAAAAAAATAGACTTTGCAGTTTCTAGCCAGTACGGTGTTTGGAGGTGGCTGTAGAACAAGAGAAGACGCCCCAGAGCATTAGGTGATCAAGGAAAGATGTGCCAAATAGCAGTAAAAGGGTAAATCTGTCACTAGAACCATAAAAAAAAAAAAAAGCCGTGAAAATCCGTGTCACTTTAACTAGAGCCGTTTGGTTGAAAGTAATGGAGATGCGGCACAGAAGTGTTTCAGAATAAGGTCCTTTTTTTTTTTTCACGGAACTGAGTCAGGCCCTTGCATTCTGTGTGTGTTTGTCATACGAGTATTTTCCTTGAAGGCGTGAGTGTTCTTGGCACACGCAGACATTTTTCTTCCTGTAATATACTCCACCGACCTATTGTCCTGTCTGGAAAGATGATTTATTTACAATTTTTACTTTTTCTTATATAATTTCTTGTGTCAATTTAAGTGCGTCCCTGCGAGTGATGGGAAGTAGTGTGATGTTGAATAATAGCAGATTCCTTGTATGTGGAGGTCAAATGGCAATGGAACTTTTGTGTATGAGGTTAAATGATAGTGGATCTTTTGTGTGTGAGGCTAAATGGTACTGGATCCTTTATGTGTGAGGTTAAATGGTATTGGATTCTTTATATGTGATGTTAAATGGTACTGGTAGTGTTAAATGGTATTTAAAAAAAGCATGTAGGCTGGAGAATAATAGTTTAGGCACGTGTATTGGTCGTCCTTTCTCCCTGCGGGCGTGTTTGCTGCACCACGGACACGTACGGAGCAGCAGGGTGCCACCGTGTTGAGGGCAGCTCGGAAAGCCCTCGGCAGGATGTGGAGCCCTCTAACTGTCATGGCTGGGGTGAAATTTCCTGAGATATTTTGCGAGCAGGTGTCAGTTAGGCAGGTGCGGCAGATCACCTTTAATCATCAGGTGTAATGCTTCCCTCGCAGTGCTGATGATGCCACCTCCGAGCAACGGTCATGAGAGAACGTGGGGGGTGAGGAAGCGAAGGGCAGGGGTGGTGTGTTAGGTAATGCTAAGGCCGCAGGGTATGTTAGCTAATGAAAGGCACAAGTTTGCTTTCTTAATTGGAATCCAGAACGCGCGAGACGCCTGCAGCCTCTCCCCCCCCCCCCCCACACACACACACACACTCCCACTAATGTACCCTGCAGTGGGGATGGGATGGGACGGGAGTGGAGAGAGGGAAGGGAGTAAAGGGGACAGGCCGCGAAAGGTCAATGTTTTGCACCACCGAGGGAGTCGCTCAACCTTTGATTACCTGTGACTGAATGTTGGAGCCTTTACTCCATGGGTGGGTGACGCAGCGTGTGTGAGGGGCTGCTGGGAGGGGCGGCAGCAGCATCAGTGGGCAGGAGCAGGAGCAGCAGTAGCCGTCAGTGGTGCAGGCGGTGTAGCGTTGAGGCAAGAGCAGCGCCACTCACAGCGCTCACTGGATGACGCGTGTGAAGGGAGGAGGCGTTGACGGTTGACTTCACGGTGACTAGACGGAGGAAGTTCGGTGGATGGTGCCTTATTTTTTATGTAAGATGGGCATTGGCAAAGGACAATAAAAAGAACCCCCCTCCCCAAAGAAAAAAATGCTCACTAAGGGGGCAATCCCAAAAGAAAGGTCAAAAGTGTCATCCAAAATTGGAGGCTGACCGGTGAGGAGTTGACTTATTCGTGAGCCCAGGGGTGGGATGGGAGTGGTGAGGCAGCCCTGCGTGCCTCCCTGGTGGACTGTGGTGGTGCTGCCCCTTCTGCTGAGCTATTTTTGAGCACCCTGAGGCATGTTGTGGGTGAGGGAGGCAGACAGGCGTGCCCGGGTCCTTAGCTGTCTCAGGTGTGAAGGGTAGAGGCGTTCCTACTCACTGATTGTCACATCTTGTGGTATATTAGTCAAAAGTCGAGTATCACTTTTACTTTCACTGTGTTTTGCGTTTTTCACAGTCTTATACTCATCTGAACTGCTAAGAATAAGTTGTCAGGTTTTATAAAGAGGTCACCAGAAGACAGGACTTGTTGAGCGAAAAACATTGAACACAGTGGGAGTGAGTGTAGTACATTACTCGACTATTGACCTTCAGTATTTGGTGGGTCTGCACAAATGTGTAATTACAAGAGGCGTCCCACCACACTGACTGCCTCCGCGTACACTCATCATCCTTTGCGTTGAATTGAAACCTGTAACAAACGCACCACTAAACGTTTGCCGGCATCAGTGGCTCTCATCACACTCCACCGTTCTCTTACCGCTCCATCACACCCTCATCACCACTCCACTACTTCATCCACACCCCACCACACCATCAACACATCACCATTCCACCCTCACTCCACCACTTGCTCTTCATCACTGCCTTGGCCTTGACTCCGCACAAGATGTAATGGGTGTTGTTCCTCTGAAGAACCGGTGCTACACAACCTGCACTGCTGCCACATCAGGACAGTCATTAGCCATCCATTCATCTCTGTAAGGACGTGGTAAGCCTTCCATGAGCGGCAACAATTAGTGCAGGCAGGAGTGTGTGGAGGCGGGCTGGGTGGCGAGTTGGTGTGGTGGAAAATGAGCCAGTAAGTCCTACCGTCATATATAAAAAGAGGACAGAGTCGGTTCTGGTGGTAGTTGAACGGAATAGACTCAGTAATCAGGTTGTTAGTGCAGAGTCATTAGGAAACTTTAAGAGATTAGACATATTTATGGATGAGGGTGATAGGTGGAACTATGTAGGCATGTTTCATATAGGGACTGCTGTGTGTAGGGCTGATGGCTTCGTGCAGCTTTCCTTATTTTCTTATGTTCTTATGTGCTTATATCTCCCAGCAAGTTTTATTTTAATTTCTTATATTTGTTGTCAATATCTGTACGGTTTCATATTCACAAAACAACGTGGCTTTCTTGTCTGTAAAGTTCGTTAGAGTAGAAACAGAGTATATGAACCACAGGAGGGAGTGAAAACTGGCGATGTTGATATTCTAGTGTGCTGCAACATGTCATTAAGTCCTATCATGAAATATGTATCAACAACTTTTCTTTCTATTTATTTCACTTATCATTATCAGTATTCGCTTACATTCACAAAATAACGTTGCTTTCTTGTCTGTGAAATGCGTTGGAGTAGAAACAGCGCATGTGAACCAGAGGAGTGAGTGAGAACTGGCGATGTTGAGACTGATGGGAAATCCACTCAAGTTGGCGGAGCGGTGCGTGAGTGAGGCGGGTCTGCCGGCCATGCGTGGAACAGCGGGAGGAAGTAGCGTGCCTTGTGGGGTCATGGACTCGCTCACGCCACCATGGATATGTGACGCTGAGACCTGTGAGGGAGGAACACTTGGAATGTCTCGGGAAAAGATAGATGAATATATAAATGAAATAGGTAAATGAATAGATAAAATAAAATGAAATAAAATATGAAAATAAAAATAGATAGATAAATAAATAAAAAAGTAAAGTAGTAGATATAAAATAAATAAAAATAAAATATACATAAATAGAAATAAAAATAAATAAATAAGAGTAAATAAAAAAAATAAATCAATAAAATAAGAAAGTAAAGAAAAAAAAAAGAAAAGTTAGTCTTCTGGAGTCAAGATGTGTGTAACTGTGAAGATTTACTCTATAACACACAGAAAGGAAGAAAATAAGATAATAATAAAATCCATCTACGAGTATTTTAACATGCAACATTTTCCCATCGATCTGTTCACACGTTCTTAATTACTCGCGCACACTTCACATCTTCAATTTAAATATTTCTTTTCGCATCTCTTTCAACGCGACCGATACTGACGCGTGTATTAAATAGAAATACGCGTCAGTAATTTATTTGGAAGTAGTTACGAGGTGGCAAACAAATTTTCCCCTCCCTCCCCCCCTTTATTTTTTTTTATTTTTATTTTTTTTGTCTCACTCCTGCTGGCTAATTAATTTTCATGTACTAATTTAGCAAGACCTTGGCGCCGCGAGGGAAAATTAATGTGCAGGTGCTTGGACTACTAATTATTGGCTCTTTGGGAGGCAAATGCGTTTCTCTTTATACTCTTTTATTATTGGGGATGATGGCTACTGCTACTACTGCTGCT
>NC_087160.1:5967500-5970000 GCF_035594125.1 Scylla paramamosain
CAGAGGTGATTAGTCAGGTTCCCATGAGCATTTCTCCCTTTCATGGTACAGAATCCTTACTAGACCATCACCATAACCATGAAAACACCTTTGCAAATCCCAATTTCCTCCACTAGAGTCTTTTAAAAGTACAAAAGATCATGCGTCAGAAGGTTTGATAACAAGCTTCTGTGTTACCAGCGCCAAGTGTGGGTATGAGAGGGGAGAGGTGGGTGCCCTTACCTGCCTCACTGCCAAGGTAAGCACGAGAGAGAGAGAGAGAGAGAGAGAGAGAGAGAGAGAGAGAGAGAGAGAGAGAGAGAGAGAGAGAGAGAGAGAGAGAGAGAGAGGATGTTTTGGTTCCGTTGCAAAAAAAAAAAGGAAGGAAGGAAGGGGCGGATTTAAATGAGGTAAATAGAAGGGCTGGTAACAACTCCTCTTCTCTTTCTCCTCTAAAACTTTTAATGGAAGGGGTGGGCTATAGTTTATTTATTTATTTATTTGTTTATTTGTTTACTTATTTGTTTGTTCATTTATTTTATTACTATTATTTCGAGTTTTCTATTGTTTTGTACGTGTATTGTTGTTCTATTGTATGATGCTTCGGGGAAAAGGTCTTCTTCTGTTGTTGTTGTTGTTGTTGTTGTTGTTGTTGTTGTTGTTGTTTTTGTTTTTGTTGTTGGATTTCCACCACTTTATCTATTACTACTACTACTACTACTACTACTACTACTGTCTTCATCATCCTCATCGCCAACATTTTTTTTTATTTACTTATTTTTTTATTCATTCCCTGCGTGAAGGAGACCAGCCAAGGGGAGAAATAGTTTTTTTCCCCTCAGTCTAATTTTTCTTCCTTTTCCCCCAAGTAGTGTACACGAGTGTTGTGCTGGAGGCGCTGAGCTAAGTGTTCCTGCTATTTACGCAAATGGAGGAAGATTTGCTTGGGGCTGTTTCCAACTCTCTCTCTCTCTCTCTCTCTCTCTCCTCCTCTCTCTCTCTCTCTCTCTCTCTCTCTCTCTCTCTTCTCTCTCTCTCTCTCTCTCCTCTCTCTCTCTCTCTCTCTCTCTCTCTCTCTCTCTGTGTGTGTGTGTGTGTGTGTGTGTGTGTTTTATTCTTTAAATTTTATAGCAAGTGTTTTTTTTTTTATTGGCTTTCTATGTTCTTTTATCTGACTGTCTTATTACAGATTTATTTTGCTTTATTTCATCCATTTTTTTTTATCTCTCGTTTTCTGGTGTGTGTGTTTTGATTTGTTGTTGTATTCATGTTTGGACCACTTTATTTGTGATGTTTTCATTGTATTTAATGTGTCTGTGCGTGGTCAGTAAAGTATCTATCTTTGTGTGTGTGTGTGTGTGTGTGTGTGTGTGTGTGTGTGTGTGTGTGTGTGTGTGTGTGTGTGTGTGTGTGTGTGTGTGTGTGTGTGTGCCCCGCTGCCAGGGATGACGCAGAGCAGCTTATTTCCTTAGTGCCGTCTCTTTACGTGGCTGAGGAGGATGAGCGGTCAGATCGTGAGCTGCGTGGGATATTTGTACACGCAGTTTATTCATTAATTACAACAACTAATTTAATGACATCTAGGTTATTTCCACTGTCGTGAGTAAAGCAAGCGCCGTGCAGCAACGCTAATCACGACCAACTAGTGTGTGGAGTTGAATATTTAAGTTCAGGTGATATACAATTCAGTTATACAGCAATTCACAGCCTGCACTGCGCACGCCATGTAAATCTCGAGGCACAAGTACAATGTTATGCTAATGTTTGCAATAAACACGTGTTTGAAGCACACTTTTACTGTATAAACCGGGACTTGGATTGCTGGGAGAAAAGTGTGTTGGTTACGGACACGACAGCACCCAGAGGCAGCAGCCAGAAGCGATAATGATCCGGGGCTTTGTTGTCTGAGGGCGTGGAAGCGGGTAGTCATGTGGACACTGTTTCCACTGTGGAGGCTCACTGAAGGCGGAGGCGGATATCCGATCTTCTTTCGTCTCCTCTCATTAGGGTTCACCACGGCAGGCCAGCTTTCTCCAACGCTCTGGGGTCCTCTTCGCCTTCCTCTGTCACCCATTACAAGCATGTCGTCTTTCACTACATCAGTAAACCTTCTCTTAGGTCTTCCTCTCGTCTTCCTGCTAGTTAGATCCCTCTCCAGCATCCTCCTTCTCTTCCACTCCCCGGATATGTGATACATCACTATAACACACTGCAGATGTTGCCTTGATTGCCACAGTGGTACATTTAGTTACAAGGTTGCGTTGTGTCTGTCTTGATGTGATGTACGGCAGCCTATTTTACAGTTCTTTCCTCCTGCGCTCCCTCATTACCATTCAAACACCATCCTTTCTTTATTCACTTTCATCAGCCGTCCCATTGTTTGTAGTTTCCTCTTCCTCTTCTGCTTTTGTTTCTTTGTCTTCTGCCTTTGTTGACATTCCTGGCTTTCTTGAATATATCATTCCTTTCGCTCCACATTTCCTGATGCCTTTTGAACCTTTAATACGTTTAATATGCAGTA
>NC_087160.1:5972500-5980000 GCF_035594125.1 Scylla paramamosain
GTGTGTGTGTGTGTGTGTGTGTGTGTGTGTAGACCGTCGCCATACACAGGATATTGTGTCAAGATACAATCAGAGTGATGACAGGTGTGTTTATGTATGTGTATGTATGTATGTATGTATGTATGTATGTGTGTGTGTATGTATGTATGTGTGTGTGTTCCTATGTCGTCCCTGTGGGATGTTATCTGTGTGTGTGTGTGTGTGTGTGTGTGTGTGTGTGTGTGTGTGTGTGTGTGTGTGTGTGTGTGTGTTTTAAAGGAAAATGGTAGGTAGGTAAACAATGATACCAACAGACAAAAAGACAAACAGACAGATAGGCAGACAGACAGACAAACAGACAGACAAGTAGAAAGACAGAGAGACATACAAACAGACAAACAAACGTACGCAGATGGGCGGACAAACAGACAAACAGAACAGACAAGTGGAGAGACAGGCAGGTAATCACACACAAACAGAGGGACAGGTGCGCGACACAGACTGACAGGCGCACAGACAAGAAAATAAACAGAAAGACACAGACAGGGAGACAGACATACAAACGGACAGATTAGTAGAGAGATGAACTGCCAAACTAACAGAGAGACAGGGAGAAAAGGGGACAGATAGACAGACAGGCAGACAGACATGCAGGAAGCGAGTTGATAAAAGCTGATGAACGCGTCACGAATAAACAGTGTGACCTTCCACGCACACACACACACACACACACACACACACACACACACACACACACACACACACACACACACACACACACACACACACACACACACACACACACACACACACACACACACACACGAGATAGGAAGAAGAGGAAGGAAAATTACAGTTATTGAAGATAAATGGTATATTATTTTCGGTTTCTTCCATACAGAGAGAGAGAGAGAGAGAGAGAGAGAGAGAGAGAGAGAGAGAGAGAGAGAGAGAGAGAGAGAGAGAGAGAGAGAGAGGTTGGAAGCCACACTATGGGCTTTAACAGGTTTTGTGAGTTAGAATTGTAAGACTTCTCTCTCTCTCTCTCTCTCTCTCTCTCTCTCTCTCTCTCTCTCTCTCTCTCTCTCTCTCTCTCTCTCTAGGGAAAAATATCTTAAGTAAATATATAAGTAGACAAGTAAACAAACGAAGGAAATAAATAACAATGAATTTAAACATGTAAAAACCAATAACACACGCTTTTTAGAATCTTTAGTGAAAAAGAAAGCTATGAAAAAACTCTCCTGATGGGAAAGGCCTAACGTTATCCACCCCAACCCAGCCCAACCCAACCCAGCCCAACCCAACCCACCCCAATCCAGCCCAACCCAACCCAACCCAACCCAACCAAACCAAACCAAACCAAATCAAACTAAACCCAGCCCAACCCAACCCACCCCAATCCAGCCCAACCCAGCCCAACCCAACGCAGCTCAATCCAACCAAACCAAACCAAACCAAACCAAACCAAACCAAACCAAATCAAACCAAACTAAACCCAGCCCAACCCAACCCAACCCAACACAACCCAGCCCAACCCAACCCAACCCAACCTAACACCAACCCAACGTAGCTCAACCCGGCCAAGCCCAACAAAACCCAAGCTAACCCAACCTAACCAAAACAAACCAAACTAAACTTAAAACTAATTTAACCCAAGCAGATCCAGCGTAATTCATCATGACTCAACTTTATCAAACTAAACCTTATCTAATCTAACTGCACAAAGCTTAACCTTACTTCACCTTAGCTAACCTAACCTAACCTAACCTAACTTAACTTAGCCTAACCTAACATAACCTAAGTTCACGCCAGGCCAGACTTTACAGCACGCAGTTAACATCCTCCCTCTCCCTCTCCCCATCCCTCTCCCTCTCACTCCCCTTAATCCCTCGCTCGCACTCCCCTTCCCCCTCCTTCTCACTATTCATCTACCTCCCTAGCCAGCTCTTCAGCCTCCTTCTCCTTCGCCCGATCGATAAATTACTCCGGAGGGAAGGTAGGGTGGAGTGAACTCAGGTGTCCTCAGGTGAGATCAAGGTGCGGTCTTACTTAAGGATACTTAAATGAAGGATGTGGTTAGGTGAGCGTGTATATGTATTGTGTGTATGTGTATGTATGTATTATGTATGAACGTGGCTCGTGTGTGTGTGTGTGTGTGTGTGTGTGTGTGTGTGTGTGTGTGTGTGTGTGTGTGTGTGTGTGTGTGTGTGTGTGTATGTGTCTGTGTGTGTGTGTGTGTGTGTGTGTGTGTGTGTGTGTGTGTGTGTGTGTGGGGTTCCTTTGTCTCTTTACCTTTAATTATGACTGTATGTGTGTGTGTGTGTGTGTGTGTGTGTGTGTGTGTGTGTGTGTGTGTGTGAGAGAGAGAGAGAGAGAGAGAGAGAGAGAGAGAGAGAGAGAGAGAGAGAGAGAGAGAGAGAGAGAGAGAGAGAGAGAGAGAGAGAGAGAGAGAGAGAGAGAGAGAGAGAGAGAGAGAGAGAGAGAGAGAGAGAGAGAGAGAGAGAGAGAGACCTATCCACCCATCAACTCACCCATTTAACTACCTATCTAAGTACCCATCTAATGCAACTCAACCCAACCCATATATCTACCTACCTATCTATCTATCCATCTATCCATCTGTTTACCAACCCAAACGTGTATCTATCAGCGTGCGTGCATTCTTCTATCACTCAGTTAGTCAGTCAGTCAGTCGGTTAGTCAGTCAGTCAGTCAGTCAGCCAGTCAGTCAGTCAGTCAGTCAGTCAGTCAGTCAGTCAGTCAGTCAGTCAGTCAGTCAGCACCATTATTAAACCCAAGTACAAGAACACACCACTGTTGCTCTCATTGCTGCGGTGCTGAGTGCTGACCTGATGGGCGTGTGCTGACTTACTGACGTGTGGGCGTGCGCTGATGCATTGCTGAGGCTGCCGGGAATATGAGGCTTGCTTGCTGGCTGGCTGGTTGGGTGTGTGAGGGAGCGAGGGCGGGCGGGCGGCGGCAACGAGAAACTGGGTCACCCTTTAATAGTGATAGGAAAGAAAAATAATAAAGTCTGTCCCCTGCTTTCATTCACCATTTTTTTTTTCTATTCTATTCATCATGGCGGTCTTTCCTTTTTCTGTTGGTATTGTTGTTGTTGTTGTTGTTGTTGTTGTTGTTGTTGTTGTTGTTCTATTATATATCATTGATTCTACATAGACTTGGATTTAGTTTCTCTCTCTCTCTCTCTCTCTCTCTCTCTCTCTCTCTCTCTCTCTCTCTCTCTCTCTCTCTCTCTCTCTCTCTCTCTCTTTCCATTGCTTTTTCTTATTTTTATTAATTTCATTGCTTAACGAAATAGCTGTACGAAAAATTAGAGAGAGAGAGAGAGAGAGAGAGAGAGAGAGAGAGAGAGAGAGAGAGAGAGAGAGAGAGAGAGTTGGGGGTGAAACTTTAAAGTATTCGAACCCATACTCAAACTTGCCTGAGCTTGGCGCGTCCCACACGAGCCAGCCTCCCTAACACGAGGTAATGAATTAACACACACACACACACACACACACACACACACACAGGGAGGGAAGGGGAGAGCTCACCCTTTAACTGATAACACTACTCCCCACCCTCATTATAACAGTCTGGTCCAAGTTTATAGTATGACTGTCAAAACAACCACTAACTACAACAAGGAGGATCGAGTGCACATCCCTTAGTGCCCGCTGCTATGTAATTTTGTCGGAGCAGAGTTTTGACGGCTGGATGGCCTTGCTGACACCATCCACAGTCATCAGCAGTGGACCTAGAAGATATAGGATTAGCTGGGAAGATAGACTGCTGGGAGACAATGATCTGGGAGAGAGATAGACTTAAGAGAGACACGAGACAGCTGGGCGTGGAGGGAGAGGATGCACTAGACAGAAACCATTGGAGCCAGCATGCAAGAGCGGCCGGCCATCAGAAAGCAATAAGAACGAGAAGTTATACATAGGATTAGCTGAGAAGATAGGCTACTGGGGGACAATGATCTGAAGGTAATAAGGCCTAGAAGACGTCATAATTATTGATGGGTTCACTTAGTTGAAATGAAAAGAAAACAGAAATTATTGGTGACATGATATCGAAGGGCCCTCCATTGAAGTAACAAGTGTCATAAAAGGGTTAACATAATATTACTTACCTTTATACATTAGACTCTCCTCTTGTTTACTTCTTATTTCTCGAGGGGCAAAATACCGAGGACATTTCTGTTTTGTTCCCTCGTTCTGTCTCCTTCAAGTATAAATAACAAAAGATGACGTTAAAGAATCATTGCCGGAGACATGAGCGGAGATAAGAAAGGTCTGGTATTGAAGACGCCCGTAGCTCATTCCTAGGGTGGCCAGTAGGTTCACAACACAGCTGCTTCCCAACCAACGTGTTATAAATTCTTGGTAAATGCAGTTACTCTAGTGTTCTTATAGGTTTATTTTTATGTTCTTGTTTTATTTTGTTCATTTATTTACTTGGTTTATTTTATTCAATGTATTTCTTTATTCGTTTGCTTATTTATGTATTTTTTGTGTAAGAGGATGTGGGTCGAGGGGAACCAAACTTAAAAAATAAATAAATAAATAAATGAAAGACCCTCTTAAACTGCCAGTCCCTTTAGAAGACAGTCCGAAAACAAGTCCAAAGATTACGTTATGAACTTTCTTTGTTACTAGATCTCAAACTTTTACTCCTGTGCTGAAGCCAACACCTGGAAGAACGTATAAACAGCTGATATTCCTACACCGTCTAGCAATGATAAAGGAAATCAGAACTTGAAAGATAATTTAATTCGTCAAGTTGTAATACAAAAATACAAAGAAATAGTAAATAGTAATAGAAAAAGAAATGTAATACAAAAAAAAGAAAACCGAGAGAAAAAGAATAAATGAATAAAAACACTCCTACACTCCAGATCAGAAAATAAAGAACAAGCAAGAGAGAGAGAGAGAGAGAGAGAGAGAGAGAGAGAGAGAGAGAGAGAGAGAGAGAGAGAGAGAGAGCATCGGTAGTGGAGGTGGTGAGGGATTGTGGGTGGCGGATGTTAGCACACTGATACAGAAAGGAAGAGAAGCCTTAGGAAGTACCGCCACTTGTATTTGTGTGAAGAATGTATGGGGGGCACTGTGGAATGTGTGTGCGCGTACTGGAGGTGTTACGGTGCCTGTGGGGGGGGGGGGGAAGTGTGGTTATTAGTGCGCTCTCTCTCTCTCTCTCTCTCTCTCTCTCTCTCTCTCTCTCTCTCTCTCTCTCTCTCTCTCTCTCTGAACCTTCCCCTCGCAATATCACACATTCCCTGCTGCAAGAAATCAAAAACCATCCCCTTGAGAGAGAAACAGAGAAAGAAATGAAGATAAAAACCCCACAAGAGAGAAAGAAAAGAGAGAGAAGGAAAAGAAAACACACACACACACACACACACACACACACACAAGAAAAGATAAAAGAAGTAACACTAATAAAGACGAAGACTGAGAGTGAGAGTGAGAGTGAGGCTGGGGTTGGCAGGCAGGCAGGTAGGTAGGCAAGACAGGTGAGGCTGGACGGGAGGTGGTAGTGGTGGTAGTGGTGGTGGTGGTGGTGGTGGGGTGGAAGAAGAGAGGCGGGGAGTGGAGGGGGAGTGTGTGAGTGTTCCAACCTCTCTTCTATTGATCCAGTGTACGATTGGCTATAGAGTGACAGGTTAACCTCTTACTTGTCTTGAGAGAGAGAGAGAGAGAGAGAGAGAGAGAGAGAGAGAGAGAGAGAGAGAGAGAGAGAGAGAGAGAGAGAGAGAGAGAGAGAGTTATATCTTCGCTACCTTCCCATATTCGTCGCTTCCTTTCCCATGTTCTCCATAACCTAACAACAGAGAGAGAGAGAGAGAGAGAGAGAGAGAGAGAGAGAGAGAGAGAGAGAGAGAGAGAGAGAGAGAGAGAGAGAGAGAGAGAGAGAGAGATTCAAGTACGCCCTCTCAGAGCATGGGAGGGGCACAGCTCCCCCTCACACTCCCCCTTTAAGTAGTATATTCCTTTTGCCATTACTGAGGAAGTGTCGTAAGAGGAAAGAACAGCCTGTAACTGAAGGAAGGAGAAAGAAGAGGAGGAGGAGGAGGAGGAGGAGGCGGAGGAGTAATAGTAACGATGAAGAAGGAGGAGCAAAGAGT
Source organism: Scylla paramamosain (assembly GCF_035594125.1). Lineage (NCBI taxonomy): Eukaryota > Metazoa > Arthropoda > Malacostraca > Decapoda > Portunidae > Scylla > Scylla paramamosain. The sequence continues at coordinate 5,978,616 of NC_087160.1, forward strand.
AAATACTAAAGAAGAATTGGGAATTATAAAAGGAGAAGCAAGCCGGCTAAGTGCTGGTGGAGAGAGAGAGAGAGAGAGAGAGAGAGAGAGAGAGAGAGAGAGAGAGAGAGAGAGAGATAGAGAGAGAGAGAGAGGAGAGGAGAGGAGGTAAGGCAGGAGGAGGAGGAGGAGAGGGAAGGGCAGGCTCTCCTCCCTCTCCTCCAGCCACGCTCTGACCTCAATCTCGACCATGGTCACGTCCTTAAGAGCAGGGCGGTGTTGACGTGGTGTGGTGGTGTGTGGGTGGTGTTGGACGTGGCGTGTGTGCGTGTGGGTGGTGTTAACGTGGCGGGTGTGTGTGGGGTGTGTGTGCATGGGTGGTGGTGACATGAGAGGTGGGTGTTGACATGGGGAGGCAGAGGGAGGAGAACAGTTGGTGTTGACTCTAGCTTGGGTGGGAGGGAGGCGGGCCATGATGTTGACAGGGAGGCTTGTATCTGGTGTTGACAGGACGTGTGTGGCCCTCAGTAGTGTGTAAGAGGACAGTTTATTGCATTATCTGGGTGTTGACAACATTTCCCCTCCTCTCTTAATTTTCCCGCTTTCGATCGGGAAAACCAAGACAACACGATTGCACGTCTTTCTTTCTTGTCCCTTTAACTTTCTAGAGAGGCGTGTAACATTTCCCCTCCCTGTTCACATTTCATAGCCCTTTAAACTGCTTGGATTCATTAGTAAACTCAGAATACTCCGCCGCAATACAGTTTTGACGTGTTCGGCAGTTCTCTCGATCCTTCGGCCAAACTATCGTGCACAGCCAACTCCTGGGGGCGCGTTGCTCCAAATCCTGCCGGAGACGCAAGACACCATGGGAGCAGTACAGGCTTAACTCCCCCGACCAAGGATGAGAGATATTCGGGAGACGGGTTTTGAATACTCCATTTTATACTTTCCCTTTCGTATGTAGGTTATTGTTTCATTTTATCATTTTTTTTCTTCGTTTTTCATTTGCATTTGATTAGTTAGTTGTGTTCTGTTTATACTTTCTCCTTTCGTATGTAGGTTATTATTTCATATTGTTATTTTTCTAATTTTCTCTCATATATTTAGACTAGTCAGTTGTGTTTCATCTACTTTTTCCTCTTTCGTACGTAGATTAATTACTTCATCCTGTTATTTTTCACGTTTTTGACCTCATATATTTCTTTAGTCAGTTACGTTTCACTCCATTACCTATTATTTGCAAGAGTTACTTACCAGGAACAAGCTGAATGAACATTAATGGCACGGATCAGGGAAGAATGCAGCGTAAGGGTGTGCTGCATTAGTGGTTGTACCAGACAATTCCTTAGGAGAAGAGTGTGGGAGTGTTCTTACGGCAAGCGGTGGTGTCTGATGAAGCACCG
>NC_087160.1:5985000-6042500 GCF_035594125.1 Scylla paramamosain
CCTCTGCACCGACATGTGACTCATTGATGCCAGAACTTTTTATCTTAGGCTGGTCATGAAATTCCTCAAGCATAGTGGCTATACTGATGTCCAATCCTTGTGTTCTGTGTTGTCCTTTTCCTTTCTCTCTTGATAAATGTATGGTCTTTTTGCATGACTGTCTCTTAACTATTATTTTCATGGAGCATTTTATCCTTTAATCTTGAAAGTCAGCTTGGATTTTGTGTGCAGAACAGTGTAATTGGTGAGATTAATATATTACTTATAAGTTATTTGATTTATTTGTTATAAAAGATATTATGTTTATATATTTTTAACAATGCTTTTTAATAACCTAGTTCGATGTGGTACTTGCATGCTGCCTGGCTGTGTGTGGCCATGGATGGTAGGCCTGACTGAAGTGGCCACATTAACTCTGCTCTGTGCATTAGTCAAATAACTTGCAGGAAACTACATAAACAATACAAATCTGATATAGTTCAGACCTAACTGAAAAAATGAAATAGTTCCTCACCTTGCATGGAACAGTGAACAGGAAAGACTGAAGACAGTGTTTTGTCCCCCGCCACTCAAGGAGGAAGAGGTATCAGTGTAATATGGTGTAACCTAACTTTGCCAAAATGGTGATGTCAGTTGAGTACCGCATCCCGCTCCCCCTCACCGTGGAGGAGTACCGGATCGCTCAGCTGTACATGCTGGCGGTGAGTGGCACCACCTGTGCTCGTATCCACAATGCTTCCTAGGTAGTGTGAGTTTAGTTCTTGGATGTGAAGGTAAGGTAGCCTTGATAAAGTCTCAAGTAGGAATGGACGTCTTAGACATTGGAAGGCAGCAGTAAGTATTATCAGAGTACCTGAGTGCCTCATGTCCTTGTAAGGATAGCAAGTATATATATATATATATATATATATATATATATATATATATATATATATATATATATATATATATATATATATATATATATATATATATATATATATATATATATATATATACTCGTATATATATATATATATATATATATATATATATATATATATATAGTACATACTCATATGTACTTTAAACTTTGAATGTAATGGTTAATGTCTGACAATACTTTTGTTATACCTCTTTGTCATCTGTATATTTGATTTACATGTGTCTTGTACTGACATGTATATTGTATATATCCTTTGATGATTGTTGAAATATATTTATACTCCATAAATGAATAGAAAATGTTTGGGGCACTGTGAAGTAATTGAAAAGCACTACAAGGGAAACCTTAGTGCATGATTGAGTTGCTTTCATGAAGCTCACTTGTAAGAAATGTTAAGATTAATGTACTGGAATAATTATTCCCAGGTGTTAGGGAGATGTGGGGTAACATATACATGTATACATACAGATGTATGTTGAAACCACTCACCAGTTAATTTTCAGTGGATGCTCACAATGCACCTTCTAATGTATATTTTTTACTGTAACTCATAAAATATAATGTAGTGTAAAGTTGCTGTAGTGTATTGTAGCCCTTGTGTGTTTATTGGATCTCATTATTGGCAGCACTAAATGTTATATATTTTTTATGATTTACATTCCATATTTGCATGTATTTTCAGATTAATTTCAGCATGTAATTCCCAAATCTTTTAAGTGTTAAAAAGTTTTATTAATTCTTGTCTCCTTGAGTTTTTCAGTGACAATCTTTGAGATTACTTTATCTTCATGTATGATTCATTGAACACATCCTCTTTCTTTCACAAGAAGTTAAGCTCATGCCATACTGTACTTCATGTTACTCTGGCACAGAAATATTGTCATTTGAAGACAGGAACATAACACTGTCACTGGGGCAGTGCTCCCACCTACTGATTGGCCCAAGTATTCTGGTCTTGTTTTTTAAATGTGCCACAAAATTACTTGGTTTCCTTCTAAAATCAGATGCTGGGTTATGCAGATACAAATAATTTGGTATGTAACAAGTAAGTAAGGGTTTTGATAGGAATTTAAAGTCAATTTACTCATGTTTTGAAATGAAATGGGGATGTATTGGCCATTTAGTGGTTGAGAGCATTGAACAGATGTGTCAGGTGTTCTCATGGCCACATGTTTTCAACTGACAAAATTATTATGTTAGAGTCAGTATAAATATACAAACTCCCAAGGCAGCTGTGTGGAGCCGGTGTTACTCACCATGAATTTCAATATGCTCTCTCTCTCTCTCTCTCTCTCTCTCTCTCTCTCTCTCTCTCTCTCTCTCTCTCTCTCTCTCTCTCTCTCTCTCTCTCTCTCTCTCTCTCTCTCTCTCTCTCTCTCTCTCTCTCTCTCTCTCTCCTCTCTCTCTCTCTCTCTCTCTCTCTCTCTCTCTCTCTCTCTCTCTCTCTCCAATTCAACAATCTTTATTATGGTATCCCTGCACTGTTTGCACTTTTTTTTTACTGCAGTCATACATAGGTGTGATCTTAGTGATACTGTATTATGTGTGTATTCCCTTGTCCATTATTGTTGTTAATGCCTCTTATGTATACCATTATTGTGTCATTACTTGGAACTTGAGGCAGGAAAAAATATTGAATTGCAAACATAATTACTTAAAACTGACTTAGAGGAGCTTGTCATGGATTTTCGTTCATCAGTTTTGTATGTAATGAAGAAGTAATACAAAGAATGAAATATTTAATGTACAGATCAATAAACACCTGCCTCGGTCTTGATGGCTGTTGTATGCAGGACAAGGGCATTACTACCCTTGCCAGCAACTCCCACTGCAATACAGACAGAGAATTGCTCACTTAAAGTAGATATGAAGACAGGACATGAGCCTGACTCAAATCCTGTGTACAACTAGGGTACTTGGAATGTATATCAAGAAAACATAGTGTACCATGCATTGTGATTTTCATATTGATTTTGTAGAGAATTATTAATTAGTGACTGCATTCACAGAACACAGACACCAACACTCTGTGTGTATGAAGATTTTAGATGTGTACTGTCTTGTGGGATTATCAAATGTCTAAATGGTCACTTTATGAAACCCTTGGTGTGATGCCATGTCACCTGTGATTTTCTTTCCATATAGCACATGAGGGACTAATATCATGTTGTAAGGCATGGGAAAAGTGTCTATATTGCTGATCTTGAGCCTTTGTGACTTGACTACCAACAGAAAAAGTCACGGCAAGAGAGTCATGGTGAAGGCAGTGGTGTGGAGATCCTGGTGAATGAGCCGTACACTGATGGTCCGGGTCCCGAGGGCAAGGGACAGTACACTCACAAGGTTTACCATGTAGGCAGCCACTTGCCAGGTGGGTGTGTGTGTTAGGAATTTTCTTTTGGAAAGAGAATGATTTTATTCTTTAGCATGATTTATAAGTGAAGAATCTGCATTTGCTAGATATAAGAAAATCTCCAAAATTTATCTTATATATATATATATATATATATATATATATATATATATATATATATATATATATATATATATATATATATATATATATATATATATATATATATATATATATAATAAAAAGTATATCAAATGGAAAAATTTGAAAATCTGTGTATGATTGCAATATCTCTTTTTATTTACCAAAGTTTTCAGGAAAATAATTTTCTTGCAGTGTGTGCTTTACTTGTATTAAGTCAAACTGATATCTTAATAAAATAACTCAGTTATTCCTTATTGAAAATATTTATTGTTGACACCTGAATGCTAATTAATTTTTCTTATTTATAAATTTGTTGTACTGTGATATTATAGAATACAGTAATTGGAGGTGCCATTGCTGGAACACTGAAAGCCATATTTATGAGTCTCAAAAAAAGATGACAATTATAGAGTCCCACCTTCTTTTTCTGTATCTGACTTCTTGTCTTCACTTCAGGCTGGTTAAAATCCCTCATCCCCAAGTCTGCCCTGTCTGTGGAGGAGGAGGCCTGGAATGCTTACCCATACACCAAGACACGCTTCACTTGTCCCTTTGTGGAGAAGTTCAGTATTGAGGTGGAGACATACTATTACAACGATGGTGGACAGCAGGAGAACGTCTTCAACCTGTCCAAGTCAGAGATGAAGCAGAGGGAGATTGGTGAGCAGTGAACCTATGAAATGTTATCAGTGACAGAGACTAATGTTATTTATTTATTGTAATGTAACTCAGATTCAAACTCAAATTCAGAACTTTCTTGATGTTGTCTTATGATAATTTTTCCAAATGAAAATTTCAGATTTGATTGATGTGGTGAAAGATCAACTGTATGGAGCAGATTATGTGGAGGAAGAAGATCCTCGCAAATATGTTTCTCAGAAAACTAATAGAGGTCCTCTTGGTGATAACTGGATAGAAGAATACTCAGAGATGTGTAATGTTAGTAGCTAAATTTCATTATGTTACATTAGTGCTTGGGTTTGAGATGGATATTCCACAAAAACTATAACCATTGTGTTATAATTATGTAAAATAAATATTGAAAATATTGATATACTGCAAGCATGAAATGAGAATTTTCCATATGCATGTGACAGCTCTTAATTTAATGTTAGGGCTCAGTAATATATACCGGATAAGCTGTTGAAGTAATGTATTTTAATTTCACTCCTCTATAGGGCAAGAATACTCCATTACCAAATGGACAAGCAATCATGTGTGCATACAAGCTGTGTAAGGTGGAGTTCCGGTATTGGGGAATGCAGACCAAGATAGAAAAGTTCATCCACGATATTGGTAATTAGAATTTTATCTCATTGTTGATAAACACTGCTCCTGTTGCCTGATGAAAGTGGTATATTCAGTACACTGAAATGTAAAGAACACCAGTTAAGAACATGCAGTTGTTCTTGATTCTTTCCATGTATATCTATGTATATATCTGTATCTTGATTCTTGAATGCACTACTTACTGTAGGGATCTCCATATTGGTGAATGAGGCATCATTATGGTGAGGCTGATAATGATTCCACTACTTATGATGATGATGATGATGATGCTAATTAATGGAATACCTAATTTAATACTTTCTTTTTAAAAAGTGTAGTATAATCACTTCTTCATATGTGATACCCATCATGGGGTGAACATGTTTTATCTCTAGTAATGTTGTCACTTTTGCTTTGTTTCAGCACTGAGGAAAACCATGCTGCGGGCACACAGACAGGCCTGGGCATGGATGGATGAGTGGTGGGGCCTCACCATTGAGGACATTCGTAATATTGAAAAAGAAACACAAAGCCTCCTGGCTAAGAAGTATGGCCAGGGAGGGGAGGAAGATGGTGCTCAGAACTCAGCCACAGCAGAGGTGTCCTCAGATATCCCTCACAGTCCCAGTGTTTCCTCGGACCGCACGCCAAACCTTGAACAGCTGAGCAAGTGTAGTTCGTTTAGGACTAGTAATGATCTAGGTGATCATTCTCAGGTTATTTGTGAAGGTGATGTAGTTGGCAACAATGGTGTAAATAGTAACAACAATAATAATAATAATAATGAGAGTGAAGAAAACCTCTCAGGACTGGGCTCAAGTCCCAAACTAAAGAGACGAGAACTGAATGTGAGTCTGGACAGTGTTTTAGTCGATGACACGCGGAAGAGAGGCTCTTGGTCACGAAGTGGATCACGAAACACATTGAACTCCCAGAATCAAGGTATTTGTGCTGTGCATTTGTTAGATTTTGTGCTTGTAATTAGGTATGCTAAAAGCTTTGCCGAAAATGAATGTTTAGTGAGAAGGCTTTGTGTGAATTTATTGTGGCACCGCAGTAGTATCTTTAAGAACCATTTTGTTATCTTTGCTAATACTAGAGCCCTCAGGGTTGAATGGAGGTTGTTTAGAGCCAAAAACAGAGGATGTATGGAATGCATGCCTTCATGTGAAAGTTATCCTGAATACAAACATGAAAATTTCTGAAATAGAAATAATACATAGTTATTATTCTCTAGAAAATATTAACCACATGTGATACTAAATGTTCTTATTTTGCTGAAATATGTATGTCACTACCAGTTTTATCCTAAAGCAACTGGGCAAGAAAATTCCACACTTGAAATTTGATACAAAGACAACTTATGCAGAAGGATTAGGTGTTGAGAATAAAAGAGTAAAGGATAGTATTGTTGGCAGCAGGATTAGTGCTGGCAACAAAAGACTGGATTCAGCTTGGTTTAGAAATTTAGTATTCTAGTAGTAATTCTTCTAGTATTCTAGTGTATAATGTTTTTATTCATTCCTTCTACTTTGACATTTCCTTCATGACCAATAATCCACCCTCTCTGCTAGGACCAGCCTTCCTTACTCTCTCTGCTTGTTGATCTTGTGATTTTAAATGAATTTCAGTTTGATATTGACTGCCAAAGTGTATCACACTATTTCATTTCATATTCCATATGTTTAATCCCTATAGTCACTCTACTAAACTATTCATATGTCAGGAATTTGAAAATGAATGCATGTAAATTAAACCTTTCACACTTATTATCATAAAATTCCAGTTATTGAGGTTATATGGAGAGGGGAGAAGGGCTTAATACCTTAAAATCCCAAGTGTGTGAATGGTCTGTTTACTTATATGCCAGACTGCTATCTCCTGTGAAGGTGGAGGATAGTTGTTCAAAACAAGATAGCCACTTAGGTTTCCAAATAAACCAAGGTGTTTATAAGTTTGTGAAATCTTGTAATAAGCAGATATTAGGAATATAGAAATGGGAAGAGTCTTTTAAACTATGGCATAAAAATGTGAAGATATATGCATGCAAGCAGTGGTGTTGGTCACAGAAAGCATTGGGTCAAAGTGATGGAATGTACCGAGGGTTTTGGGCAGCTTGGGCTGGTGGCATGAGGGTGATTTGCCTGTTGCATCAACATCACAAGAGCACTGATTCTGGTGGTTTGCTTAAAATATGAAAGACTTTCATGTTAATGACCTAAAGCTGAGGGTGGGCAGCTGGCATAGAGCAAACTGTTGGTCACAAAAGGGAGCTGTAGCTTTTTGTGGTGGTGGTGGTGGTGGTGACCAGTAGAGGTGCATTTTGGCTGAAGGTTGACATTGTTATGAGTTGATTTAGACCATTTATTGCATACTTGGAAGCTTAAATTGGTTATGCATTCTGATACTTCTAGAAAGTGTTTTATGTAAAGACAAATAATGTACTTTACATTATTTTACTCATCTTGTAACACACAACATCCAGAACCCTCTATTCTTTGTTTTCATAATTCATTCCCCATAATTCAAGTCAAACTGTAGGAAGTTCTGTGATATCAAGTTCTTCTTCCTATTCTAAGTGTCTTGTCTTCTATTGAAAACAGGTGATGAAAAGACACTTCTATCACTGGCAGTTTTTTAATTAGAAAATGTTTCTTCTAACAGCCAGCTGGAGAATGGAGAGTATCAGAAGAGACTCAGATTCATCAGGAAGTGAGGATGAGTTCTTTGACTGTCAAGGTTAGTTCATCACTGTATGTTCTTAACTGGCTGTAGGAAAACTCATGTTGTCTTTTTCTTTGCTGTCAAGATTGTGAGAAAATAAACAAAACACTATATACTGAAATTTAACATCTACACTGACATGAGTTATAGTCTTTTAATTTTAAATGTTGACATTTAGGAAGGACTTTTAATTACTTATAAATGATCACATTTAGGAAGCAAATATATTTTATATTTACATTTTTATCCACAAATAGTGATGGGAACCCATGGGCATGTCACTGAGTTGCTTCTTGGAGTCTGTCAGAAATGCTGTTGAGTGACTGTTAGCTGGCACTGAACATCATTTCAGTATTACCACAATTGTGTAACAGTCCTGTGTGGAGGGTGTGTTGACTTTGTGTATACCTGATGTGTTTCGTCTTGACTGTCTGGGCATCACCCAAGTCTGCTGTGGTAATTGTGAATGGGACATATCCATTTGATCCCATTTTATGGTAGACGTGAATGAACATTTTTGTGGTTTGAAGCAGTAGTTGTTACAACAGTTAAATCTTGGGCTGATGATAATGGACTACTGATGTCCAACTGACCAGCAAGCAAAGGCTGTTTTGTGAACTAATCTTTGCTTAGCTTTGTACTGTTGGCTGTCTTGGCCACAACCATAGCATTGTTTGACTGCATTCCTTGAAGTGGTCAGCTCTTGCCTGTGGTTTTCTGTCACATAAACTAGGATATTGCTTTGATAAATATGATAGTAACAGGTGTTAGTGTTCAGTTTGTTGAGATACTGTATTTTGTTGTGTATACAGCTCTCAACACTGTTCAGTTCAGTTCAGTTCATTAGGGTTGTGAACATCAGCATCAAGACTCTTTCCACGGTTGGTGTTGTTGCATCATTTTTTTATCTGTTGTTTGCCATACATATGCTTATTTGTGGCACAAACACACATATTTGAGAAGTGTGTGTAAGTGTGGATTTGGGTGTATGTTGTATGTATGTTGGATGTGTATTTACCTACTTATGTCATACAGGAAAAGAGCTATGCACATTCTTGTCTCCATATCTACTTTAATCCAACTTTTCTTCTAAGCCATGAGTACCTCTTGCATGGACTACTTTCTCATCCAGATTACTCCAGGCTTCTGTACTATTGTGGGAAAAGCTGTGCTTCTTGATGTCTCTCCTACGAATGATCTTCCCTTGTGTCCATTACATTCTACACAGTTCCTCTGTATCTTGCTGTTCCACTCCCTTCATTACTCTGAACACTGCAATGAAGTTTCCTTTCTTCCTTTTCTTATTTTATATTCTTGGTGATTTTCACCTTCCTAAATAGTTTTACATTATTTACAAACAAACTCATACAATGAGTTACCCTCCACCATATCCACCCAGGATTGGTGCTTTCCTCACTTCCTGTTCCTCCATGGTATTTCTTCATTTCTTGCTCAGTTACCTCTATTTCTATCAACACTTTTTCTCTTCATACATCATTAGGAATCACAAACTCATTATCATCACTACAATGTTATTGTTTTCTTCTAACAACATTTGTAAACACTTATATGTTTGTTATCACTTTCTCACGGTCATCCTTGCTCCAAGCATTGTGCTTTGGTAGCGCATATACCTCTATATAATTTCTTTTCTAGCCCTCTTTCTCATGATTTTTATCTATAGTATTTCTGCCAGATCTCTTCCATATTCAACTCCATCTACCATTATATTTTTCTCACCAAGAACATCTCTTCTTTTTTTTTCTCTGTTCTGTTTCTCTCATATGTCATATTTATCTTCTTCCTTACTTATTGTCTCCACATTGTCGCAGTTTTGTCACAGCTAAGCTCACAATGTCAAACTGCTTTTTTTATAATACATTCATTTAATTATCACTGGTATGGTACCATTCACTTGTGTATACATTATCCTCCAATATTCAGCTCCCTCCTTTAGTTCCTCTGTTTTCTTCCATATGTTCTTAGATTTCATGTCCAAAACCTTCCAATAAAAGCCTTCTCTGCCTCTGTTCTCAACTTTTTTTGTGGGGGGGAGTTTTTTTTTTTTCTTTTAGTTAATCCAGTTTAGTTCCTTGTTTGTCTAGGTCCTTCCTCATCCAAATGTGTTCTCTTCCATTCTGGGTGGCTTCCATGAACCTGTTGGCATTTCTTTGACATCACATTGGGAGCTAAACTACTCTAGTCAGTCTTATTCTATTCTCTGTATATTTACTTATTCTGTGGACTTCCTTTATTTAATTTGCTGAATTTCTGGATCACTGTTTTGTCTCTCTTCTCCTTCCTTTATTGCCTTGTTTAAAATTTTATCTTCTTTGATTCTAAAGATTGCTGCACACTTTTCTTGTATACCATGTGTCTTACTAATGTTTCTTTGTCCTTAATTACTTTGATGACTGTCTATCAGTTCAGACTCTTGGATATGTTCCTCTAGAATTTTTCCTAAAGCCATTTTCTATTCTATCTGTTCCTTTTTCCATTCTTTTTTGTTTTCTTGGTTTATTCCTGTTTCCTGGAAGCCACCTTGTTTTGCAAAATCCTCACACTTGTGCACTAGTTGTGTATTGCCCTTCCATAATTTTCCACTAACTTCTTTTACTTCTCTGTCTTCCCTCTTTGGCATTTTACTTTTTTTTCCTGTGGGACTTCTTGTTTACAAATGTATTGACTGCTTCTTCCATAATAATAACATGTTTCCACATGAGCTCTTCTGTTGGTCAGTGTTTTTCTTTAAATCCACTGAATGAACTACTCTGTGTCCCTATACTCTCAGCCATACTGGGTCAAGGTTTCTTACTGTCCAGTTGTTACCTTCCTCCATGCTTCTGGAGATGGGACAGCTGGGATAACATGCTCCCACACAATTTTTGTGTACATTGTAGGTCCTGGCCTCCACCTTGTGTGTGTTTATCAGCTGAGCTGGTGTAAATATGTCTATTTGTTATGGCAGTGGTGTGTGTGTGTGTGTGTGTGTGTGTGTGTGTGTGTGTGTGTGTGTGTGTGTGTGTGTGTGTGTGTGTGTGTGTGTGTGTGTGTGTGTGTATTTACCTAGTTGTAATTTACAGGGCCTGAGCTATGTTCATGTGGTCCCATCTCCATATCTACACTTATCTAGTTTTCCATAAAGTTGTGCACACTTGTTGCCAATATTACATACTCACTTAACTTGTTCCATGCTTCTATATTTCTCTGTAGGAAATGTGTGTGTGTGTGTGTGTGTGTGTGTGTGTGTGTGTGTGTGTGTGTGTGTGTGTGTGTGTATTTACCTAATTGTATTTATCTAGTTGTATTGTATAGGGCATGAGCCAAAGCTCATATTGTTCTGTATCCATAATCATATTTATCCAGTTTCTCTTTAAACATGTGTACACTGTTTACCACAACCACCTGTTCCTTCAAATAATTCTAGATTTCAATAGTTATATATGGAAAGCTGCATTTCTTGATGTTGCTTGAACATCCACACTTCTTTATTTTCTTCCCATGCCCCCTTGCCTGTCTCTCTCCCTCCTCCATCTGTGTTACCAAGTCATTTCTGTCTATTCTTTCTAGTATTGTTTACAAATTTGTACATTGTTATCAGGTCTTCTCTCTCTCTTCTCTCTTGCAGTGTTGGTAATTCCATCTCTTCAAATCTTTCTTTATAGATTAAGTCTTTCAATTCTGGTACCATCTTTGTCACTATCCTCTGTATTCTTTCCAGTTTCTGTGCATCTTTGCTATGTAGAGCCCAAACTACTGCTGCATATTCCAATTTAGGTTGTATTATGTTTGTTATAATTTTTTTCATCCTTTCTTTATTTAAATATTTAAACACCACCTTAATGTTTGTTAAAAAGCTGTATGTAGAGCTGAATATCCCATTTACGTGTCTTTCAGGTGATAGTGTGTCCTGAATTATTACTCCCAAATCTTTTTCTTCATTACTCTTTATTATTATTTTTCTTCCCATTTTGTAATTCCATAAAGGTCTCTTTTTACTTTTTCCTATTTCCAACATGTGACATTTTCTGTCACTGAATTCTAGTTTCCACCTTTGGCTCCATGCATGTATCTTGTCAATATCCTTTTGTAACTCCTTGCAGTCATTTTCATTCTTCATTATTTTAATAATTTTTGCATCATCAGTAGATTTATATAACTATTTAGATCCTCTGTCATATCATTTACATATATTTGAAACATAATATAGATGCCAACACAGATCCTTGCAGTACCCCACTTGTCACTCTGCACCACCGTGAATTAGTGTCTCTGATTACTGTTCTCATTTCTCTCCCTTGTAAATGATCATCCATCCATCTTAATGTTGCTCCCTTTAGTCTTTCTCCATTCTCTAGCTTCCACATAAGGCTTTTGTGGGGAACTTTATCAAATGCTTTTTTGAGATCCAAGTATACCGCATCAACCCATCCATGCTTCTTTTACATTCCATCTATTTATTACTCTCGTATAAAAGCTCAATAGATATGTGACGCAGGATCTCCCTTTCCTGAATCCAAATTGCTTTTCTGTAATTATCTTTTCATCTTCTAGATGTTCCATCCATCTGTCTTGAATTACTATTTCACAAAGCTTGCGTATAATACCTGTTAGTGAAACTGGTCTGTAATTTAATAGTTCCATTTTATTTCCCCCTTTGTATATTGGGGCTGTGTTAGTTTTTTTTTTCCATTCCCTTGGTACTTTTCCTTCTTTCACTGAGCTGTTGATTATATCCCATATGGGTTCCTCCATTTGTTCTCTGCCTTCTTTTAATATCCATCCATTTACTTGATCTGGTCCCATAGCTTTTCTAACATCCGGCTCTTCCAGCAGTTTCTTGATTTCTTGTCTCTTTACTTGTATCTCCTGTATTCCCTCATTTTGTGATACCACCTTTGGTGCCAAAAATTTGGTTTCCTTTGTAAACAGATTGAAAACTCTCATTCATTAGTTCATTAATTTTTCTCAGTAATTTCATAAATTCTTCCTTCCCCTTTTTAACATGTTTATGCCATACTTATGTTTCATTTTCCCATTTATGTATCTGAGGAAGAGTTTGGGTTCTTCCTTGCATTTTCTTACTATGTCATTTTCAAATTTTTTCCTTCTTCTCTTCTTATTATACTATATTCATTCCTTGCCTTTCTCTATTCTGTAGTATTTCTGTTCAGTTGTCTCATCATTTTCTTCCATGCTCTCTCCTTTTCCTTTTTTTGCTTCTTCACACCTGGCACTATACCATTCATGTTTCACTTGATAACTTGGTAGAAACTGTTGCACCCCTTCTCTATACTTGCTCAAAAATATATCATATTTTTCTTGCCGAACTTTACCTTCAAATAGCTCTTTCCAGTTAATTTTTTCATAAAATTTATAAAGCTCTGCAAAGTTTGTCTTAGGTGTGTGTGTGTGTGTGTGATTCAACTACAGTCATCTGCTGGTCACCCAGCCAGCCATTCCGCTACGGAAAGAGCTCAGAGCTCATAGTGACCGATCTTTGAGTAGGACTGAGACCACTGACACACCACACAAGGACAGCAAGGTCACAACCCCATCCCATACCTTCTTGCTGCTAGGTGAACAGGGGCTATACATTAAAAGGCTCACGTGTGTGTGTGTGTGTGTGTGTGTGTGTGTGTGTGTGTGTGTGTGTGTGTGTTTACCTAGTTGTATTTATCTAGTTGTAATTTACAGGGCCTGAGCTATGCTCATGTGGTTCTGTCTCCATATCTGCACTTGTTCAGTTTTCCTTAAAGCTGTGCACACTCATTGCCTAAATTACATCTTCACGTAGCTTGTTCCAAACTTCTATATTTCTCTGTGGGAAACTGTATTTCTTTATGTTGCTCAAGCATCTTCCTTTTTCTTAGTTTTTTGTTGTGCCCTTGTCTGTATCTGGTATTTCCTACTTCTCTTAGCAGCAGTTTCTCATTATCTATTTCTTCCACTCTATTCCACAATTTATAAATCAGTATTAAATTTCCTCTTTCTCTTCTTTGTTCCAATGTTGGCAGATTCATTTCCTTTAACCTGTCTTCATATGTTAATTTTTCCAGTTCTAGAACCATCTTCATTGCCATCCTTTGTATCCTTTCTATTTTTTTTGTATGTTTCTTCTTGTGGGGAGACCACACTGATTCATCATATTCCAGCTTTAGTCTAATCATAGTGGTAATTATCTTTTTCATAATATCTTTGTCCATGTAGTGGAATGTGTTCCAATATTTATTACCATTCTATTTGTATCTCTGAATATCCTTTCTACATGCTTCTCCAACTATTGACTATCCTGTATTATCACTCCTGGATCTTTTTCTTTTTGTGGTTTTATTATTTCTTCATTTCCCATCTTATATGTCCATTTTGGTCTCTTTTCACTTCACACGTGTGTGTGTGTGTGTGTGTGTGTGTGTGTGTGTGTGTGTGTGTGTGTGTGTGTGTTTGGACACATTTTGTGTGCATACCAATCTGTCTGCCCATTTATGTGAACGTAATGTCATGTCTGTTCATTCATTATAATCATTATTAATAGGTATATATTTTTGTATTCTTAGAGTGCAATACCAATAATGCAGTCAATCCAGTGTTGTGTTTATTTACATATACATATTGGGAATTTTAGTTTTTCAAGTCTGCCTGCACAATACAATTTACTTCCTCTAGCAGGCAGTGCACTCCACACTGATAGCCATTCATGTACAGGACTTCTCTGTCTTGATTCTCTATTAATTTGTTTGTGTCTTTATTTATACACCCATGAATGATATTATTCTTCCTGAAGTCACAGTCCAGATTGTTTTTAGCTTACATTGTTTATACATATGTAAGTGTTGTATGTGTTCCTGAGTGAAAAAGATAAATTCTATTTGTGCTGAGTCACAAGTTATTCCACATAAAACAACAGTAGTATTCAGTTATCTTTCTGCCATTAAAAAGAATTATCTAGAACTCATCACAGACTCAGCTTATATTGTTTGCTCATGTAACATTCCATGGTTGCTGTGTGGATACTTATTTTTTTTCCATTTCTCTAAGTTCTTTAATGTTATAAGAATGAGTTGATATTAAGGAAACTTTGTTGGGAACAAAGAATGAAGAATCTTAGCAAATAAAAAAAAATTATTTTATGGGGAACAAAGAAAATATGAATGAATGGCATGAGAAGGCAGCTTTCAGTGTGTGTGCCCAGGCTCAAACACTACTTGGATGCAAGCTGTTTTTGAAGATAGTAACAAGTTTTATAACCTACATCTATAACCTGCTTAATGAGGAAATATTTTTATAGAGCGATATCATGTTCAGTATTGATCAAATAATTGCTTATAATAACAGTGTCATGTAAAAAGTGGTAGAAACATTTTGGAGCTGTTCTTTCATGTATTGTCTTGTATTCTTTCTTTATTTCTTTCTTATTATTTTTGTTTGTTAAACTGAATTTTGACAAATGTATTTGAGTCCTATAATCTTTGCTGAGTCTAATGGTGTCCACCAAAATGGCTCATCTTTTGTAAGAGGAGAACTGGGTAAAATAGTGTAGAAATATATATTACCAGAGCATGTATGAGTGACAGCTTAAGTTCATGAGAGCACTTTAGATGCTTGTCTCAGCGGTTTTCCTAAATACAGTATTTTGATACTTTCAAAGATATTTCTCTTAAAATTTAGGAATAGTCCTCTTAGAGAGACTAAATGCATGAAACATGAAGGCTTTACATAAGTACTGTATGTAATAGCTTAAATTGAATACCCAGTACCATGCAAAATTTTAATTCTCTGCATATTTTAAATATGACTAATCATAAACAACATTTTGTTGGCATTTTTTTTCCTAATACAACTGTGATATAGATTTCTGTTCTCAGGATTTGCTGTGTCATAATTATCTCTCAGCTGTCCTCTTATAAGGTGCTAGGCTCTCACCTTATGGAACCTTATCACAGCCATTACTATAATGGGAGTTGTTTGGGACAGGCATCAGATAAAGATAAATAGACTAATAGTTTTCAAGAATCTATGTTGGTAGAACAATCAAGGGAGATGAAGGGTGACTCAGGTTCACAGCTTTTATAGCCTTACTGAATATTTTAAATGCAAAATTTATTTCACAAGTCTTAGTGAAAATGTTACACATTTAGTTGCAGTTGAAATTTGTATCACTCATATAAGTAAACACTGTGCGAGAGGTAGGTGTGTATATTCATAAATATGTAGTTGGTCATGAGCTTATTCTGGCTCACTGTCCAATCCCGCTGTATCTCAGCACGCATGTCTCTATAAACATCATGCACTGATGTGACTACCCTCTTCCTCCCTCTGCATGTGTGAATGTGTAAGACTTTTGTATGCCAGAACAGAATTAAGTTTAATCAGAGTGCTTCTAGGGATCTTTATGCAGCAATGTTGCATAAAATGCACTGTACTAGAAAAATGGTCGGTGTGATTCTGTTGCTGCTCATAGAAAATGAATAGTTTTTGAGCAGAAGGCAACAACCTGAAAGGAAATCACAGTGCCAGCTGCACTCTGCCTCCTTGCTCCTCTTGATGAATAAACTTGTATTAGAGATGAAATTAAAAAAATTTCACTGGTCTTTATATTTTGTCTTGATTGATGCTTATTTTAAAAGTTCCCATTGTTATAAAAAAAGCGAAGTGTACAGACAAACAAGCAGACAAAATATTCGTAGAAGTACAGATGACTGAATGGGTTGCTGAAAGATACTTTGCAAATTCATTTACTAATTAAAGGAACTTTCTGCAGTGTACATCATAGTAGTCTCATTATGACTGAATAAGTTAATCAAGGGCTATGGCAGAAGAATTTTTAAGGCCAGTGGCATTCTTAACTTCATTTATTATATATAGAAGTTGTATTCTTTCAACATTTTTGTGAAAGAGGGAATAATTATCGTTCCAAAGACTGGAGGTAGAGGAGGGGATGGAAGGATGGTTAGGACAGGCAGAGGGTTGTCACCAATATGGAACACCATATGATTGCATCACAAAAGAATATGAGGCTTAGTTTGATGAATAAGAATTTTGACAATATTGACATTCACATTACTGATCTTGTTTTAGCTCTCCAGAGGGAATGATGATGTGGAAGCATGGCAGTGTTCATAATTGAAGAATGGCCATGTTGTATGTCGGTTGGTTCTGAAACTCACTGTCACACATTTAATGATTTGGGATCATGACAGCTTTTACGAATTAATAGCTACTAGAGTTATCAATTACATGCTGTTGTACCCTCAAATTAGTTCAGGAGTCTTGTACATAATATGGTAGTTTCTATGGTGATATTATCCATTTGCTTAGACTAAGGACTTAGTATCTTTGACAGAGATCTATCATTTCATCCTTGCCCATTTTGCTGAAATATTTCTTAACTTATTATAAGGACAAAAAAATTATCAGACTACTTACTTATAATAACTTTCTACTTCTTTAAAAGTAAAGTTGAAGATAGCTAATATTGACAGAAGTGAGAAGGTATCTTTTTAAAAAAAAATATTAGAGACCTCTAGTTGAAACATCTCATAGAAGTTTTTGAGGTTCAGAGGTTGTTCTAATGTCACAGCTTTGTGAC
This sequence comes from Scylla paramamosain, assembly GCF_035594125.1. Lineage (NCBI taxonomy): Eukaryota > Metazoa > Arthropoda > Malacostraca > Decapoda > Portunidae > Scylla > Scylla paramamosain. Next base: position 6,002,005 of record NC_087160.1, read on the forward strand.
TAACCCAAATCGCTGGCAAGTTTTAAGAAGGAGAGCCAATGTTGTGTGGCTTGAGACTTCTTAGTTAATCTTTTCATTATCATTGGGTGTCCTGTAAATCCTTTCTCATACTGTGTAGTGAAATGGCAGACTGGTTAATGTTAGATAAAGAGACCATTTGTGAATTCTTTGGCAATAGTGTCATAAAAATGTAGCAAATTAAAATTTCAGACAAATTTTATTTTACAAAGATCTAAAGGTTTAGACAAGGACACAATGGTGTGTGTGTGTGTGTGTGTGTGTGTGTGTGTGTGTGTGTGTGTAATGCACCATGATCCTGAGGATCACATGCTGGACTCATGACTGTTTTGTAATAAAGTTTAGAACTCATGTAGTCTAATTTACAGGTAAGGCTGAGACCTTTCATACATCACATATTCCATCTTCTTACTCAAAAGACAAGAGTATAATGCTTCCTTTGCAGTGAAAATCTTAAACAATCTTAGTGGAGCATGAGCCTCAGCCTGCCAAGTGTCAGGCAAGAATATTTTACCACTAAATTGGCAAGCAGTGTGTGTGTGTGTGTGTGTGTGTGTGTGTGTGTGTGTGTGTGTGTGTGTGTGTGTGTGTGTGTGTGTGTGTATACTCACATCTGCATCCTAATAATACCCTGTACCCAGCACATCCCTTACACAGTGTTTGTTAGCTGTGTGCACAAGACTCAGCACTTGTAGACACAAGGTTGTACATGTGTTTGGTGTCCTCATCACTATCGACACACACCTTGGGAGTTTTCTACTTGCTTCCCACTCTTTTTACCACACCACCTTGTCAAGTGTAGTCTGCATGCCACTTACACTGTCACCATCATCAGTGTTGCTGAATTTTGAAGTTGGCTGCAAATGATAAACAAGATCTCAGTGAATTTTTTCACTTACCTACTTAAAATTTTGAGACAAACTATTATGAATCTTTATTTTGCTGTTATTGATTAGGTGTAAGGATGTGTGTAGCATAAGCCTTCATTCTTCAGTGACATTGCTAGACTCCATTTCACAACAAATTTGAGTATATTGTTTTTCATAGACTTGGATGTATTCTCTAATTTTATTTGTTTCAGGAGAATATGTACAGATATCTTCAGTCATTCTCTAGAACAAATTTGCTCTTGATATTGAACCTTTGTATTTTTATTTACAATTCATAGCTTGTATAGGGAATTAGGCAAGGAAGTGGGCAGGAGGCTTGTCTCTTATGTTCTGAATATCATTGCATTGTTCAAAACCATAATATTATTATTATAGGCATTTATTTTCTTTATTTTGTTTCTAAACTATATACTCATGTGATTAATTACAGATTTCTTTAACAATTCTTTGACTTAGTTATAAATTTATCTAATTTGGCTTTTATCTTGTAGATCTGGTGAGTGTCTGATTAATACATTGTCAGGCTGATTCTAGAAATTTTCTTTGTATTTGAATATCAGATTCTAATAGATCATTTGAGTTCCTACATTATTAAACTGTGGATAATTATGTATTTAAACATCTATCAAGACTTGAGGATACATGCACATGCACTTGGGTTCATTTTTCATATGTATTATATTTCCATACATTACCAGGATGGTGAATGGATCTTAATTATCTTGGTGTCTTTCATGAAAATGCCCAATAAAATAAAGAAATTAGATGTGCATACTTAAATTTGTAACATTTACATAAACATCCACATATGGTACTTGTCCAAAAGTCTCATTATTCAGTTCCTTCTTACTTACTATAGACTAGCAGAAATTATTACCAAGTATGTTTGACTTTTAATCCATGAATTTATCCTTCACAAGGTCCTGTGACTCATATATCTGGCACTGGAATAACTTATCTTTTTCTCTATAGTCCCTGTTAAATGTTTTTCTTTATATGAATAATTCCATTCCCTATTTATTTACTTTTCCTAATCCTCAACCATTTGCAGCAACTACAAGTTACATTTTCTTATGTAGCTGAGAAATTTTATAATTTGGTTCAGAAAAGTACAAAACACACACACACACACACACACACACACACACACACACACACACACACACACACACACACACACACACACACACACACACACACACACACACACACACACACACACACACACACACACACACACACACACACACACACACACACACACACACACACTATAAATTACCTATTTAAAATGCATATGGGTCAGTTTTAGTTATTTAGTTTGTATGATCTTATAGATTTAGGAAATTATAGTGTAGCTTCAGTTATGTAGGTTTATTAATTTTCTATTTTATAATATTTAAATTATTTTCAAAGAATCAAAAAGCTTTCTAAAATATTATTGATTCATGTGCTTAAAATTCAGGTGTACTTCACAACAAAGATTGCATGTCAGAAGTATACCTGAGCTGTCAAATATTAAAATTTTTCTCCACTTATTTCAGTTCTACTTTAAACATAAACTTTGCTTGGACACAGGTTATCATAAACTAACCAAGGTGTTTCACACCATGTAGAGTAATGATCTAGACACACTTTAATGAAGCAGTTGGTGATGGCTCTAAGTTTTTACTGTTTTGCATGTTCCTGTGTCTCATTGGTTCATCTGTTTGTTTTGTGCAGGGTCAGCCATCCCCATAATCAAGGGTATGTACAGAGGTGCTCTGCTCAGGGCACCTCACTCTGCATGCTGTGCTCTTGGTGGTTTGTGTTCCAATGACTGGATGCTTTAGTCCTGCTTGGTCTCTTGTTTGATCCATTGATCTTTCATAATTTAGTACACCATTTGTTCCTCTTTCAGTTTGGTGATTTTATATCCTATTGTATAATTAAAATTTTGCTAATGCATAGTTTCCCTACCCTGAAAATAGTGTAGTAGACTAGTGTATCCCTTCCTAATAGCATAAGTTGTTACAAGGTAGACAATTGCAACTGCTGTCCTTTCTGTTCATCTTAATTGTTTTAGTATCACCCAGTCTGGTCCCCATCCTGCCTTACCACCAGATATTGTCATGTGTGTACTACCCATCATGTATTTTTTTATATTAGTTATACATAGTACACATAGTATAACTTAATAATTAATGTTTATCAAGATTTTTTGTATAAAGTAATGTGGAAATTCATGATGAAATATTTTCTGTTCCCATAATTTGAAGACTCAGAAACCAGAAAGACATTTACAGTATTAACAATAGATCTTACGGTTTCTTTGCGCATCTTGAGTGTTTGCCAACACATGGCCAGTGTTTTTTGATGGTACTTGTTCTGTTCAGCTATCTCAAAATGAAGAACTTGTACATTCAGTACAAAAAGTAGATTATATAACTATAGGCAACACCTTGCCTTACCTTGGTTCACAGACTTATGGTGGGTGAGTCTTCATGTGTTTTAAGGATTTTTGCCACCTTATTACATTTAATGTTACAGAGATTTTTCATTTGTCTAGCCATCAGAAGAAGGAAAAGCATAACATTTGATTGGAGGCCTTTATTATAAAAGAGAAAAGGTTTGAAAAAAAAAAGTAAATAATACTTTTGATCATTATGTTTTCTGAAACCAGTTTGTTGAAATACATAATTTTCATAAGTATGAGATTTCTGATGACACAATCTTGCCAACAAGTTGAGTCTCATTTACGTAAGGAAATATATATCTTTTACATGTTACTTTAATTAGAAGTATTAAAAGCAGTTTCTCTCTTTCAGGTGAAAATTCATGCTTTATCCTATTCCTTCAAAAGGAAAAGCTTCATAACATGTTAACACCTACAAAAATATAGGCCATATTTTGCCTCTGAAATTATCAATAAGGATGGAAACTTCTTATGAACACAACCGTAATGTAATTAGCTTCCAGTCTTTTATTTATTTATGATTTTAAAGATGACTTTCATTTTCTATATTATTGAATTTTGACATATGAATAGTAGATAGCTTTAAAAGCAGATAATGCTTACTCTAGTTTTCTTGAACGTTAGTGCCATCTACTTCTGCCTTAGTTGTTACCAGTCTTTCAGTATGGTGTCAGTGTTTGCACCACAGGACAATCTCAGATTTCTAATTGTCATCTTTTCTTAATGTATTTATTTTGATTTTCATTTAAATATGAAAGACAATTAGCTTTCATATTTAAGTTTCATTGGGCTTTTCCCATGAAAACATTTATTTTTAAGTTTAACACACTCCACCCTTGCATTCCTCCTCATGCAGTCATGATGTTTGCTGTGCATGACTAAATGGCTTTCTGGATTTGTGCACATTGAATCTGTTGTGCTTTATGTATACTGCTGTTGATTATTTTTAATGTTGTGAGCACTTTTTAAAGTCAGTTTTCTTCTAAGCTGAATGGGTCACTAAAGGAACAATGAAACTCACTGAGCCCACACCCTTCCATCAGCAATACTCAGTACCAGCCTAATCATTTTCTGCATAGACTTTTCTTCTGTGGACATTATAGTCTCGGCTCTCATTGGTACAGTTTGTAAGTGCCAGTGAACTGACAGAAACCACAGAATTCATTCTGAAACTCATTGTATTGACCATGAATATATTATGTACTGACTATTCAGATAGTTGGGTAGTTGGGTGAAAGGTATGGATAATGGATAAGCTGCAACACATTTAATCTTTCCTAATGTACAACAGTAAATGTATTTTGTATATAGATTGGCTCATTAGTAGAATGCATATTTCTTTTATCCAGTAGAGCTAAGTGGATCTGAGCAATTTTCAGGTCTTATTAAAGAACAAAAAATGATATTAATAAAACTGACTTACTTTAGCTGCTTTGATGAAATATTCAAGGAATTATTGACATATTAACTTTTTCTTTTTAGTATATACTGATAATTTATTTATAATTATTTTATTACCTGAATTTCACAAGACAAAATGATAACACTAGTTCTCAGGAAACTCTTCCTGAATAGTTTATGGAGTTAAAGTTTCCTCTTGCAGAAATCAATGATGAAAGAATTAGTTCGTGAACATTATCTCCTTTCATCTTACCACTATTTTCCACTAGTATGTGTGATGGTTCCACATTATATTTGGTTTATAGCTGTTACCTCATACATATATTAACAGAATGATAAAGTATAATGTATTTATTTTTCCATATGGATAGGAAATTAATGTATTTTCATATAATGCAGGAATATTGCAGATCCCTGAATTCATGCTATATAATGTTAAGCAAATTTGTTTGAATTTTAGATGGAACTTTTTTCAGATGAAACTAATGTCACTGCATAATAAGTTTAATAATTACAATGTAATTTATCATTCCTTACTTCTCAAACTTTTCTTTGGTTTGTCTCTAAAAATTCTTCCAACTACTTTTCAGTTTTTTTCACCCTATTTTTCTCCCCAACTTGCTACTTGAATATTTTTTTTTGTTTGTTTATTTTTTCCACATTTCTCTTCATTATAATCTGGAAAAGGTCTAAATTCTTTCCTTTAATGTTTTCTTGCAGAGGACCTTGAGGAGACAACTGCCCTACACAAGTGGAGCTCCCTAGAACTGCTGCCTCCAGATGGTGACACACAGAGCACTGCTGGTCATGCAGGTAACGAAGGTAATAACAAGAAGTCACTAAAGTGGTACGCTTCTTTGTACTCTTTTTTGACTCGAGGTTTTTTATGAAAATAAATGGTATTCTGTTTGAATATAATACTTGTTGCTCTTGGCCAGTGTCCCTCCTACAAAAAAAAAATAAAATAAAAAAAAAATCTGGAAATAGGAATAATATGAATGATTTTTTTTATTTATTTTTTATTTTGTGTGCGTGAATTGAGACACAGTTCATTCTCACAAAATCAACAACAGATTTGTGGGGTATCAATGTTTAGAGGCACCCTGCTGCTTCATAGCCAGAAGATGAGATTTGCCATGTAAATGCATAATGTACTTAGCAGTATTGTTGTTTTAAGAACATAAAAAAATAAGGGAAGCTGCAAGAAACCATCAGGCCTACATCTGTTAGTTCATGTATGAAACATACATATCTATTTCCACTATCATCCTCATCCATAAATTTGTGTAATCTTTGAAATCTTTGTTATGGCTTGGCACTAACAACCTTATTACTGAGTTCATTCCATTCATCTACTATTTGAGAACCAATTGCTTATCTCTTTTTTAATCTAACTTTTTTCAAGCTTGAACTCATGATTTCTTGTTCTATCCTGTGCATTTTCTTCATTAAGGAAGCACAAAAACTCAGGATCATTTAATAACTTTCTAAAATAATTTTGTTGCCTAGATTATACAAATAAATTTTTCACACATGAAGATAATGCACAACATTGAGGTGTCACTCATGCCTCACACCTGGCACAGCAGTCCCAGCAGCACAGCCCTCCACACATTTAATCCTTAATTTCTTATAGAATAAAGTAGAAGATCAAGATATGTGCATGGAACATTTTTTAACTAAGAATGACTAGAATCATCCTATCCCTTTGTGTATTCCTGAATTTATGGGTCACATTGTATAATTTTTTGTTCTAGTTTTATCATGAATTTATTTAAGATTTTTCAGACAAAATATTGATGAATAAACATGAAACTGCAAAGTTACTGTATAAGTGTAAAAAGTGCTGAAGTATTGATATGAATTATGTGTGAATTGGGTGTATTTATTGTATTTATTTATTTATTTTCTCTCTCTCTCTCTCTCTCTCTCTCTCTCTCTCTCTCTCTCTCTCTCTCTCTCTCTCTCTCTCTCTCTCTCTCTCTCTCTCTCTCTCTCTCTCTCTCTCTCTCTCTCTCTCTCTCTCTCTCTCTCTCTCTCTCTCTCTCTCTCTCTACGTTCACCAGCTTCAGGCTTGAATAAGTCACTGTTATTTATTAGGGAACAAACTTTGGGAACACTGATGCCCACAAATCAGTTGTTGATTTTATGGGAATGAACTGTGTCTTAGTTCATGCACATAGAATAAAAAGATCACTCATATTATCTCTGTTTCTATAATACATACCATATTATATCATGACAAACAATGGTATCTGTTTTTATATGAAAATCTAGTCTATTCCACATGTGGAGAGCTTCAAGTTATGATGTTACATGTTGCTATTTAATTAAGGGGTTAAATGGCTGAAAAGCAACAAAACTTAGAAACTATTAAATAGGTAATTAAGAAGTAGGAGAAAGCAAAACAGAGAATGGGATACAGACTCAACAAAGTTATCAGTTCCACTCCCATTTTCTGAATACTAGTGATCTTGTCTGCTCCAAAAATGGAAGTAGAGAGTAGAAGAGTGGACTGGTGTCTAACACTGCTCAGTACTCTTCCTGTAGTCCCATAACAAGTCCACACTGCCCTTTTTTTTTTTTTTTTATTACAGTCTTCTCTGTACACTGATTTTTTTCTTTGTATGTCGCTGAAATATTTACTTTTAACTGTGTTCCTCATGTCTCTTCCTTACAGACAGCATTTTCTCACCAGCCTTCATATCAAGGGTGGCAGCGGAGCGTCACAGCCGTGTGCTGGGACGAAGCATGGAGACGTCTGCCCCCTCATCCCCGTCCCACTCCCCGTCCCACCAGCCTGGCCCTTGCTCCACCACAGTCCTGCTTCTGGTCATACATGCTGGATCCGTCCTTGACCCTACGCCAGGTGAGAAACCAGATTTGGCCTTTTCCTTTGTCCTTACAAGTTTCTTAGTCTATCAAAAATCCTGAGTCCTACAGTCCTCTAAGCTACTGGACTGTTCTCAGATGTGACCAACAAGAGGAGTGATGTCACCACCTTCAGAGGAGCCTTTGAGTCTGTCATGCGGCAGCATTACCCTCACATGGTGGGTCATGTAGCTATCAGGCTGGTTTCTGCCCCACCTGTGTGTTCAGACAGCCTCAACATACTTTCCAGGCAAGTGCACATTCCTTTCTATTAAGAAGTAATATAAAATGTCAGCCGATGCTAATAATTTTGTTTATGTCATGTATTACACTAACTTTGTCAACATTTAATTTAAAGTTTGAGTCCATATGGCCTTGATGCAACACCCGTGTGTGGGGAGGTGTCTGGTGGGGACAGTGTTCCTGTCGGTGCTGTGCCACTGTTGGCAACAAGTGTGCCGGAATATGATGAGTATGTGGTGCGCACCCTCAACTCTACCAATGCAGCCTACCATGAGTTCCTGAGATCAGAGGAAGGACACGGCTTTAATGGGCAGGTCTGCATCATTGGTAAGTGTCTGGCTCAGTTTTAAGAGTTAACAGTTTTGGTGAAATTATTGAGTATCAGTGAAGTAATGAGGATAAAATGTGTATGTGTTGGTTTAGTTTGGCCACTTAGAGAGAAAGATGAGAATGAGTTGGTGAGGACATACAGGCTTGTCATGTGTAACTGTGTAGTTTGTCAGGCTGGTTGGATCTGCCTAAGGCTGACCCATGTACTGGTTAGACTGCTTTTCTAAATATTTGTAATGATGATGAGTCTTTCTATCCATTGCTTGTTATGTCCATATTACCTCAAGACACTCAAGGTAATCCTCCTTACACATTTTACAACACTGCAATTCACTTTTAAATTTTTCTTCCATGCTCATTATTGTCATATTTGCTTGTTATTGTGCCTTTCATTCTTCCAGGACTTCTCATCATTTTAAGGGAGGATACCTTATTGCTTTCATTAGTGACATACTTCTTTTCCTTAAGGAATAACAGTAAGAAACAGACCACCTGTGAGTTGGTTAGGTAAAATATTCAGATTTGTTAAGCATTTCCTATCTGTAGTCTTGGAACAGAAAGTCTGCTCTAGATTTCTCTTTATACTGTTGACTGATTGTTCCTTTGTCATAGTGTAATTTTTTTCCAGGTGACAGCATTGGTGGTGTCTTGGCTTATGATGTTCTATGCAGAGTGCATGATCAACAGAAGTATGGGAGCAATAGCAACATTCCTGAAGGCGAACCGCCTTCCCCTGGTCAGTACTACAAGCAGAAGTCATCTCCAGCACAGCCTCAATCTTCCTCTCCTTCCCCAGCCACCCCTCCTTCTATTTCTCCTGATAAACCCGTGAGCTCCCCACCACTGACCACCCTCTCCCCAACCATCACTGTAAGCCTGGAGAGTACTTTGGTAAAGCCCACCACTGGTGTCTTTGTCCAGGCAGCAGAAGGTGCCTCTCCTAAAAGCCTAAACACAGCTTCCTCCTCACACTCCCCCTCAGATAAAATTCCCTCCCCTCAGTCAACAAACAATCCTCACTCCCCACTTCGTAAGATATCTGCCCCCCTCCCTCCATCGGGCTTCAGCCCACTCACTAGGAAGTGCTCAGCCCCATGTAGCATTCCCAGTGGTGTGGGAATGTGGGGATGTCAGCCTGGTAGCAGCACTCCCACACCTTCACCACCAGGCCCAACCTCCTCTTCCTCTTCCTCTACCTCCCCCTCTGGTCTCTGTCACTCCCACAATCTCCTGTGCCAGTGCCACAACCCTGTACACCGTTCTCACCATCACCACGGTGTTAGTTGTGCCCATGATAGCCTCATCCCCGGTCCACTGTGGGAAAGACGAGGCAAGTCATTCTATTCTCTCCCTTCCTGTTTAGCATCCTGAGCAGCACGCATTTGACAATGCAAGCATATGATGATGGGTAAAATGCTTCTTACTTTTATTCAAGTGGATGTCTGTACTATATATATTTGTATGATATTATGGTTATCAGATTCACAAAAGCTCTTTGCATCATAACCAACTGAAATTCCTGAATTTCTGTAGATTAGAATGAAGTTAAGTTTAGATTGAATTGATTTACCACCAGAATGACTTGATTATAGTAACTGCACAGTACAACCATAATAATTGCATTCAAACACAGCATGCTAAGAATGCGTATTTACACATGAAAAAATCTGACGTAGCTCAACTACCTGTCCCTGATGTAATTTATGATCATATAATGGATAATCATAGTGTGAGATGGCTTGATAGGCAAGTGGCGTGACTTGCTAGAGAGGATAGATCAGGGAATAATGGAGTAGTGTGGTCATGTTGAGAGAACAGGAAGAAGAGAATAATGAAAAATTATAGATACAATCAAAGTTTAAGGTGAAAGATTGATGGTGAGACCAAGAAAGGGGTAAAGAAATATTGCCAAGATTGTCAAGAAAGCTTTGTGTCAGGTGTGAAAAGCATGTATGGGAGAGAGGGAGTTGACACAATGTGGTATGCAGGGAGTGACATACCACTGATGTATAGAATCTTCACTAGTGTCAGGCAGCTTAGATAAGCCATGTAGAAACTTGTCAGGGCCTAACTGTGGAAAAGTCTTGAGGTAATGGATGCATTACCCCTAAAATTTCACAGTATCTGAGTATCACGATCCTCAAGTTTCATGCTGAGTCCTGAATGCTTAGCATCCTGCCTTTTGTGCATTACTTCCTTAAGTTTAGTGTTTTCATCACATATGGGTCACGCATTCCTACCATTTGCATCCAAGACAGAAAAAAATAAATATATATGTGATATGTATTGTATGGATTGTATACATACATAAAAACATGAAAATTCATATAACAGAAATACTGCTTGTTAAAGAAACTGAAAAGTCAAAGTAAAAGGTATATAAAAACTACAAAATGCAGCAAGATGTGTGAATGTGAGTAAAAGCAGAATATACATTTGTGTATTAAGCTTGTAGGCCTGTGGTGAACAGTGGTGTCATTTGGTGGCAGTATCAGACAAAAATATGTACCTCAGGAATTAAATCAGCATCCAAGAAAACCTCAGTGGTGAAGTCTTGAAGGCAAACGTCTGCAATATTTCACACTTTTTAAGACTGACAAATTGTGCCCGGAAAAGAGTTATTTATTCTTTAGTGTATCTTGAGTGTTTTTTATCAGCCATTCATTTAACACACTCACTACTGCACCTCAATCCATGCTTTCACATCTGGACAGGAAAATATTGAATAAATCTTCAAGAGGGTGACAAAGGAGGGGTCACCAGAGTGACTACCCAGACGTTTTAAATCTTGTCTATAGCAATGTGTTTCTCTCCAACACAGACAACAGTATATATCTCAGAAACTAAACAAGTGTCCCAGAGAACTTATTTAGTTAGGTCCTGAGTCACAATATTTCAGACTTTTCAAGCAGGATCTACAGCAAAAGAAGAACCTGTCTTGTGCATAGAGTTGGTGGCTTTGTGCCATATAAAAGTATCATTTCAAAGAACTAAACTAAAACTAAATATCTTTTGGGAAGTTTGCTCGTTTGAATGGGATGATGCATTGTGATATTTTTTGGATTCACTATGCAAACTCTACATAATAATAATAATAAAAAAAAAAAAGAGAAGATTAATGCTAGGTTGTGTGTGTTGCTGGCCTGGTCAGTACACAAAACTCATTTATATTCTTGTCTTAGAAGGTGTGTGTGAAGTAGTTTGCATTCACTGCTTAACTGTATGAGATCTGATTGGGAGGGGGACTCACTGGATACATGCCATCCCAGTGCTGCTTATATGTATCACCCTTGTATTCTATAAACAAATTACTGTAGTTCTTGTTATTTTAGAAGCATTAATACAAAATATCTTCACATCTTGGAAAGGACCCATTTGTGAATGGCTAATATTTATTCATAATATTTATATTTTACATACTTTATGTACACATGATGAGGGCCATTTCAGTCTGAATGAGGAAATAGATGAACAAGTGCTCTGTATCACATGCAATCAAGGACAAGAATCTGCTGGTACTGTGTTTGGAGGAAGTAGTTCCCCAAGACAACATTGTCACCAACCATGTCAGAACATGCTCCCCCTGTAGAGTGCTGCTACAGACTGTAAAAGAGAAATATGTGTGTTAAGGCAAAGGATTCCGTGAAAGCAGATGACTTTGTGGCTTGTAGCCAGACATGAAGTTTCTATACTGAGGTGAAAGTTTTTCTTATGGGATGCTTGAGGCAAATCATCTGCTGTGCAGGTGACTAAATTCCTGCTACATTATACTTCATGCATGATGCACTCATGTATACTGGTGCTAATGACTTCACCAATTGGAGAATGAGAACCCAAGTAAGGAATCCTTGTGCTTGATTGCATGCTGCTGTCAACAATGTCCAGAAGCCTTGGTTTGCAAACACCTCTCGGGCATCCTCTATCTTGACCCTTATTATTATTATTATTATTATTATTATTATTATTATTATTATTATTATTATTATTATTATTATTATTATTATTTTATTATCATCATCATCATCATCATCATCATCATCGTTATTGTTATTACACTATTCCCTTCCCAACTACAGGTTCACCATCAGCAAAATTCACATAATTCCTCGTATATAATTGTACTCCAGTTCATCAGACAGGATCAGGTTCATGTATCCAAATATTTCAGAAAATCATTGAAAATACAGTCTTGAACCAAAACTGAAGTATAGAACAGAGAGAGAGAGAAAGAGAGAGAGAGAGAGAGGGGGTAATTTTCAGAAGCTTAATTCCTGTGGTTGGGGAGAGAAGAATGTGTTCTTGTTATGTTCTCAGGATTGGAGTAGGTGTAGGGTAAGGAACAGTCTCATTACAAAGGGGCAGGGGTAAACTACTGTATGCTGTCAGGCCTTGCTGTTGATGTGTGTGGCCAGCTGTGCTATGCCTTGGCTCATGGGGTGGGGAATAGTGGTCCACAAGATTTTTCCTTTCCACTGGGGACCATTGGGGCTAAGAGTGTGAGTGGTGTGTTTGTGTGTGTGTGTGTGTGTGTGTGTGTGTGTGTGTGTGTGTGTGTGTGTGTGTGGTGCCTTTTGGGGTGGCCTAGTGTATATATATATATATATATATATATATATATATATATATATATATATATATATATATATATATATATATATATATATATATAGATTATTATTATTATTATTATATACAGTATAAGAAATGAGGAGTTAGAAAAAGAAATTGTATTTTGAGAGAGTTGGTTTGTTGAGTAGATCAATGTGTGTTAAGATTTGGGCATGTAGAGAAAACTAGTAAAGAGTATAATGCAGTCAGATGTGCATGGTGAAAGTTTAAGAGGAATGCCATGCCAATTGGGGATGAACTGTGTGAAGAGAGCACGAAATAAGAGAGTAATGATTGTGCAGCAAGCAAGAGCAATTGTGTGTGATAGAGGTGAATAGAGAGCAGCAGTGGTGAGTGCATGAAAATGATGCAGTGTTTTCTCCCCCATGAGAGGGGAGTGTGGGTGCATTTGGTGTATGGCTCCAACTGAGGCATGGGGCGCTTTGTAGGAAGTACCCTACATCTGCTGTGGTCGCAGGATTGGAGTAGGTGCGAGGTAGGGAACAGTCTTTGTATGGAAGGGACAGTATGTGCTGTTGGGCCATGCTATGGCTGTATATGGGCAGTTGTGTGATGCCTAAGCTCCTGAGGCAAGGCATAGTACAGTGGTCTATGAGACTCCCTTTTCACCAGGAGCCATCAGGGATAAGAGTGTGAATGATATGTATATGAGTGTGTGGTGCTTTATTAGGGCCACTCCATGTAGGTTTGCCAGTTTGGTATATAGACAAATTATTATTATTATTATTATTATTATTATCATTATTATTATTATTATTATTATTATTATTATTATTATTATTATTATTATTATTATTATTATTATTATTATTATTATTGTCATTATTGTCATTATCATATTATTACTATTATCATCATTATTATTATTATCACATTTTCTTTGTTGGAGGCAACTGGTGAGTTTTGCAGCCAGACTACAAAACTCAAGTGTGTTTTAACAAGTTGCTTAAGCTCTGTCTGCTCCTAGATCAAGTTTACTGCCAGTGAAAATATACCTAAGTAACTTAGGTTTATTGTCATAATTGTTTTCTTACTATGGATATGTAGGGAACCAGCAGGCTCTGGTATGCACCTGGCTCAGAGCTGAAAGGTTCTGGCTTATGGCACTTCCTTGTTTAGAGAGTTAACACTCTCATATAATCACAGCTAGCACCATATGACCTTGTTGCAGCTGCATTACTCAAACATTACCATTACTGTTATAAGAGAGATATTAGCACCAGCAGTACATAATGTTGCCTCATTATTAAGTCATGGAAGGAAAAGCCAGTTTGAATTGCCATTGGCATTCATACTGGCTTTTAGTTCCATTAATTCTCAATGAGACAACATTATGTATTGCTGGTGACGCTGATAATATAAATTAGCTTTGTTAGACAAGATCTTGTAGTTCTGCTGTAAAAGTAACCTAGAACATAGCTTACTAATGGTAGTTGACATAATCATGATATCAGCTTCAAGGAGCTGCATCACCACATTAGCATGAACTTATGAACCAATGCTTGAAAACTTATATCTGTCATATCACTGCTCTCTTATCTTCCTGTATGTGCATCTGATACAACTAGCTGTGAAATTATATTGAAAAGATACAGTGAATATGGCAACAAAGACTAGATAAGTTTCAGTGAACATTTAAAGCTAGACCTAAACCATGTTCTTATATTCTCAAGGTAGTTGCCTTTTGGACAATCTGTTTTCTAAACATTGAGTCATTCTGTCTCATTCTCTTAGGTCTCTTCTATATTTTTCCATATATATAAAATTTCTTTCCTGGCTGTGTGCAAGCTGGCTATTAAGGCCACTGTGTTGATCTGGACTTTTGTGAACCTGACAGACTTTCTGTAGGAGGTTCCTTTCCATGCTTCCAGTTGTTAGTTACCTGCAAGAAAGTTGACTGTAGTGGTAGTTTGTGAATGAAACCAAAAGACATGGTAATATCAATTTGTCATTAATGTTCATGTTTTAGAAGGGACATTTTGATATTGAGTGCTGTTATTCACAAAACCAATAGTTCCCTTTATCACAGGCACACCAAGAATGAATTGTGCAGCATGGTGTAGTGTTGGGCTGAGCTGCCATGAGAAAGCCTTGTTTTGCATGGACAGTTGCTAATTATATATATATATATATATATATATATATATATATATATATATATATATATATATATATATATATATATATATATATATATATATATATATATATATATATATATATATATATATATATATATATATTCTTGTCATGGTATTATTAATTTATTCAAAAGTAGAGATGCATGAAAGGCTTTCCTCTATATACTGTTTTGAATAAGAGTCTTTTGGAAAGGTTTTGAAAGCTTACAATTGTTGCTGCAGTATGAACATTTGTCTCATGCCATAGTGTGTACTCACAGTTAAGACTGTTTTTCTGTAGCTGTTACTATCTTAGGTGAAGTGCAATGAATCAATGAGAGAGAGAGAGAGAGAGAGAGAGAGAGAGAGAGAGAGAGAGAGAGAGAGAGAGAGAGAGAGAGAGAGAGAGAGAGAGAGAGATATCGCTATTCCCTAAAAGTTTTTTCATTTGTCTTTCCCAAACAGTGTTTATGAATATTAGGTCCAGAGATGCTGCTCATTCATAAGACTGTTTTAATGATCCAGCTTTTGATAGGATACTATTAGAGTGCATCAAATTTGTTTCTTAGAGATGTTCTTTATGGATAAAGAATTTTAGTGTGGTAGAGCTATCAGGTAGGCATAGCACCCCTTTGTGTGGTGTCTTAGGATGGTTGTCACTGACTTGGTTGTTAGGGTTGAAGACTTGTGTAATTTGCATCCTTTTCTATCGGTAGTTTTATTTTAGTGTGGTCAGACCAACTTCAGATGTGATGGGTGAAATGCCTTGGAATGGCACAGATGAAATGCTAAGTAAACTACCTCTTCTCTTATAGACTGAAATATATCACCATATGTTTGATTTTGATGCAAACAGCAGATAGATGTTATGATCATAGTATATCACATGTTCATTTAGAATTACCCTGATAGTCAAAGCAGCCATGACTGCTCCTCTGTAGCAAGGTGTTGGTCCTCATAGTCTTGGTGCAGCTGCTGTCTTTTGCATGTGAATAGTTTGTATATCTTATTTTAGATTTGGAAACCACTCTGTTACTTGGGCCACATGAAATTACAAAAATTACATGCCTTATAGTTAGTATTTCAGTATTAAGCATCACTTATCTCAGTAGATACCAAACAGTTTTTCAAACATACAAAGAGAAATCATTCAGTGAAGCATATTATGTATCTGGAAAAACATTAGTTCTAAGCACTTGTAATTAAACAATTTCAATATTAACTGTGCATATCTTTGTTGAGTTTAACACTCTTTGAGACTAACATGAACATGAACTAACCATAGTGGTGATGTACACTGATGATGGACAGGAATAGAATATAAAGTTAATTATGAAGCAGGATATGATTCTGCTCTTGAACAAGATTTCATTAGCTAGACCTACTATAAGATTGCAATGCAAGGACCACATTGGATAATGCTTTAATACATTCAACCTAAGCCCCTTCCTTCCATTGTCATGCACGATCCCCTTACTGGCTCAAGTATAGCAGAATAGCAACATTTTCAGTAAAATCCTGGGAAACTGATATGTTGGAATCAAACTATAAGAGACAAAGATCTAGGTCAGGCCTGGGATTTAAACTTTGGTAGAGCAAATACAGGGCAAGAATGTTATCAGTTGAGCCATTAGTGACCACTAAGTAACTGACTTGCATTTGCCAATTATTGCCATTTTGGATCATGAAAAAAAGCAATGTGAAATTGGTAAACATCAGTCATTAAGCTGTCTGATGTTGAGTACACTTTTTGTAGTAATTACATTAGCTCATTTGGAAAATCATAATGCATCTTTTTTTTCTTTCTCATATTCAGTTATTACAGCAGGTACATGTGTGGTGAAGCAGCAAGAGGATAATTGTTCTTGGGTGTTCTCAGCACTGATGGTGCATACAGATTAGGTGGTAAGAGTGTGGAGTGGCAATGTTTAGTGAAGGCAAGCCATCACTGCCTTGTCCTGTGCTAATCCCCAGGCATCCTAAGTGGCAGCATTGACTAAACTGCTAAGAGTGGCTAGTTACCCTCAGTGATGTGTGTGGTCTAAGTAATGGTGGTGCAGAACAGTTATGATGATTGAGAATAAAGCTCAGCATTACATTACTGTGTGTTTGCCTTTAAACATCACTAGTATGAGTGACCAAAATGATTGATGGCTAACTAATGGAGCTAACTTAACAGCTTAGTGTCACTTACCAATATTGTGACTATGTGTGAATCCAGTGATGGCAACACAAGACAGCAATGATTGTGACATTCTAAGGAAGGTGTGATTGTCTTCAAAAATTGTCAGTTGAGTAATAAATGACTAGGATTCAAACATTGATTGGTCTATTTAATGTGACTGTTCATTATAACCTTAGGTAAACAAAATGTGTTACTATCTCTTTTCACCCATGATACTCAGCCTGTCATTCATTTAATACCAGCAAGGTTTGGGAACTTGCTGCTGAGTTTCTTACTTTATATAACACCACTCCAAGCAGTATAGGTATAATCAATTGGAATGAGTTTTTATGAGTGCTGTATAAAGATAATTTTGTTCTGAATGTTGATAATTTGGAAATTGCACTGGAAAAATCAAAGATGGAGATAGCATA
Organism: Scylla paramamosain; assembly: GCF_035594125.1. Taxonomy (NCBI): domain Eukaryota; kingdom Metazoa; phylum Arthropoda; class Malacostraca; order Decapoda; family Portunidae; genus Scylla; species Scylla paramamosain. The sequence continues at coordinate 6,019,560 of NC_087160.1, forward strand.
TGCAGTTGGGAGAATTATTGAGTATTGTAGACAAGGCCAAAGTGATGCTGCTTAGTGCAGACAGTGGTCAGTTATTGAGAAATACGGAGTATGGAGTGTTTGGTCATGTGTTGTATGCATGTGAATGACTGCTAGATACACAAAACAAAGGCTCCCATGTGTTGATTAGTCTGAGTATTGTAGTCAGCTTTATGTGTAATCTGTGCAGTGAAGCCAAGTGTGAAAACCACTGATACTGGGAATGAGTCCATGTTGTGTGCCAATCTGTTAATAATGAATGAGCTTCCCTACACATGAAAAATAGACGGTATGCTGTATATGTTAGCAGTGTAATGCTTTGTGGTGGTGAAACTTGGAGTGTTAAAGATATGTCAAGAAAGTGAGACATGGTGACAAAAACAGAGCATGGTCAGATGATATGCAGTGGTAGTGTGAGAGATATCCAACCTAGTAGAATTGAGGAAACTAATGAATGCATCAGTGAAGTGATGAGAGCAAATTAATGTGTCAGTCTAGTCATGTGGAGAGAAAGGGATGAGGATATCAAACAAATTATTTGAAGTGAAGACATGAAATGAAATCTTAAGATTATACTTTAAGATTATATTGCACATAAAAGTGCAACTTTATAAGCTACAGTTAAATGAAGTATCAAGGCAGGTTTCCCATGGAACTTGCCTTTCATTATGTTGAACTTATGTACCATTGTGATTAGGGCATGCTGTACAGTACAGTGTGTATGTATGTTGTACTTGATTTCTTTGACTTATACGTATAACTAAAAGATGTGTAGCATCATAGGTCATGTGGCACCAAATCAGATATATCAGTAAAGCACACTAATCAAGTAGTCCTAAAGGCACCGCCTGGTCTGCCTTAACAGTCATGCTTCCAGCAACAGTGGTCACCGTCATTGATATCATGAGTGTGGCTGTCTTTATTGGTTCTGTTCATGCTGTCAGTGTTTTGGAGGGCTTAGTCCCAGTTGTCTTTTGTGTGGGTATATGTATACAAAGTACATATGAGTAACATTAATCATTCATTGAATCATCTCAATAGAATATTATTTACAGTTCAAGTATATTTAATATGAATTTGTTATTATATATTTACCCATTTGTAAAGAATTGCAAGATTTCTAAAATAATAAATTCTTATGTATTAGGAGATGAGATTGGAGACAACACAAGAGTGTACCGGAAGTCCATAAGCAGCGATGCACCTCACCACTCTGATGTGCCCCACTCACGCTCTGTCTCAGACTCAGACTACCATTATGCCAGGCACTTGTCTGCACCATACCCTCGAAGACGCTCGTCTTCCTCCAGGTAGAGACATCATTGTACTTTGAATCTCTCTCTCTCTCTCTCTCTCTCTCTCTCTCTCTCTCTCTCTCTCTCTCTCTCTCTCTCTCTCTCTCTCTCTCTCTCTCTCTCTCTCTCTCTCTCTCTCTCTCTCTCTCTCTCATGGTATGTATTATATTATGATCAGCAGAGCATGATATAGAATTCTGTAAAGGAAACTCAACCCTTTAAGAGTTATGTAAGAGAACTATAAGTAAAATTGTCACTTTCTTTTACTCCTTACATTCTTATAATTAATCCACCGAATAATGAAGTGTTATCCTAATTATTCATATGACTATGTTTCAACTTTCTGACTAGTAGCATCACTTCCTCTCAACAGTGACCATGCCCACAGTAAGCTGGATTTCGAGGTGTCTGATTTCTTCACGTTTGGCTGCCCGCTGGCCTTGGTGCTCGTCTACCGCAAGATGGTCAACACCTCAGACAAAAACTGTGAGTGTTAGGAAAAGAGTTGAGTGTCTCCATAGTGCAGTGAGAAGCTTGAGAAGAAAAGAATTATCAATTAATTAATTCACATCTCCCTGGTCTGTAAAGATCATATGAACTGAGATACTTACTGATATCAGTTTCAAGCTCAGTTTCTTACTCATAGTAGAGACAGTTCATTAAAGCATGTTGTGAGGAAAAACTTTCAGTTTACTGGTAACATTTTTCCTTAGGTAGAGGCTTCTTGAGACTAGTTAATGGACAATATTGCAAGATACTGATATTAATATACTTTACTTGTAGGTGGGGATGACACTTTAGGAAGGGGCATGTTAGTGATTTGTAATAATAATAATAATAGTAATAATGATATTTGGTTTATTAATCCTGCAGCCTTACCGCTGAAAATCCACGATACACATACTTATATATACTAACATACACACTATATCTTAAGTATACATTTAATCATAAGGAAGTATCTTACAATTTGATACTGTGGCTGCCAGATGATGCCAGTCAACCTAGTAGACTAGGACCAGGATAGTCAGTCCATCCTGTGTGTATTTTTCTATTCAAAGTTTGTTTCTCCTATCCAGCACTTGAACCCACCTAGAACAAACCAAGCCATTTTAAGAACAAGACTGTGACCTAAAAACACACACACACACACACACACACACACACACACACACACACACACACACACACACACACACACACACACACACACACATCATGTAGTGTACTGCTCAACATGCTCGGCTCATAATCAGTAAGCCCCAAATTTGAGACTTGGATGCGGCAAGGCAGATGGGTGAGCCTCTTAATGTGTAGTTCTTGTTCACTAGCAGCAAGTAGGTGTGAGATGTAAGCCAAGGGGTTATGATCTCACTGTCCCAGTGTGTGGTGTATGAGTGATCTCAGTCCTACCTAAGATTGGTTGCTATGAGTGCTATGCTCTTTTTGTAGGGGAATGGCTGGCTGGGTGACCAGCAGATGACCATAGGTGAATTACATACACACACTCATCTTGCTGTAGGGGAATGATAACCATCAAATAACTTAGGGAAACTTTCAGATCTGAACAGGATTCAAACCTATAAGCTTTGCATTCTCAGCTAGCAGTCACACTAAGTATTTGATGTTGCCTACCTTGCCAACCAAGTGGCTGTGTGTGTGTGTGTGTGTGTGTGTGTGTGTGTGTGTGTGTGTGTGTGTGTGTGTGTGTTGCCTTCTCTTATGGTGTTTTATTCAACTATTTCTCAGCATTCCATACTACAACCAGTGTCAGTAAGTCTGATTACCGACATGGCTCTGCAAGGTGTCTAGTGATGCCAGATAGAGATGCTCATACTTTTTAACTTAAATTTTTTTTTACCTTAGCAAAATAAAATCATATTAAAATGTTTTACTGTGTGATAGAAAAGCAAAGTGACAATAACTTGCATTACATTTTCTGTTGATATAGCACAGTAATGAGTAACATTCTTTAATTTATGAGCAATGGAGAAACGAGTGCCAAAGTTACATTTTGGAGCAACAATGCTGACCTCGGTAAATGAGTAACCATTTAAGATCATCTTCTCTTCATTACCAGCCACAGTGCAGCGTCCAGCCTGCCAGCAGGTGTATAATCTTTTCCACCCAACGGATCCACTGGCAGTGCGTGTGGAGCCCCTCATATCAGCGCGGTTTTCACTGCTGCCGCCTATCACCATCCCACGCTACACAAAATATCCTCTCGGGGATGGTCTCCCCACACACCTATGTAAGTAATCCATTTGGTAATATGTTATTACTTCCTCTTTGTACTTGCAGTTAGATAGTGGCTTGTTAACATAAGATTTAGATATTTTAGTTCACAGCCAAGATTCCAAGGCTCAGTAACCCAGGCAGGTGGTTTTGTACACCTATCTTCCATGTTAAGTCACATGATGCCTCAGCATATATTTGGTGCAAATGTAGATCAAGGAATTGTATCTCTACATTCTGGCAAGATTAGGTGGCTAACAAGCCTCTTTCTCTTGTGTGTGTGTGTGTACATTTATTGTGGAAAACAAGAAATTACTTATACCAAGCCACAAAAAACAGTAAATTGTGAATTAGTAAAACAAGATTCTTAGATGCTGTGGAACATCACTATTTGGAATTCCCTTGTTGTGAAAACCCTCATGCACATGTTGGGGAGAAATCATACTTACTGGCATATGCATTTTAGCCTTATTGGAAAAGTAGAGATACACTATTAACTCAGGAAATGCTGCCACTGATATCAAGAGTTTATTGAGTCTTGCATGAAGTCTGTTGACAGTTCCTGAGTCCCATTCTGTGAAGATACATATCTGGAATATGTAGGCTTCTCGGTCATTTAGTTTGGGGAGGAAATTGATACTTGATACAATAACTTTATAAACACAAGGACACTTTTTACTACTGTATCTGTATTGTGAATGGTTTTGTTAATTGGATCTTGGTATTTTAGCTTTGAAGTAATCTGAGGCAGAGGTTATAGTATGATTAATAAAGAACTTTGCATTTAACAAATGGCTAAGACCAAAGGGAATCTTACATTGGAACTGTTGTAAGCCATATCATGCACACAGGTGACTTGTCTTGTTTCTGTCACTCAAGTCCTGTGAATGGATATTCTTTAGGCATCAGACTGTGCAGCATCTTGTTCATGTTTACTTTGTTTCTATGTGTAATACTATTACCATTTATTCAATTCACATCATGTGCTTCAGACAATAGACCATACCTGCTGTCTGTTTATATTCGGTACATGGAACTTAGGACACTCTTTTCTAGTCTGGTGTGCAGGAATTATACTTTCCATTGGTGTGGCATCTGAAAAGACATGGAACAAGAATCTGTTTTAAAACATATCAATATTTATATGTGCTTCAGTAACATCCTAGAACCATAAATTTACTCAGACAATTTAAGATATTGCTTTTAAAAAAACACTAGTAAAATGCAAGGCTGAGATCTTTTTTATCTTTATGATAACGTTATAAGAATAAGAAGTCATTTACCTTCAGTTGGTTATCATTACAAATATTCATACTCCATGTTACAATAACTACATCATCTTTTTAGTTGGGGTGAACATAGCATTCATGTTATGACGTGTTCTCCAGCACAGCCTCAGAGCACTAGATATGCCTTTGGAAAAATTATCTTTCATTGTACCATTTAAACTATTCCACTTTTTTTTAAGCACATCTTTCCAGAATGATAAAATGTCTTTATAAATTTCACTTATCTTCCTGTCAAAATTGGCAGCCATCTTTCTTCTATTTTCTTTGAAGATACTTTTTCCCTTGTTTTACATTCTTTGCATATTTCTTTGTGTTTTTTGTCTTTCACATTCTCAGAAAAAAATATCCTCAAAGAGGTTTGCATGTGTTTCTTCTTTTCTTTCTTTTCATCACTATCTTATCTAATTGTTAAACATTTTTCAAGTACTGTTACAAACTTTATGATTAAAAATAAATTGTTTAGTACCTGTTGATGCTCTTATTTGAAAAATTACATAAATGTGATAGAAAAGGATTTACTGCATGCATTACAATGTGTGTGTTGCCTTACATACTCTTCTCTCTCCTTGCTTTTAACAAGATGAGGATATGATATATAATAATACATGAAGATATTACTCATTCTTCAGTTTATTAGACATTTTCTAATCACATACAAATATCAGTTATGGGGGAAGGGATGTTTTATAGAGTACATATATAGTATTGATATAATTCCATTTTTGTCTCAGCCAAATCTGAAAAAATTAAAGTTCTTTGTCATATTCTTATTACCTCATAGACAAATATTCTCTCTGCACTGAATAATGTCTACAGTGCTGCTTTTCGTCTTGCTGTTCCTCATTAACTTCAGTTATTGTTCTTCTAGCTTACCAGTAGCACAATTCTTCTTACTAGCTTTCATGTATACAATTATTCTGTCTTATTTAGTACAAGATTTAAACAGAAGCCTCATTCTCTCATCCTCTTCACTTGCAAGCACAGGTGTAGCTTGTCTTCCCTTGCCTTAAACTATTTCAGATTGGAAGCATCAAGACATCTCAGGAACAATATTTATTTTGTGAATTTTTTTTTATTTAGATTTTCCTGTTTTCTCCATATTTCTTAAAAATTATACTTGCTTATTTTTCTCAAAATCTATCTTTTAAACCTGTGGTCCATCCTTACTTTATATAAAATGAATGATTTGTTCACAGTGGTTTTAATTTTTCTGTTTGGTTTGATAACTCTAAGTGGTTTTGCTAACAACAAGTCTTGATGGTTTGTCGGGTATGGGCAGGCCCGCGGGCCTCCAGAGTACTGCTCAGTCAGCTGCCAGGCAGGTCCCTCACAAGGGAGGAGGTAATAGTGGTAGGAATGCCTTCATAATTCTATTTCATTCCTTTATAATCATTCCTTATTACTATTTACACAGTTAATTTTATGGCTAGCATGCTTTTTCTCTGAGAACAGGTTGGCAGAGGTTATGTCAAGACAGGTAAGGCACTTGCTGAATTATCCTATGTCAGTTGTCAATTTTTTAACTGATCTAGCACATCTTTGGACATCACATTTAGGATTACACTTCAATTGCTTCACATTTCTCCTTTGATGATGAGCAATACTTTTTTCTTTTTTTTTTCTCCTCTAAGTTTAAGTAGTCAAAACTCCAGTACACAGCTTAGGTAATGGACTTGCTGTACCTGATAAAGATGAAGCTCTCAAACTGTATCAGTGGTCATCACAGTGATGGACATGGCAGATTTGTGATAACTGATTTTAATGCACTGCATCTCTGAACAGAGGTGTGATCTGTGTCGGACTCATGGCAGGTGTACATTTCTTTCAAATGGATTGCACTCAGTTATTATCCCATGAATTGGTGTCATCAATATAAAGGCTGTATTATTACCCACCATGAGTGACACTTGCACAATAGTGTGTCATTTGGATTGCTATGTGTGTATTAATTTGGTATGCACAGCCAGATGCGTTAGGGAGGTACAACCTGTGAGTCTGCTATAAGGATTTTTACGTGTCATATTGAACAGCAGTGTTTACCAGAGAGAAAAGAAATGTAACAGTAAAAAAATACTAGAGATTTTTTATTCAACCAACTGTTTGTTCCATGTTAGAAGTGGCATTCAAGAAAAAAAAGATAAAAATTCAATATGATTAAAAAGAAAAGGAACCAAAGAAAAGAAAAACAAAGGAGAAAAAGAAAAAAAATTAGTTTTGAAAGAAGATTTAAGTGTCAAACACAGTTATATGCTGCTTACAAATACACTCACATTTTTCTCACATGTATATTGTGCTGCAATATGTGGTATTTTTAATAAAGTTTTACTTCATGTTATTTTTACATTCAGCAGTTTGTTTTTAGCATTTTTAGAATACAATAAGTTTAAGAATATGTACACAATATATGGATATGATTCATATTCTAAAAGCTGGTGAAAACTTTTATATATGTAAAAAAAAAGTCAAAACATTTGTAATAAACAAAGAAAATAAAATTGAAGTGAAGCTCTCTACATTAGAGTGTACAAGCTCTTGTACATTTATCTGCCACCACTTTTGAGATTTGCACATGCTGACTTGAAAGCAAGTCATTCCTCTTTACAAGCTCCAAGTTAAAAAATATTACATTTTAGATTAAATAGTTAGATAGATTGACTTTTTTTTTATGTAAGAGGGCCACTGGCCAAGAATAACAAAAATTTTAATTAAAAATTGGCCCACTTAATGCCAGTTCACAGATATGTACATAATATAGGTACATAAATGAGAGTCATATAGTAGATTAATATATATAAAACAGGTAGTGTAATTCTTTTAAAAGCATGGACTTCACATTTTGTTACTTATGCATGAAGACTCCCTTGACACATTATTGGATCATTGTATTAGTATAGTCTTGTAGTTGGTTTGGTGAAGCTACTTTTTCCTGACACTGACTAACCTAACCATTAAACTACTTCATGAACTTTGTTACTAAAAGAATACATTATGAATTCAATCAAGCAAAATGTTTTACAGTCTTGCTGCAATTCACATCTAATGCCATCAAGGCTTCAACCAATCACTGTGCACCAAAATCTTACTAATCTTCTAGTTATTTCTCATACATTTATGAGAATTTGAATGAACTCCAAAGTTTAGGCATTAGTTAGACTCCATTGTTTGGAAGACTTGTCTGCATCAGGTTAATTTTCCAATTTAATCTAAGAGAAAGATTTGTTGCTTTATGCATTAACTTACTTTCACAATAAAGCCTGCTTGCACACTCCAGTAGTACTATTGCAAATGATAATGGTCAGGTCTTATTGAAGTCTTAGCAATTACCATTTTTCTATACTGTAATCACCAATATTTTACCAAATTTTGTTTAGTGCATGTAGTAGTTGTTTGTGCATGACAAATGCACTACTGGTCTGCCAGCTGATAGGTAGTAGTACTATATCATGACCTCTGAGTTCAGCTTCTAGCCATCTGTATAATAGTCAAACAGTGAAAGCCAAAATTGTGAATGAAGATCAAAAATTTAGAATGTGTATGATAAATCAAGTATGAACTACAGTATCTTGGTAATGACAAGACATACAGTACCAGATACTATATATGGCAGTATGCATGCTGTAATATAGGATATATTCTCCTTGCCAAAAGTACTTGCTACAGATTTTATTTACACTCTAGATTATTCTTGTAGAGTGATTTTCTATCAGTCTTTTTCATCCTCATACTTCAAACTTTTTTGTTCTTATATCTTGTATATAGATTGGATTTTCCTGTTTTTACAAATGAAGAAACTTACATAATTATTTCTTACACCCAGTTTAAGGTTTTGAGGTTTTATTGTACACTGGAACCTTGGTTCTCAAACTTAATTAGTTCCTAAAGGCTGTTTATAAACCAAAACCAATTATCCCATAGAAATTAATGTGAAATGGATTAATCATTCCTAAACCACACATGATTGCTTACTTAGAAGTTTCTATCAGTACTTCATGTATAAATGTTTATATAGAATAATGAAAATCATTAAATATTACACAAAAATAATAAACACAATAAATAAATAAAATGGACATGAATATTTAACTTTGCCCCACCTGTACAAAGGTGACTCCATGGTGTAAGAGGAAGGTAGTGAGGAAGGAGGAGAGGAGACATTATTGTTTGGATGGGGAATCATAACAACATCAGGTAACTTGACATATCTATAATTTTTCCTGACTGAACTGAGCGGCAAAATTTGAAACATGAATGACATTTTCATGTTTGATTGTGATTGATTAAATTGCTTTTAATGCAATTATAACTATTCTTCTTTTCACTCGTTGCTATCACAATCTTTCATGAGCGCCATGGTGGCTTACCTAGTATTGATAAGTAAAAACAACAAAACAGCAAAACTCAAGAAAAGGCACTTTGAATTTGAAAAGGGGAGGGCACTGTGGTGTAATAGATGCCCTCCTGTCATGCCTCCCAGCCTGAGGAGCACATAGCTGCTGTTCTTCCAGTTCAGGAGCCAAGACTTTGTTCAGAAGCCAATGCATTTTTTTGTTTTGAAAATTTGTTGTGTGAACCAATTTGTTCAAGATAAGAGGCATTCAGCAACCAAGATTCTGCTGTATTTAGATGTTTACTACTTTAAAACATAGTGCATTCATATGATACAGTATTCAAGTTTGGGATAAGTCCTTGATATTTTCAGTTAAATATGGTTATTGTAGTCAGTAAGAAGGTAAAAAAAAAAAAAAAGAATCTTTGAAAAATATTTCACAAACTTTGAAAGAAGTACTTTCCTCTTGGTCATGAATGAAATTATTCACCAGCACTGATAATATATATGGCAAAAAGTATTTAAAAATTTGTGAAACTAGCCTGTCACTGCTATGTCACTGTTTATTCACTGTAAAGCAGTGGTTCTGCAAACAGGTGCCTCTCATTTCTACCATTAGAAATACATTTTTCCAACAAAATGAACACTCTGAAGAGCCTGACTTGATGCATTTGTTTTCTTTGCAGTACTGTCTTTTAAATAAACTCAACAGACTATTCAAAAATCACTTCAGGTTTAGTAAATGTTGAGGACATCAAACTCTCACAGATGACTTCACCTTGTGAATAAAGAGTACTATTGAAATTATTATTATTTTTTTTTAATGACTCATCTAAAATTTCCACAAAGCAATTTTTTATGAGTAATACTGCAGGAGAATTAAACCACTCCTAACCACCACATTACAGTATATCAGCAAGTATTCATGCATACATATATTCATACATATATAATCAAATAGATAGATAGACAGGCATAAGATTTCAAATGTAGGCATCATCTCACTGTTAAAAAAAAGTGGTTTTATTCTTGGAAAGAGAGAACACTTTAAAGGGATCAGGATTTACTAATCTTTATTTAAAATGAAGTACAGTATCCATTATCTATGTTGCTTTTATATTTTACTTGTGCAAGTACTTGTGGTTAGAAAAATTATAGATCATAATGTACTTTCCCACAGAACTGCAACAATACAGTCTGGCATAATGTTGTTCCATTCTAGATGGTTGTCACCATGTGAGTGGTGACTGGTCCAACAGTCATCCAGACCATGCAGGAATTTGAAAAGTTTATGAATTATCAATATATGTCTGTTCAGCTATGATATTCCATGAAACATATAGTATTACTAGCTTCTGTTATGCTTCCTGCGTCTCGTACATTTTTTCTAATTTTATCTCTGTAAGCATGCTTTTTTGTCTAGATGTGTTTAGTAATGTGATTTTTGTTGGTTCAGTGGAGTGCATCCAGAGCAATGGCAGTGTCTTCATGGACCTGAGTGGGACCACAGGCTCCCCATCTTTGACCGAGCACACTCGGCGCATGTCTGATGCCTCCATCCTCTCCACTGTGTCTGGCATGGGAGACACAGTTCCATTGGCCACCATCAATGCCTGTATGTATACTACTGCCTCTTATTTTTATGATACAATATTACTTACATTTGTATTCTCAGGTATGTAGTAAGTGACATACAGTTCTCTTGTGCAACCAATCCTTTAATAACTAATTATTGTAATTACCATTTCGTGTTTTTTTTTTTTTTTTTTTTTTACTCATCACCTACATGTGTTACAGGCCAGAGTTGAGATATTTGAGTGGGTTGAGACAGTATTATTATTATTATTATTATTATTATTATTATTATTATTATTATTATTATTATTATTATTATTATTATTATTATTATACTTGAGATCTGGGAATGAAGATGTCTTTTTATTAAGTTTTATTTTTCTTAGAAAATACTTGTCTGTGTGTTTGTGTGTATTCACTTATTTGTATTTAACTAATTGTATTGTACAGTGCATGAGCCAAAGCTCATTTTGTCCTGTCTCCATTACCATATTTATCCAGTTTCTCTTTAAACATGTGTACACTGTTTGCCACAACCACCTTCTCCTTCAAATCATTCCAGATTTCAATAGTTCGATATGGGAAGCAGTATTTCTTGATGTCGCTCGAACATCCACTCTTCTTTTATTTTCTTCCCATTCCCCCTTGTCCATCTCTCTCCCCCCTCCATCTGTGGTACCAAATCATTTCTGTCTATTCTTTCTTTCTGTCTATTTCTTTTCTATTGTTTACTAATTTATACATTGTTGTCAGATCTCATCTTTCTCTTCTCTCTTGTAGTGTTGGTAATTCCATCTCTTCAAGTCTTTCTTCATAGCTTAAGTCTTTTAATTCTGGTACCATCTTTGTCATTATCCTCTGTATTCTTTCCACTTTCCATATGTCTTTTTTTTCTATATGGAGCCCAAACTGCTGCTGTGCATTCCAGTTTAGGTCATATCATGCTTGCTATAATTTTCTTCATCATATCATGCTTGTTATAATTTTCTCCACCATTTCTTTATCTAAATAGTTAAACACCACCATAATGTTTGTTAACAAGCTGTATGTAGAGCCAAATATTCCATTTATGTGCCTTTCAGGTGATAGTGTGTCCTGGATCATTACTCCCAAATCTTTTCTTTATTACTTTTCATTATTTCCCCTCCCATTTTGTAATTCCATGAAGGTCTCTTTCTACTTTTCCATTTCCAACATGTGGCATTTTCTGGCATTAAATTCTAGATTCCATCTTTGGCTCCATGTATGTATCTTCTTAATATCCTTTTGTAACTCCTTGCAGCCATTTTCATCCTTTATTATTTTCATTATTTTTGCATCATCAGCAAAAAGGTTTATATAACTATTTAGATCCTCTGTCATATCATTTACATATATTTGAAACATAATAGGTGCCAACACAGATCCTTGCCGTACCCCACTTGTCACTTTGCACCAACTTGAATTAGTGTCTCTAATTACTGTTCTCATTTCCCTCCCTTGTAAATGATCATCCATCCATCTCAATGTTGCTCCTTCTAGTCCTTCATTCTCTAACTTCTACATAAGACTTTTGTGGGAAACTTAATTAAATGCTTTTTAAGATCCAGGTATATAGCATCAACCCATCTGTCCCTCTTTTGCACTCCATCTATTGCTCTCATATAAAAGCTTAGTAGATTTGTGACACAGGGTCTCCCTTTCCTGAATCCAAATTGCTTTTCTGTAATTATCTTTTAATTTTCTAAGTATTGCACCCATCTATCTTTGATTACTATTTCACAAAGCTTGCTTACGATACTTGTTAATGACACTGGTCTGTAATTTAATGGTTCCATTTTATTTCCCCCTCTGTATATTGGGACTGTGTTAGCTTTTTTCCATTCCCTTGGTACTTTTTCTTCTTTCACTGAGCTGTTGATTATGTCCCATATGGGTTCCTCCATTTGTTCTCTGCCTTCTTTTAATATCCATCCAATTACTTGATCTGGTTCCATAGCTTTTCTAACATCCAGCCATTCCAGCAGTTTCTTGATTTCTTGTCTCTTTACTTGTATCTCCTGTATTCCCTCATTCTGTGATACCACTTTCATTGCCACAAAATTGGTCTCCTTTGTAAACACAGATTGAAAACTCTCATTCATTACTTCACTCATTTCCTCAGTAGTTTCATAAATTCTTCCTTCTCTTTTTAACTTGTTTATGTCTTCCCTGTGTTTCATTTTTCCATTTATGTATCTGTAGAAGAGTTTGGGCTCTTCCTTGCATTTTCTTACAATGTTACTTTCAAAATTTCTTTCTTTTGCTTTTCCTATTGTACTATATTTATTTCTTGCCTTTCTGTATTCTTCCCTAGTACTTCTGTTGAGTTTTTCATAATTTTCCTCCATGCCCTGTCCTTTATTCTTTTTTGCTTCTACACACCTGGTATCATACCATTCATACTTCCCAGTTTTCACTTTATAACTTGGTACAAACTGTTATACCCCCTCTCTATACTTGTTAAAATATTTCATATTTTTCTTGCATTACTTTACCTTCAAATAGCTCTTTCCATTTAATTTTTCCATAAAATTTATTAAGCTCTGCAAAATTTGCCTTAGCATAGTTCTGTCTCCTATATCTAAATTGTTCATTCCTGTGCAACACTGTTTCCTCCTGTAGCACTATTTCTATTGTCACATGATCACTTCTTCCCATTGGACTCAGAGAATGTATACTTGGTCTACTTTCTGGGGTTTTCGTAAACACTAAGTCCAAGTGTGATGGTTCTTTTTCTCCTTTGTATCTTGTAGGCTTTTCCATCCCACTGTCTCATTCTGTTCACCATCATGGTATGCCTAAGTTCTTTGCTCCATGATCCATCATTTTCTTTCACTTCCACCTCCTCCCAATTAATTCCTTTAGTGCTGAAGTCTCCTACTAAGAGCACTTTGTTACTTTTCCTCATCATTTCCTCTGTGTTATTTGTTGTTTCTAGTTGCATAGTTTTATATCTATTGGTCTCCCATGCATTATTTTTTGGTGGTATGTACATAACTTTCCTTTTTTTGCTTCCTTTGATCTTAACCACAACACTCAAAGTTTCCACCATTATATCACCATATTCCACTTACTCAACAACAATATCCTCTTTTACCAATATCATCACTCCACCTCCCTTTCCTTTTCTGTCTCTCCTCCATGTGCTATATCCTAACTTTGCAAATCTCATCTTTATTTCCTCTTTTAGTTTGGTTTCTGTTAAACATACCATGTCTGGTTTATTGTTCTTTAGGTAGTCTTTAAGTTCTAACTGGCTCAAGACCAAACCATCTATATTTGTATACATAATTTTTAAGCTTCCATTTGGTGATCTTCCGTAGCATCTTTGTGCCACCATTTCCTCACTTTCGTGTTCACAACTTTCCAAATGAATCTCCTCACTTGTTCCTGTGTTCTTGTTTTTTTGGATTGGGCCACTACTTTAAACTCTTTCAGTTTACTTCTCTCTTCTTCATTCATGTCTTTTTATCCATATCCCCCCACTCCTTCTACTTTTGCCAATTTTCCTGTTCTTTGTAAGACATGTTTCACTGCTGTTTGTGACATGAATCTTATTTTCATTGGTCTTGTTCCATTTTTGTCATACTTTCCAATCCCATAAACCTCTTCAATTTGTTCAACTATCTCCTCTCCTTCCCTCGCCACTTCTGCTATAATTTCCTTAGCCCATTTGACCTCTTCATTCTTTCTAGCTATTTTCATGGGTAGGTTCTTCTCCTTGACCCCAAGTACCACCAGACACATCTTTCTCTGTACCTTGTCTCTCACAAGGTTACTTTTTTCCTTTACTATATTAATCACTTGCTTTTCCATGTCCTTTTTGTGTTCCTGTCGCTGTTGTCTTATTATCTCCTCCATATCCACCTTTTGTTGTTGTTCTCTCTCTTCTTTCCAACTTTTGAGTTCTTCTGTCACTAACTCTTTTACTTTCCCAACCTTAATCTCTCTCTTTCTTGTAAACCTTTCTTTAATTTCTCATTCACTTCCTTGAGTTTATTGATTTCTTTACAGTATTTCTTGTTCAAGTCCACTATTTTTGTCACCTCTTCTCTCAGTTCTTTGTTTTCTTTTTCTCTTTCTGTCTCCCTCTTCTTCATCTCTTTTATATCACTGGATATCTTTTTTACTTTGTCACCACCCACTTCTCTCTCTTCTTTCTACGTCCTTATTATCTTTACTAAGTTGCGTATCTCTTCTCATATTTTCACATTTTCTTCTTCAGTTTTCCACATTCATTTGTTTGTATGAGCTACATTGAGGTCTTCTTCCTTGAAACCTTCAAAAACATTTGCTGTGCTGGTTGCCATCTTCCCTGTTGATATCACAGACAATGTTTACCTGTACACTACTCTCCCATTTCACCCATTCAGACATTTTCCGATTACACTTCACTTCCCCTGCACTCACACATCACACAGTTCCCTGTTATGGAGACAGGACTCAAGCTTAACCTCCCTGTACAACCAAAACATAGGTAAATTCTTAGAGCTGCTGTGAATGTGTCTGATCAGCTGGGTGGCGCGGTTGTGTGTGTACGTGTGCATGTATGTATTTACTTAGTTGTATTGTACAGGGCATGAACCAAAGCTCATTTTGTCCTGTCTCCATAACCATATTTATCCAATTTCTCTTTAAATATGTGTACACTGTTTGCCACAACCACCTCTTCCTTCAGATCATTCCTGATTTCAATAATTTGATATGGGAAGCCTTATTTCTTGATGTTGCTCAAATATTCACACTTTATTTTTTTCCCATGCCTCCTCTCTCCCTCCCCCATCTCTGGTACCAAGTCACTTCTGTCTATTCTTTCTATATTTTTTACTAATTTGTACATTGTTATCATATCTCATCTTTCTCTTCTCTCATAGTTTTGGTAATTCCATCTCCAAGTCTTTCTTCATAGCTTAAGTCTTTCAATTCTGGTACCATCTTTGTCACTATCCTATGTATTCTTTCTGGTTTCCTAATATCTTTTTTTTCTATGTGGAATCCAAACTACTGCTGTGTATTACAATTCAGGTCATATCATGCTTGTTATAATTTTCTTCATCATTTCTTTATCTAAATAGTTAAACACCACCATAATGTTTGTCAACAAGCTGTATGTAGAGCCAAATATTCCATTTATGTGCCTTTCAGGTGATAGTGTGTCCTGGATCATTAGTCCCAAATCTTTTTCTTCATTACTTTTCATTATTATTTCTTCTCCCATTTTGTAATTCCATGAGGATCTCTTTTTACTTTTTCCTATTTCTAACATGTGGCATTTTCTGGCATTAAATTTTAGTTTCCGTCTTTGTCTCCATGCATGTATCTTTTCAATATCCTTTTGTAACTCCTTGAAGTCATTTTCATCCTTTATTATTTTCATTATTTTTGCATCATCAGCAAAAAGGTTTACATAACTATTTAGTTAGTGTGTGTGTGTGTGTGTGTGTGTGTGTGTGTGTGTGTGTGTGTGTGTGTGTGTGTGTGTGTGATCCAGGCTACTATCCCTCTCGTAAGGGATGCCAGTCTGGTATATTAGTATTTATAGTTTATAATTATTATTATTATTATTATTATTATTATTATTATTATTATTATTATTATTATTATTATTATTATCATTATATTTATATTTAATTTTCCTTTGTTAGCATCCTCTTCCTGTACAAAAAAGAAATATGGTAATACATAGTTTGTTGTTTTGCAGTGAGTCAGCGATGGTGGGGAACCAAGAGGCTGGACTATGCTCTGTACTGTCCTGAGGGGTTGGCCAACTTCCCCACCAACTCCCTGCCACACCTCTTCCATGCCTCCTACTGGGAGTCCTCTGACGTTATAGCTTTTATCCTCAGACAAGTGAGTGCTGCCTTGAAGACTATTACATTGTTAGTCTCAGATTTAACTTTTCAATCATGCACAAGATGACATCCAACAAGGAAAAAGGAAATAAGAAAGTAAACATTGCAAAGACCATTTCTGTCCCTTTCTTATTTTGAAGATATATATGGATTGTGACTTATGTTGTGACATTATTTATTTTGCCTACTACACCATTTTGACTATAGAAGAATCTTCATGCTATTTACTTAATTATTACAGAGTTAAGAGATCCTTACCACAATGTACTGGGCTTTATCCATGTAGTACAAGGCTGGTGTCTCTACAGAAGTACTCCCACATATCAGCACACATCCACACACACACACACACACACACACACACACACACACACACACACACACACACACACACACACACACACACACACACACACACACACACATGAATTGATATTGGAAGTAATATACATTGAAAACTCAGTTTACTCCAAGCAACACAGAAATGTGGGAGTTGTCTGCCAGAGAAAAATCCAACTTTTGAAGATTTTAGTTTAGAAAAATATTTTATTTCATAGTGCAGAATGTATCATGAGTTGAGATCTGCATTTATTAACATAAAAGTCAATGCCTGTGCAATAATCCTTTAATAACTACTGAATACATGGACAGTTGGTGCGGACTGAACATGCTGCTTACCAGGGAGATGACAAAGACCTTCCAGTATTCTCTCCAACACAGCCTCGGGAAAAGTGGATAAAGAAGAGAACATCTGTCAAAATTAAGGTCAGGATATAACAGAAGCATTTTATGAAGTTCTGTATGAACTGAATGATATTTTTGATACATGTATGTAATATCTTGTTTTATGGAACATTGAGAAATTCACCAAGAGAGTCAGACTATGAGAGGGAGTGGCTAGGAATTAAGCCCTAAACAGGACACTCAACATATATCATCATTTCCCAGGTGGGGTTTAATTGACTGTTATTGTCCAATAGCTGTATTTAGATTGGTAAGTAAATGTGTTTTTTTATTCCTTTAACTTGAGTCTTTTATATCAGAATGTTGCTGCCAACCACCGAGGAAATGACGTCATAGTGAGGGAGGGAGCACCACAGTCCATACAGGCCCGCTTCATGTATGGCCCCCTGGACATGGTTGCTTTGTCTGGTATGTGTCTTGATGCCTGTGTGTCATGCAATGTTCTGTGTTTTCTTTTTCTTTTTTTTTTTCTTTTTTTTATGTAGAAGGGACATTGGCCAAGGGCAACAAAAATCTAGTATAAAAAAAAGCCCATTGAGATGTCAGTTCCAGAAAAGGGTCCAAAGTAGCAGTCAAAAATTGAAGGATAAGTGTCTTGAAATCTCCCTCTTGAAGGAATTCAAATCATAGGAAGGTGGAAATACAGAAACAGGCAGGGAGTTCTAGAGTATACCAGAGAAAGGGATGAATGATTGAGAATACTGGTTAACTCTTGCATTAGAGAGGTGGAGAGAATAGGGGTGAGAAAGTCTTGTGCAGCGAGGCCATGGGAGGAGGGAAGGCATGCAGTTAGCAAGATTAGAAGAGCAGTTAGCATGAAAATAGCGGCAGAAGACAGCTAGAGATGCAACATTGTGATGATGAGAGAGGCTTAAGACAGTCAGTTAGAGGAGAGGAGTTGATGAGATGAAAAGCTTTTGATTTCACCCTGTCTAGAAGAGTGGTATGAGTGGAACCCCCACAGACATGTGAAGCATACTTCATACATGGACGGATAAGGCCCTTGTACAGAGTTAGCAGCTTGGGGGGTGAGAAAAACTGGTGGAGACGTCTCAGAACGCCTAACTTCGTAGAAGCTGTTTTAGCTAGAGATGAGATGTAAAGTTTCCAGTTCAGATTATAAGTAAAGGACAGACCGAGGATGTTCATTGTAGAAGAAGGGGACAGTTGAGTGTCATTGAAGAAGACGGGATAGTTGTCTGGAAGGTTATGTCAAGTTGATAGATGGAGGAATTGAGTTTTTGAGGCATTGAACAATACCAAGTTTGCTCTGCCCCAATCAGAAATTTTAGAAAGATCAGAAGTCAGGCATTCTGTGGCTTAGGCATTCTGTGGCTTCCCTGCATGAAATGTTTACTTCATGAAGGGTTGGATGTCTATGAAAAGACGTGGAAAAGTGCAGGGTGGTATCGTCAGTTAATGGGAAACTGTATGCGCTAGTGCATATAGTTTCGATGTTTCCTTTCTGATCATGTGCATTATTTGTGTCAAGAGATTATCTTCTTGAGACAAATCTTGGTGCTTTATTTGAGGTGTGCATTGGTGGAAATTTGAACAATACTGACTCCATTCTGTTTACAAGGTGGATTTAATTATGATCTTGAAACAAGGTTGCTCATGTTTTTAGCTTTCAATATTGAGGCAAACAAGTTTATCCTAATTAGGTGCATATAATTTCTGTTTCTCCTCAGGTGAGAAGGTGGACATTCACATCATGCGAGATCCGCCAGGTGGAGAATGGCAGCAGATCTCTACGGAAGTCACAGACAAGAATGGTCGCATTGCCTTCACTGTGCCACCAGACAAGGCTCTCAGCTGTGGCATGTACCCTGTCAAGATGGTGGTGCGGTAGGTCATGCAACCTGCAGTAAAATAGAAATGACAGATGTTAAGACATTTTGCGGGTATGACTAGATATTCATAGAATGAGACATAAATATGAAAATAAAAATATATATCAGTATCTGTGAATAATATGAGTATTTTGTAAGAGTTTGATACTATAATATGAATTAGTTTGAATGAAAATTTAGGTAACCTCTGTTAGGTTATCAAAATTCTCATATTTTCTCTGAGTTTTGGATCATCTCAGTGTGTGCTAAAGAATTATTGTATTTTTGACAGTGGTATCTTCCCCCAGGGGTGACCACACAAGTTCCACACTGTACCTGACCATTGTACCTCCAAAGACAGAGTGTGTTGTCTTTAGCATTGATGGGTCTTTTACTGCGTCTGTCTCAGTCACTGGCCGAGACCCCAAAGTCAGAGCAGGAGCTGTTGATGTCGTGAGGTAAGACAAGACTGGCCACTTCTGCTCTAAGTGCCAGTCCAGTATGAATAACATCTTACCTAACTTAACCCTGAGGCATTTATCCTTTCTCTGGCTATTGAATTCTTACACTTTTGTTTGCTATATTGATCTTGTTTTTATAATTCCAAGCTGCCGTATTTGCCATGCTTACATCTCACCTTGTACACATTCACATTTACTCGAGCTCAGTCATGTTTGATGAGGGAGATAGCAATCAGATAATTTCATAATTGTGAAAGTAAGTTGTAAAAAAGAAGTGTTACATGCATTCTTGGAGTGAGGAGCACTGACTCTCTCTTCACTGTTACATCAGGCACTGGCAAGAGTTAGGCTACTTAATAATATATGTGACGGGACGGCCGGATATGCAGCAGCAGAAGGTGGTGTCCTGGCTTGCTCAGCATAACTTCCCCCATGGCCTTGTGTCCTTTGCTGATGGGCTCTCCAGAGATCCTTTAGGCCACAAGGCTGACTACTTGAGGGGGCTTATCCAGGTGAGAGAAACCTCAGTTGAAAAGATGATGGACTACCATTTTCAGTGACTTAGTTCATATGTGTAGATAAAGTGTAATATTGGTATTTTGTTCCTTATGTATGCATAAGATCTCAAAAGATGTTTGTGGGTTCATGATTTCTGAAATAATATTTTATTTTCTAATCCACCAGGATCATGCACTGCAGGTTGTAGCAGCATATGGCAGTGCTAAGGACATTGCAGTGTATTCTAGCATTGGCCTCAAACCAGAGCAAATTTTCATTGTTGGAAAAGCCAGCAAAAAGCAGCAAGCCAATGCACAGGTACTGTATTTTATTTTCCTTGAATTATTTATTTGTATTGTATAAAGAATTGTCTATAAGTCCACAATTAAGTGCCTTGCTACTGAGGGTGATATGTTTGGGGGTGTGCTCCGTTTCATTTGTATTTCTGTAGTGATGGTGTCCAGAGGTAACCCTGCTGAAGGACTACACAGAGGAGTAGCCATCATACATGTAATACAATGTAATATGTATAATCTTTTTTGTCTGCTTTGAGTGTACTGTGACCTCTTTTCATGGCAGGTGCTAACTGATGGTTATGCTGCACACCTGTCCTCGCTCTCAGCCTTAGGCAAGTCTCGTCCGGCTAAAGGAAACCCTCAGATGGTCATCCCTCGGGGCTTTTTTGGGCTGCCAGGTCAACACAGTGCTTTGCGGAGAAGACGGTAAGTGTAATGAAAGGAAACAGAGATGATTGCACTTTAAGAAATCTCATGATTGTTTCATTCTTCTTTACTTCTTGAATCTTACAGATTTTCAACACATGGTTAAATAGCCCTGTGCAGTGTGGAAAATCAAGATTTATTCATTATTTTTAGTGGACTGTATGTGCATGAGAGTCCTTTTACATTTCACATGTCTATATACACCATATATGTAAAGATTTGAAAGAAATGACTTATGTATTACTTCTGAACTCAAGTTGTTTTAATTCTCTTCTCATTTTCTCTTGAATCTTGTCTTTATAAATTTCATAATAGGAAAGATTTTAAAGTTATCACATTATTTTTTTACAATGAAAGGAAATAAAGTTTTGGTGTCCATACATTATTTGATACAAATCATCCATAAAGGGTTACAAGAAATAATTTTCCTGGCATTTATACTCCTTGGGTTCTGGTCTTCAGCACTGTCACAATTAATTTTTCATTGTATATGTTAATGCTATGAGCAGTATGCAGTCGTAGGGTCTGTAGTAGTGTTCAGGCATTACAGTAGTATTTGAAGCAATATGTAACTCTAAATATTATTACTAATGCTTTAAGTAATGATACTTAGCCATAAGTCAACATTAACTTTTAACCTACCAAGGAAAGGGAAGACCACAGTACACTCACATTTACTTCCTGCTTCACTCACTATATATATATATATATATATATATATATATATATATATATATATATATATATATATATATATATATATATATATATATATATATATATATATATATATATGTGGGTACATTACTCTCTCTTTGTGAAGTGTGATTGTATAATTTCACATTACTTCATTCTTTTGATTTCTGATTTTGCAGTTCTTGCTATGCAGTAGAACACCAGTTTAATATGAGCTGCAAGCAGTTCAGTTTAAGAGAAATATGTTGGTTGTAGAAAAAGTGGCAGGTATAACAATAGAAAGCAGGAATCATATATATATATATATATATATATATATATATATATATATATATATATATATATATATATATATATATATATATATATATATATAAAAGACTCACACATGCACACTCAAAAGAATGTTTTCCTATTTTACACCCCCACATTGTTAGGGAGAAAGAGTTAACATATGTAAGATAACCACTAAACCCTCTTCATATTGTGGGAAAGCCCTTGGATCCTCAGTGCTTGCAGAGGCAGCAATGCAAGTGTATCTGTTGCTCATTACCTGAGAGCCCCCTTGTGTCTGCTATTATAGATGCCTTTGGAATTTCACAGCTCATTGTCTGTCTATCACCCTCAAAAGTCAGAATCTTATTAGCAAAGAGAAAGCTTGTTCTTTGGCTCAGGTGGAACATCCTAGGAATCTCTGTGATACACATTGCTTAGGCCATTAGTATCACACACCATATGTATCACAGCTGAGCCAAGGCATGAGGTTTTATCTTCTTTGTTAAGGTTTTAGTGTCTCTTGATGATGACCAGAAATAGAGTTGTGGTACTCTAAAGGCACTTGGAATGGTAGTAGAAGCAATGAGGTGCTTAAGGGATCAGCAACATGTGTACTGACATCATCAGCTCTCTGAGCACTGAGGATCCAAGTGCTTTCCTGGGCTGGGTGATGTTTTTAGCAGCCACTAGATACTGACCACCTAATATTTGTGCAGTTTTTTGCCACATCGTGTCATGTGCTATTTTGAAATAATTTTTTAGGTAGTGTACTTTATTCACAGATAAGGAATAGGGGTTCTTTTGATAACCATGTTTGTGTCTGTGCAAGAAAAGAATGATATTCTTTGTAAACATAACATTTTCAGGAAAATTGTAGAATAGCAAGGTTAATCTATACTAATGAATTTGAAATATGAATATATGATATTTTTATTTTTGCAGTTTTTCTGTCTTCGTGGAGAGTGAGAGAGTAAGCTTTTCTGATTTATGAATTACACATAAAATTTAGAAAACCACAAAATAGGCTCTAGGACTCCAGAGATGAGTACCTCCACATAGACCGAGCATAGATCATGGATAGAATTGTTAATGTTAACTGC
>NC_087160.1:6047500-6125000 GCF_035594125.1 Scylla paramamosain
GAAAAAATATCAAGAAATATGGTTTCCCAAATAGATGCATAGAAATATGGAACAACTTAGATGAAACAGTGATACAAGTAACAAATATTCATGAATTTAAAGTTAAGCTGGATGCTTATAGATATGGAGACAGGACAGCACGAGCATAGCTCTTGTCCTGTAAAACACAACTAGGTAAATACAACTAAGTAAATACACACACACACACACACACACACACACACACACACACACACACACACACACACACACACACACACACACACACACACACACACACACACACACTCACACACACAGGGGTCAGTGTTGGGATTGATAATGTTTGTAATATATGTGAATGACATAAATGAAGAAATAGATAGTTATATGAACTTATTTGCAGATGATGCTAAGCTGATGAGAAGGGTAGAAAATATAAATGACTGTATGGTACTGCAAGATTATTTAAATAAGATAAATAGATGGAGTAAATCTTGACAAATGGAAATGGCAAATGGAATTCAACTTTAGTAAATGTTAAGTAATGGAGTTTGGTAAGAGTAAGAAAAGAATACAGTATCATTATGAGATGGAAAGTGTGAAGTTAAAGAAGTCAAAAGAGGAAGTGGATTTGGGAGTAACAGTTACTGGACAGACACATTGGTAAAATTACTGGAGAGATGATGAATTTGTTAAAAAGAGTAAGAGTGGCATTCTCATACTTGGATAAAGGAATGATAAAAAGGTTGTTGATTTCCATGATAAGATCAAGATTGGAATATGTGGCAGTGGTGTGGTCTCCTCATGCAAAGAGGAATATTATGAAATTAGAAAGAGTACAAAGAGCAGTCACTAAGATGGTTCTGGAGTTGAGTAAGTTGACTTATGAAGAGATTAAGAATGTTGGAAATTCTTACCCTTGAAAATAGGAGAGAGAGAGAGATTTAATAAACATCTATAGAATGATAAATGGTATGGAAAATGTGTACAAAAAATGTTTTATAAATTTAGACACAACAAAGACTGAAATTCTAAAAGAAGATTTGAATAAAATCTGGGATTGGAATAATAAATGGGAGATGGAATTTAATGTGAAGAAATACCATGTAATGGAGATGGAAGAAAGTGAAAAGAGACCAAAATGGGCATGTAAAATGGCAAATGAGGAAATAATAAAAGTACAAGAAGAGAAAGATCTGGGAGTGATAATACAGGATAGTCAACAGTCGGAGAAGCATGTAGAAAAGATATTCAGAGAAGAGAAAGAGGAAATTTAATAGTAATTTGTAAACTGTGGAGTAGAGTGGAAGAAATAGATAATGAGAAACTGCTGCTAAGAGAAGTAGGAAATACCAGTTACACATGAGGACGCAGCAAAAAACTAAGAAAAGGAAGATGCTTGAATAACATAAAAAAATATATAGTTTCCCACACAGAAATATAGAAGTTTGGAACAAGCTAAGTGAGGATGTAGTATTGGCAACAAATGTGCACAACTTTCAGGAAAAACTGGACAAGTGTAGATATGGAGATGGGACCACATGAGCATAGCTCAGGCCCTGTAAATTACAATTAGGTAAATACACACACACACACACACACACACACACACACACACACACACACACACACACACACACACACACACACACACACACACCAAAGAATAAATTAATACATGTCACAGGAGAAAATTGCACTCCACAAGGATCCTGGAGATCCAGCAAATGAGAAAGGTGGAAGCAGTGGTTGTGCTTGTCCTGCTCCTCTTGTTGGTGAAGTGATGTGTGTGTAATGGCAGTGAGAGTTACTGCATGTCTTAGTGCTCTTGCAACTGGCTTCAGAAGGAGGATAATAAATAATAATAATAATAATAATAATATATATATATATATATATATATATATATATATATATATATATATATATATATATATATATATATATATATATATATATATATATATATATATATATATATATAGAGAGAGAGAGAGAGAGAGAGAGAGAGAGAGAGAGAGAGAGAGAGAGAGAGAGAGAGAGAGAGAGAGAGAGAGAGAGAGAGAGAGAGAGAGAGAGAGAGAGAGAGAGAGAGAGAGAGAGAGAGAGAGAATATCTGGAGCATGCTACCTGCTCCATGGTGTGGTCCTTAAGCCTGAGTATGGGAGACAGAAATGATACCCCATAATAACATTGGAGAAGAACATTAAGCATTGATTTAGAAATTAAGAAGCTGGAAGAACTCAGTGTTTTCATCTCATTACTCCTTTCCTCTTATTCTTTATCATACTTTCCCTCTTGGTCATTGTCATCAGTGACCAACATTCATAAATACTCTTTCATCAACACCACCTCACTCCCCATCAGCTGTTAGCCAGTGCAGTGAATGTGATATGAAATAGTATTGCTTCATGAATTATTTTATATTATATCTTTAAGTGCTGAAGCTTGTTACTCGGTACTCCCACAAGAGAACATCCACACCCACATGCTTCTGTCCCAATAGTTAATTCTTGCATTCTCCATTCCTCTCGGTGCCTCATTCTCCATCTCTTGATGTTTTTTTATTAATTGTTATAATTCAATTTTTGTTTTAGAATAAGGGTATATGCAATATACAGTCAACAATAAAAATATCAAGTATTTTTGAGAGTGATGATCTAAGTAGACAGTGTGGAACATTCATGAACAAGCACAATAGCTAAATTGTGGCAGAAAATTATACAATGAACAAGTAATTAATTAAAAGAAGAAACCTGGCTATAAATTGTAAGACAGTTAATATATATTTAATTGTGTTGAATTCCGTTGACTTTAATTTTACTTTAAGAAAAGTAAGTGTGTAAACTGGAGCTTTCTAGTTACAACCATTAATGGTAATAATAATTATACCTTCAGGCTAAAAAAAAAAAGAAAAGAAAGAAAGCTTACTATAAATAGTTCAAGATTTTTCAGAATGCATTACTCTTAGAGGTGGGTATATATATAATTGATTTAATGTAGTTTTTTTCTTTCTTTCTTTTTTTACTTTACTATCTTTATCATTGTCTAATTTGTACAATTTTTGTATCAAGAATTTCTTCATAAAATCCTCATATTTCAATGGATGTCTCATCTGAATGAAACTATTGTGATATTGATAATTGTTTACAGTTGTGGGCAAAATTGTAATCTGTGTCCTTATGAATTAAGTGTACAGACATGGCAAATATTTTCAGTGTACAAAATTAGACTTTGAAGAGGTTATTAGACCACCACATTACCTGCAGAGCGGTGCTTAGTGTACAGCCACTGCCACATGCTATGCAGAACCTCTAGATTTAGTGTAAATGATCTCTTGCAGATACTGGGCAGCCCAAAAAGTGTCTTCGAATCGCAAAGAATGATTTGGCAGCAGATAGTATGGGCAGTATGTGCAGGGTTCAACAATCTTGCTGTCTAGATTGCACAGCGCTTATTTTTTTATGTCTGTGTATTTTAAGGCTAAAGATGACTGGGTTGCACTTGATGCTTGCTCATTCCCCACTCTCTGCCAGCAGACTGGCCCAGTGATGTTCTCCATAACCTTTTCCTAACCCTTGTATATAGATTGAACAATTGAGACTAGAACCTCCCTGGGTCAGAGTTTGTGTGAGCTAGGCATTAGTAATTGTTTTCCTCTGCATGTTTAATTCTCCTCATTGCCTTTACTAATCTTCACAGTGTTCTCATCATTCTGTTTAAATCATTCCATGACTTAAATACATCTAAACTGAAATGATGATTTCATAACTATAATATATATATATATATATATATATATATATATATATATATATATATATATATATATATATATATATATATATATATATATATATATATATATATATATATATATATATATATATATATATATGAGGTAACAATTGAATATATAAGTTTTGCTATTTATAATGTAATCTTAGGTTGTTATTAATTCCTTCCTTAAATCTTTATGTAAATGTAGAAGATATCTGTCAGGTAAATTAATGTATGAATAAAAACATAAGGCAAGATTTAATGTTTTGACGTACACATAAATTAGTGAAATAATATTGTAGACATTTTTGAAGGCATGTGTTACTAAGGGGACCGTCCGCTTACTGAACGTTTTGTATACAGTGCAGTACTTGAAGCTGTGAGTTGTTTTTGTGCTGTTTGGCCTTCAGTAACTCAAGGACCAACACATTTTTGACTGACTTGTCAGCTTTATGGATTTTTTTTTTCCCTTCTTTTTTTGTGATAATATTTTACTCAAACTTGACTTTTTATGTTGATTCACATCATAACAGGAGACACAAGCATCTAAACTTTATTAAACATAAATGTTTTGTTAGCTGCAGACAGATTGTTACAATGTTAATTTACAAGATTCCATGTTATATAACAGTCTTCAAGTGTTCATTCTCTATTCTTTCATATTTGAATCTAATCATCTCATTAATGTCAGTTTTCCCAGTTATATGAATATGAGTATAAGTAGCATAAATTGAAAACTGACTATGAATTGAGGTTAAAATCTTTTAAGATGCTTAGAAATTTGTGAAGGCTTATATCTCAGAAGACTATTTGATTTCTGTTGCTTTAGTTATGAATGTCATGAGTTGATAGCATAGATATTATATAGGGTTATCTGGAGTGCATCATGCACATGACCCCTCCAGGAGCAGGATATTAACCACTGTTTGATGGGAGTGTTACACAGCAGTCCTTCTGCTTATGTTCCATGACTTCCATTGTCTGTTCCTGCTCCACACTGTCCAACAGACATTTTCTGTAAACTCAAGATGAGGATGAAATTTGGCCCTTCATTGCCCAGAATTGAGTGATGTGTCAATTAACTGACTCACTCACTCGGTTAAGATATTCAATCAAGTTTATCAATATCTTTCACCAGCTACAAAGAACTGGACACTAAATCTATATACTGTTTTGAAAGTTGCAAGTATAGCTTTCATCCCTCATGAGTGCTGATAAGTGTTTCAGTCTAATTACTTGTATCAGAGATGGCTTTATCTCCTCAGTCAGGCACCATCACTATCACTTATGTACATTTCCTCATCTAATTCTGCTACTGCAAGGGTACATAACATTACCTAAAATAGGTTGAAATATTGGCTAGGAGAGACAAATCTCTCTATCTGTTGTACTTTAATCATGATCATTTTGGCCAATCAAAATCTATCATAATTATTATTATTTTATTTATTTATTTATCTATTTATTTATTTATTTACTTATTTATTCATTTCATGCAGGGATTACCATATACATAGCGTACCTGTGGTATAGTAACTGAAATTCATGCTTTGAGTCCATTGCATTTGAATTTCACCGGACGGTCCCCTTGTCACTAAAAATATTGGAAGTGGATGTTGGGTTTTGAGGAATGTATTGCCTCCTTTTGCAATATTTCAAGATTAAAAGTTTTTCTAGTCAAATTATAATATACTCAAAAGATTGACCTTTAGAACACACTGTTACACTTAATATGGGCAAAGATTAGATTTGCATCCGATATTATTCAGTACTGTAAATAACAAATATACTTTTCTTTGTCAAGCTGACAAATTAAGTATTAAATAAAATATCAAGTTTGGCTCTCTACATATGCAGCATCATAAGCTTTGCTTATTTTTTTCTTAATACAAAAATTATTTTACAGTTCTGCCAAGCGGACTACGTCTTTTCCCGTCCGGGTAGCTTCAGCAAGTGAGGGAGTGATGAGGTCTCGGGGATCTTCACAATCTCGTCCCAACCATATGAGTATGAGGTGTTAGTGTGTCCATTAACTCCTGACACAGCTTAGTGTTACAATGCTCATGGATTGCTATGTCTGGTATAAATTATAATGATTGGTTTTGCATTGGAAATCTTAATGTTACAAGTGAGTATATAACAGAATAGTACTAGGAAAGGTACAGGACAACTGAAACATAAAGTCCAATGAAACAGACATTACTGTGTATAATGCTGAGGTTCTGCCAGTAGCAGCTCCTCAATACCTCAACTGAGGAACACTGGCTGGTGCACTTCTGACAGTGTTCAGGAGACACTCATGTGAATCACTCTTGAAATTAAGTCAGATTTTGCTCTATGCTAGCTCATGACCTTATCACTTGTGTATATCATTTGTGTCACATGATTTCAAAGGGATCTTGGTAAAAGTTTTGTAATAGCAACACCAAGTAGTACTCTGATAAACAGAGCTGAATTTTCTTCAAACATACAGTTTTGATGTGTGCACCGCTTTGTGATGCTTATCAATATGGTTTGTTTACAACAGGAAAAAGAATTATAATAGAAATTTTGCTGGAATTCCCCAAAGTCACCACTTTGTGTAGGTTCGGCCGAACGGTCACATTCTTGTGTTTTGTTTTACTCTCTAAACTGAAAGTTTACTCACATTGTTCTGATAAACTTAATCTCAGGATATATTTATTTCATGTGTCTGTAGCAGTTAATATTTTATTTTATTTTATTTAATAGCTAGTTGGTAGGTATAAGAGCTGCTGTATAGTGACAGTGGTCTATTAATGTATTTAGACTTCTTACTTAACATAGGAATGGTTAACTATATTGATATTCAAATTCTATCCAGAGTTTACTATTTTCTTGGGTAACATTAGTATATTAGTCTTTCATCAAAAAAAAAAATCATATATATATATATATATATATATATATATATATATATATATATATATATATATATATATATATATATATATATATATATATATATATATATATATATATATATATATATATATATATATATATATATATATATATATATACAATATTCAGGTGGCCCTCAACATTACTAGATGTAACATTCACGGTAAAAGTCAGTTGTTATAATTCCATACCACTTAAGTATTCATAGTGATGGTACAACTATTTATAGTTCAGCAGTAAAGAAATAGGTAAAACAAGAATTCAGTAATCTTATTAAAGTATATATATACATATTGTATATATGAATAATTTATTTATTTATTTATTCACATGTAAAATAGCAAAATTGTGCTAGTAAATGAGCAGCAGGATATTCTTTACCTACAGGAGCTGAAGTTGCACAGACAGTATTATGTAATTTTCTCATGCGTAGCAAATTGTACACAACTGCTAGATGTACACATAATGAATCAGCCATCTCCCACTTGTAGGGCAGACAGCTAATAAAAAAAGGATTTTTCATTGGATTGCAGTGTAGCAAACTTAGTGCTTTCTTCTGGTATTCTTTTTCAACATGTTTATACCATTTATGAACACTACAAGTATAGTGCAGTCTACAGAATTGAGAGGTATGGAGTGGAGAAAGGTAAGTAAGCTACTTAATCAGTATGAATGAAGTGACATTGACAGGTAGCAGACAACCAATAGCCATACAGACTCTTCCTGGTTGTGTCCACTAATCATGAGCATATATTTTTTTTATTTGTCACTGATAACCGACCCATAGCAACAAACTCTACGCAGCTTTATGGACGGACTACACCCCTTGGTTGGACTGTAAAGTTTGTGTTGCCTTTCTGAATGTAACCATCCCACAGATGTTGAGGGCTGCCATTTAATTAAAACTGTTGAATGATCATGGCCTTTTAAAAGTGAGTATATATGTTAAGACAGTGATCTCTCCACCCACTGTGTTGTGGGAAATAATGGTTTACAACTGAACCTTTTTTCTTGTATCTAAAATCCTCACCAAGTACAATAGGACTACTTCAAAATTTTTAAATAAAACTCAATACAGAGTTCCTTAGATTGATATTCAGTGTGTCTTTTTTGTGTAAGATTTTCCTTCACGTGTTGATTAGATGGCATTGAATCTATGCATGTTGTTATAGTGTGCTGCATATGAGTATATGTATATATAGGGAGCAGCAATGAAATGGGCTTTTTTGTTTTGCAATTTTTTGAGCCATTAGCTGGATTCCTTAATAAGAATATATATATATATATATATATATATATATATATATATATATATATATATATATATATATATATATATATATATATATATATATATATATATATATATATATATATATAAGTAAATATTGCAATTCTACTCAATACGCTTCTGGTCCCTCCTAATATGGTTAAGGGTGTCAGTAAATTGATTAATGGATCTGACCAAATTTTGTGTATAAGGTGTTTTCATCTGAATGTATTGTAGGCATATATATATATATATATATATATATATATATATATATATATATATATATATATATATATATATATATATATATATATATATATATATATATATATATATATACCTAATCCTCAGAGCAAGATGTATGAGATGTGTAATATATATATATATATATATATATATATATATATATATATATATATATATATATATATATATATATATATATATATATATATATATATATATATATATATATATATATATATATATATACCTAATCCTTAGAGCAAGATGTATGAGATGTGTGTTCAAGCAGGCAGATCTTGTTATATCCAAAATATCACCTTCAAAAAAGGTACAGAAACATTCCAGATCCTCAACAGTACCAACAGTATTACATTGAACTGATTGAAATGTTTAAGCCTTTTAACATAGTTTATCTTATAGTCACAACAGAGAATAGTGAAAGCTAGTGGCTAGGACTGTAGCATTATGACTGAAAGCCAAAGAATATTTAATTTCATGCTGGTGAGTTTATGCATTAAAAATAACCCTCTCCTTTTACTATGTATTCCAAAATATTCAACTTGTTGTCAAGGAATGAATAAATTTGCATATGACGGGACCAGCCTGGATGAACTGGAATGAAACCAAGCTGTTTATAGTATTCCATTATGTCACTGATCATAAAATTTAGTGCTAAAGTAGGATGTAAAGTGTGCCAGTTATAGTGTTCCATTGTCTTTTTGACAGAGAAATGTGCCCTTGACCTACAGAATGCAAAGTCTGTTCAGCAACAGACGTACTTGTGAATACATTAGCAATGCATTGAAGACATGGATCATTTACCTGCAGATATTGCCACAGACATCTACTTTTTATTTTGATCTGTAAAAAACATAAACCTAATGTAATTCTTAATATTTTGGCTGTCTGTCTGTCTGCAAAGATGTGCAAGTTCAGTACAATGCTTATTATTATGTTTCTTCACTTTGATTTTTTGCCTCCTATGATTTAATATCATTGTGAGTAAAGTAGCATCTATTAATATACCTTGCTTGCATCTTCCCCTAAAAGTTGGTAGTTTACATGCATATATTCACATTCATACTCACATTCATATGCATTTTTTTCATATCTCTACCTGTAAGATTCCAGGAGAGAGAGAGGAGCAACCCTCACTGCCCACATTGTATGAGGATCAGTAGATTGCAATAATTGCAGTTACTATTCAACATTCATCATACATGTGCAAGTCTTCAGCCTTACATTCTTTTTTTCCTTTACAAGAAAATCCTATATTCTACTTATAAACATCAAGTACATGAAGATCAAATTATTGATCTTCATATATTGTGTGTTATGATGAAGATAACAGAATTTTATATTGAAAGATGTCATTGAAATATAAAATAATTTCAGGAATATCAAAGATTAGTGGTCCATTACAAATGTATTGCATGCACATAGCTAATATTTAAATTTTTATGCTGCTGAGAATATTTATTTACTGATGAGAATATTGTAATAATTTTATTACCATGCAGTATGTCTTCTTAAGTCTCCTTTTGTGTGGGCAATGAGAGAGTCAGTAGTGTGGAAACCTTCACAGAGAGCATAGCTTCATGGTTCATCTGTCATCATGTATTGTCTTTTATTGTTTGTGTATTTTTTCATCCGAGAAACATTGAGTAACAGATTAAAAGGAGCACAATTAAAAGAAATGAGTGCTAAAGAGAATATGAGAGAGCAAAAGAGAGAAAGAGAATAAATTACGGTTTGATGTAGAGCTGCTCTTATTGTTACCTGCCCTGTCATCCTCTACTTCAGTGCATTTCCAAGTGTCAGAATTCTTTATACAATTTTCTGCCTTCTGTAAATAATCATCCTTTATTCTTCTTAATTTAATGCATGAATTCCCCTTTCCCTTCTTAAGTCTTCCTAATTAAATTTTCTTTTACTTACTATATTTGTTTCAATTAAAACAGTCAAAGAATGGAATACCAAATTCCTACCACTATCAAAGTTTATTTTCTGATTCCCTACCTGAAAACTTCCCTCTGCTCCCATAGATGGGCATTATTGCAATAAATTATTGCAATAATTTATCACGATATCAGGTTATCAGTTATCTGATGATTATTTTGCCTGTGTTATTGATTCATTGGTATCACCAATACTTTTGGTTCCGAACTAGTGATAATCGATAATTTTAGATTTTGGAACATGAGCATGTTGAAGTTTTTAATTTTCAAAATTAAATGTAGTAATTCTACTTAAAACAGTACTTTTCATTAGTGAAGAGACAGGATAAACATTGAATTTGAGCTTTTTCCAAGATTTTTCTAACTTTTCTAAGACCCATGACATCCAACTTATTAGATGCCTTCAGTCATCATAATTTTTTTAAAATGCATATCACTTTCTTTCCATCACCATCCATCATCTCATTCATCTAAACTGCCTTTCTATTTTTCTTCTCTTTTTTAAACATGTTGGAAACCACAGCTAAATTTTCATGAGTTTTCTACCTGTGATTTTCATGATCTGTTTTTTGCTCAGTACAATAAAAGTCCCATAATCCAAATGACAGTGGAATTAGTTACTCTCAGACTGTTGGGTGGTAACCCCTAAAATATAGATGGTGTATACATAACACCTTCATATAAATGATATACATTCTTTTTTAAGTTCTATGAAATACAGTTATTTCTCATTAAATTTTTTTTAGACTTTACATGAAAATTACCAGTATATATATATATATATATATATATATATATATATATATATATATATATATATATATATATATATATATATATATATATATATATATATATATATATATATATATATATATATATATATATAATACCAATAAGTTGAGGTTTCTAAAAGCTCAAAAGTGAATAAAAATCATTATTAAAACAAGACAAACTCAGTAAAGAATATAAGATTTTTTATTTATTTATTATTTTTTTTACTGATCTTCAAAGTCAACAAAATAATGGTGACCATTATATTCCTGGTTATTGTTATCAATGTATTTTTTATTATTATTATTATTTTTTACATTAAAAGAGATATTGCACAGTAATGAAAAGTTTTGTGAGGAAGAGGAGAATTGCTATGTTACATTGGAAGCACAGAGGTTGAGTCATAGGACTTTGGATGTGGTTTACAAAATTTTTTGTGTCAGTATGGTCAGGCACTGTGTTTCTCTTAATCTGTGTTACTTTATGTGTTATAATAATGGTAGCAGAAAATAAGCACTATTGATGTGCATTGTTGCCAGATATAAATCTGGAAATCAACTTGGTAGGATACAAACTGACTTTGTGTGACATTTATGGAGCAAAATTTTGGAATTTTTGTCACCTACTTCAAAAATTTTGATTGTAGGACAATTCATATTACATGGCATCAAATTAAGGAACTTTTACCATACTTTTCCATTTTCATCTCATATTGTTGTGTTATCACTATTGCGCTCTTTACACTGAACTAAAATGAGGTGCTTCTTAATGTGCTTGTCATTGGATGAACTCTTGTTACTATTGCATTCTTGGCATTGATATATATATATATATATATATATATATATATATATATATATATATATATATATATATATATATATATATATATATATATTAATAATACTTGTCAATTCCTTTTTCATTAGAATAATTAAGTTATACAGGCTTGCTGCATGATATAAATAATGGTTGGTGAGATTTTCCAAGTACGCTCTACATTTGCAGGCCAACAGGATAAAGAAAAAATTTCAGGACCACCACAACACCAACAGAGGTTAATGACAACCATCTCTCAGACTGTGACTGATAATATTTCTTATGCTGATGGCTAGTAAACCATGGATAGACCGATCTGTTTCAAAGACATAGAAATGTGTGTGTGTGTGTGTGTGTGTGTGTGTGTGTGTGTGCAACAGTGCTTTTGTGAATACACATATGTAACCTGATGAAGCTATCATTGTGTAGTTTGTTATCTAGTTGTGTGTTCTTTGAAAACCTCTTCACCTGTGTCTGAATATGTTACATTTATAACTTGTGCTTCCCATGTTCCCAAGCAGTTTTTTCTAAGTATCTGTGAAACATTCAGTTATATTATCAAGAGTATTTATACTTAGGATTTACTGGTTGGGGACAATATAAACAAAAACCAATGAACATGAATAGGTGATGATGCACTGCAAGCTATCTCATTGGTATCAAAGCCTAATTCATTAAGTGCATTACCCAAAATAGAATGGTTTTATATACATGCTCAGACTTTGTTGGCAGGACCTACATTTTACAGATCCATTTGTTATGTCCCTATTTTATAAAGAAAAATACAAAGTATCCCAGAGCATCACCTCACTGCAGATTCCTGATCTGGTGTCATGTCATATTTCTTCTATGAATGTTAAAAATTTTACCCGTGGTTTTCTACTGGAACTTGTGTTTTCATTCATACATGTATATGTCACTAGATTTTTATAACTGTAATATACTCAGTAAAAATGATGGTTTCTTTTCTCTTTCTTTTATAAAAAGACAAAGGAATATATATATATATATATATATATATATATATATATATATATATATATATATATATATATATATATATATATATATATATATATATATAAACACAACTCAGTGAAAAGTATCTTAGCAAGTTTACTAACTGTGATAGTTTACTCACTTGTCCTAACTTGATTCTGTTGAGCTGTTAACAGAATTTCTGTGTATAAATTTATTCCATCAGATCAGGGCAGCAACTACTGCATCAAGATGTGGGAAACTTGAGGAAACTGAAGAGAGAAAGGAAAAGAGGAAAAACTTAATCTAATTTTTCTACAGATTATTTCTATTTATATCCTGTAAACTGTATGTGTGGGTGACCCCATCACTTGCCACAGGTATTGTTGAAGCAGCCTTGAGTGTACCTTGGAGCCAAAAGGGAGAGGAGTTCATGCTGAGATGCAAACAGTTTGCAATTATAATGAAACCTTAATGATGTTAGCATGTTGAAAAGATGTAGCAATTTCCCAGCCAAAACATATTTTCAGATATATGTGTTTTCTTTTCACTCACATTCATCTTACCACATTTATTTATTTTTATTATTTAATTTCTTACATTTTCCATATTATGTTACAGCATTTTCTTGTTATATTTATGTGCCTGTATGTACACATATAGATGTGTAAATTCACATATCCATATTCATAATGCATATTTGTCACCCTAACTTCCTCCACAGCCAACCCTCATTGCCTGTGGTGTACTCCAGTTGCTTCATATTACTTCAGTTGCATTTTTTCACCATTGCCTTGTTATCACACTGCAGCAGCCATCCTGTTGTATGCCTGGCTTTCATCTTCCTCTGTGTTCAGGCCTCTGTGACCTGGCACTTTCTTGGCCCCATCTCTCCATCATCTGCCACCCAGAAATGAAATCTCTAAGTCATTCTTCCCTCTACCATTCTTTGTATATCACCATATGATCATACCACTGCATTCCCTGGTATATTTTGTTTAGTAAACTGGAGATGTATTAAAAGGTCTGAGATGCAGAAAGCAACAGGCTAGTGAAATAAAAATGGTAATGTGCAAGTGTAAAATATGCAAAGTTTTGTATCCTCCAGTGTTTATGAAGAACACATCTCACCCAGAAGGTGTATTCAGATTATTTATAAGTTGAGAGATATCATGGTTGTCTGTTACTTCAACTAACCCTCTCCTTCCCTTAAGGCATCACTTGACTGGTCAGATCAGACTTATGGGTCTAAGGAAACTCCAGTTTCCTCATGAGGGTCAAAACCCTCTCTGGTCCCTACATGTTGCAGCCCTGTATCAGATTCTATATCATGTTTTAAGATACTGTGAAGTGGTACCTCTACTTGCGCTGTTTATAATTATGAGAGTTGTTAGTGAAACAAAATATAAAGTGATTTAAGAGTGTGTGATACAGTTAACTATGTTTTGTATGAAGTTATTTATTGTACAGTAAAAATGCTGTTATGTGCAATAGCTTCTAGTCCATGTCCTGTACCTTTTTTTAAATATCGTCAATGCACCCTATACAGTTATACAGAATCCCATGCACTTGGGTCTTCTCAGGCCTGCTAGAATAGTTATAGAAAGCTTGTATGTATTGAAACCACATTTGAGAACTAGAATGGCTTTATGTAAAATTGTATGACTATATTGACCTTGTTGTGCCAACAAAGTCTCAATCTCATTGAGCACTGCTGGACCACAATTTAAATAGGTTAATTTTCATGAACATAAATAACGTAAGTTGAGAATCATGATAGCTAGATCATACTCTGGTGTGTACTACTGGTTATGTTTTCTAGTTGATGTACTACTCATTTCCTCCTTGATTGTGTTGTCAGTACTGGCTCCATGATCTTTAGAAAATTGAGCTAAAACTGGTTGGGCTGCCCTTTTTAGTAGTATTTTCTAGAACAAAGGGATAAATTTATTTACACGAAAAGTTTACTGTATTTTCATACTCTATATATATCAGAAAACAGTTTGTGCCAGACACAGCATGAAGAGCAACATGACTGGAGTTTCTAATCAACAGATACATCTTCTACAAAGCATTCTAAGGTCATGATATTGATAATGGCCTGCAACTAATACCATGATAACTGTGAGTGATGAAAGGTACTGTAGAATATTGGCAAAGTAACTTAAGGGTGTTATTCTGCAGTATTAAGAGTATGTATGTGTACATCTAGAATACTCAAGTCGTAACTTGTTACACTATGATGACATTTTAAATAAATGAAGAATAGCTTTCAGTACTCCAGTTTATTTGCTGCCTGTATGTGTATATCAGTACAATAAAATTTAAAAGAATATTTACTGGTTATTACTTCATGGCTTCAGCAGTGTGCAAGCTACATATCATTGTGACTGTACTTGAAAAAAAAAAAATATATATATATATATATATATATATATATATATATATATATATATATATATATATATATATATATATATATATATATATATATATATATATCATTCAAAAAAAGCTGATTTATGTATTTAGTATATCTTAATTATATTTTTTTCCAGAGTATTGTTCATCAATTTTCCTTGCCAACTTCCCTCTAGGACCTCTCCACTTAAGACATTTTGAAAGTAGCTGCAACTGCACAATAAACAGTGGTACCACACATGAAGCATTTTCAATAGTGTTATTTAAAATAATAGTTTCTATGGGGACTCAGCATCAGCAAGCATGTGGATGTGTCATCTTCCTTCCTGGACTCCACCCATGCATCTTCAAGGACTAGGTTTGCCACAGCAACATGTGGTCATTCTCAATGGTTAGCATTATAAACCAATTAGCCAGAGAGGCACCACATCAACACTGAAATTTATCTCCCACTGTGTGCCTCTGCCTTCATGCAAATACCTAAAGTCACCAACCAAACATGCAAAAAAAGAAGGAAAATCTCAGGTCACACATTTGGACCAGTGTTTGAGAAAAACTAGCATGTGTGTAGCTTCATACTCTGCCAGTGTCTTTGCAAATTCACATTTGAAAATACCATGTGAACAGGGTCTTACTGTGTAAAAAAAAAAAAAATAGAAACCACAATTTTCTCTGTGTATGAAATACATCAAAATTGATCTTTGGTATCCTGTGTATACTATTTGAGGGCTGATGTGGTGCAGTGGATCCACATGTTTGAGGGCCAAGGGGTTCTTGGGCTTATGGGCTCAAATCCTGACCACAGTCCGAGGGTGTGAAGGGCATCAACTTGGAGAACAATTTCCAAATGTCAAATCCAAAGTCCTTCATTAGGAGGCACCATTTTAATTCTAGCCCTGATAAACTAGGGAAACTGGATGTAGAAAAAAAAAAAAAAAAATGCTGTGTATATTATCCATTATATTTATGAGTTGCTATGCAGTGACAAGGAGTACAAAGGGTTTAAAATCATCTTGGGAGCTGATGGTATCATGGTCCTGATGTACAAGGCACTGCCCTTCTACTTGGGCCAGTGATTTGATCTCTGTCAGCAATGATCTCTCATGGGTTGAGACTTATCTCACGTTTATATAAAATTGTTCTGTGTTTATAATCACAAGGAAGGTATTACAATGACGGCAAGCAGTAAAGATCCCCATTACCATCTGGGTGGGTATTACCCTATGGTCTTTCTGAAGAAGCTTTGTTGGCATGATGGAAAATTGAGTCATGAGTTCATGGTGTAGGGGAAACTGAAACACCAGAATTTTATCTAAATGGAGAGATAGAGCCATATAGTGACCAAGATTACAAAGGCTTCAAACATGATCTTGGAACTTCCTGGTCAGCATGGTCTCAGTGTTTAAGGCAGTGTCTTGTTCTCATCATGGGTCCAGTCCCCAATCTGGCTCTCATGGCTAAAGATTAATCTTGCTCTCAGATAAATTCCTCAGTTCTTCTCTGAATGGTCTAAAGCAGCAGCATTACAGCTGTTTATTTCCTACCTACATGTCACAAAATTGTGATAAAAAAACAAAAAATTTTATTCCCATAAGAATTTACATTACATATTTCCATTGTGATTTCAAACCTGATTTAAATTTTCTTCAAGCAAGTCCAATTCCTAAGATATATACAAATACTCAGTACTTTTAATGTTATGACAATGAATATATATATATATATATATATATATATATATATATATATATATATATATATATATATATATATATATATATATAGAGAGAGAGAGAGAGAGAGAGAGAGAGAGAGAGAGAGAGAGAGAGAGAGAGAGAGAGAGAGAGAGAGAGAGAGAGAGAGAGAGAGAGAGAGAGAGAGAGAATTAATATTTTTTTTATCAAGATTCATATACAAGTGAGCTAGAAAACACCAAAATTAATTCACTTAAATTAACACCAATTACTCACTTATTATTTTTGTGGATTTATGTGATCTTGGAAATTTTCAAGAGCTGACCTTGTCCACAAGCTTGCCAAAGTTTGTTTTGAATGAATGGCACAAAGATATTTTTGTGATCTACAAAAGAAGCAGATTGAAAGTTTTTTTTATTGTAATGTATAAAGACTTTGCAGAACCTTGGTAGATCAATATGATTTGTCATTAGTTTGGCACTCACTCTCAGATCTTCACAGATTCCATTAGTGAACGTTGCACTGAAGTGCATTTGGAAGGAAATACATCCACCTATTTTCAGCTCTGTCTGTCAACATCTACCTTTCCTTCTTGCTGGAAGTTTGCCTACATTCAACCTGTTCCTAAAAAGGGTGACCGCTCTAATCCCTCAAACTACCGTCCTATTGCTTTAATTTCCTGCTTATCTAAAGTTTTTGAATCTATCCTCAACAGGAAGATTCTTAAACATCTATCACTTCACAACCTTCTATCTGATCGCCAGTATGGGTTCCATCAAGGCCGCTCTACTGGTGATCTTCTGGCTTTCCTTACTGAGTCTTGGTCATCCTCTTTTAGAGACTTTGGTGAAACTTTTGCTGTTGCCTTGGACATATCAAAAGCCTTTGATAGAGTCTGGCACAAAGCTTTGATTTCCAAACTACCCTCCTACGGTTTCTATCCTTCTCTCTGTAACTTCATCTCAAGTTTCCTTTCTGACCGTTCTATTGCTGCTGTGGTAGACGGTCACTGTTCTTCTCCTAAATCTATTAACAGTGGTGTTCCTCAGGGTTCTGTCCTGTCACCCACTCTCTTCTTATTATTCATTAATGATCTTCTAAACCAAACTTCTTGTCCTATCCACTCCTATGCTGATGATACCACCCTGCACTTTTCCACGTCTTTTCATAGACGTCCAACCCTTCAGGAGGTAAACATATCACGCAGGGAAGCCACAGAACGCCTGACTTCTGATCTTTCTAAAATTTCTGATTGGGGCAGAGCAAACTTGGTATTGTTCAATGCCTCAAAAACTCAATTCCTCCATCTATCAACTTGACACAATCTTCCAGACAACTATCCCCTCTTCTTCAATGACACTCAACTGTCCCCCTCTTCTACACTGAACATCCTCGGTCTGTCCTTTACTTATAATCTGAACTGGAAACTTCACATCTCATCTCTAGCTAAAACAGCTTCTATGAAGTTAGGTGTTCTGAGACGTCTCCGCCAGTTTTTCTCACCCCCCCAGCTGCTAACTCTGTACAAGGGCCTTATCCGTCCATGTATGGAGTATGCTTCACATGTCTGGGGGGTTCCACTCATACTGCTGTTCTAGACAGGGTGGAATCAAAAGCTTTTCGTCTCATCAACTCCTCTCCTCTAACTGACTGTCTTCAGCCTCTCTCTCACCGCCGTAATGTTGCATCTCTAGCTGTCTTCTACCGCTATTTTCATGCTAACTGCTCTTCTGATCTTGCTAACTGCATGCCTCCCCTCCTTCCGCGGCCTCGCTGCACAAGACTTTCTTCTTTCTCTCACTCCTATTCTGTCCACCTCTCTAACGCAAGAGTTAACCAGTATTCTCAATCATTCATCCCTTTCTCTGGTAAACTCTGGAACTCCTTGCCTGCTTCTGTATTTCCACCTTCCTATGACTTGAATTCCTTCAAGAGGGAGGTTTCAAGACACTTATCCACCAATTTTTGACCACTGCTTTGACCCTTTTAAGGGACTGGCATTTCAGTGGGCATTTTTTTTTATTAGATTTTTGTTGCCCTTGGCCAGTATCCTTCCTACATAAAAAAAAAAAAAAAAAAAAAAAAAAATATTCTTTCACAAATCTTAGCAACCACACTTATCAGGGACCCTGGTCTATAATTCAATGGTTCTTCCTGACATCCTCCTTTATTGTTCCAATTTATAAAGGGAGGATATTGGGAATAACTGTTGAATTACAGACCAATGTCCCTGACAAGTGTGGTTGTTAAGATTTGTGAAAGAATAATTTAAAGACAGGTGGATAAAGTACCTAAATGACAAGAACAGATTGACTGACAGGCAATTTGGTTTTAGAGAAGAAAGATCTTGCACAGCAAATTTGACATGTTTCTACTTGAGGGTGATGTAGTACTAAAAAGAGATGGCTGGGCAGATGGAATTTTTCTAGATCTATGGAAGGCATTTGATAAGGTGCCACATGAGAGACTGCTATGGAAGCTCAAAAAGATTGGAGGTCTAGATGGAGTGATTCTGAAGTGGATGGAGGATTTTTTGAAGGACAGAGAAATGAGAATGGTAATTAGAGATAGTGTGGGGAAATCGATCAGTGGAATTCCACAAGGGTCAGTACTGGCTCCAGTAATGTTTGCAGTACATATTAATGAAATGATGGAAGGAGTGAACAGTTATGTGAGTTTGTTTGCTGATAATGCCAAGTTACTTAGGAAGGTGGGAAGCTTCTGAAAAGGATTGCCAAGCACTCCAGTAGGATTTGAACAGAATTTGGGAATGAAGTCATAGATGGGAAATGGAATTCAGTATCAGAAAATGCAGTGTGATGGAATTTGGGAAGAGTAAAGAAAGAATATTAGGCAACTATAAAATGGGAAACAAAAAGATTAAGAAAATGACAATGAAAAAGTACTTGGGAGTAACCGTATCCAATAATTTATCACTAGAGAAACACATAAATAGGATTATGGGTGAAACTTACAACCTTGTGAAGAACATAAAAGTAGCATTCAGATATCTAGATATGGAAATGATGAAAAAACTCATTTTAACTATGATATGCCTAAGGTTGGAATATGCAGCAACAGTATGATCACCAAGTACAAAAACTAATATGAAGAAATTGGAGAGGATTCAGAGGTCAGCAACAAAGTTGGTTCCAAGTCTCCAAGACTTATCATATGAAGAGACATTGAGAAGGTTGAATCTACAGACGGAACAACAGAGGGAGAGAGACCTGATTGTGGTGTATAGGATGATGAATGGATCAGAAAAAGTGGACCAGCAGGATCTGATAACATGGGATGTAAGAGATTCAAGAGGACATGAAAAGAAGTTGAAAAAGGCCACCTGTAGAAGAGATATTAAAAAGAGCAGCTTTCCCCAAAGAATAGTAGAGACATGGAATAGCTTGGAAAAAGGTGTAGTTCATGCAAGGTTCATTCAGGATTTCAAGGCCAAGTTGGATGATAGTAGATACAGAGATGGGACATCATGAACGTAGCTCCCCTTCCGACATACTACAACTGGGTAAATACATTGTATTAAAGGATTCTACAAGATGAACAGTGTACATGGGAAATGAAAGACATCAAATTTGCACGATGCAGTTACTGTCAGGCTATGATATATTGAGAAAATAAACATGTATTATAATGTTTCTAATAAACATTATTTATTTGTGTTGTTATGTAAGCTCCATGAACATGAAATTCATATATGAAGCTATGGTTACTGCATTACTATGGAAAAATTAAACATGTAACATGAAATTCATATATGAAGCTATGGTTACTGCATTACTTTGGAAAAATTAAACATGTCATAGGTAACTGTTTTATTGAGGATTAGCTCCCATGGTTTCAATATGAACCAACCTGGTGATTCTTACAAAGAATACTTTTCATACATGTCAATAAGATATGACTGGAGTATGTATGATGATGATGTGCTGATGATAGTGGCTG
The DNA here is from genome assembly GCF_035594125.1 of Scylla paramamosain. Lineage (NCBI taxonomy): Eukaryota > Metazoa > Arthropoda > Malacostraca > Decapoda > Portunidae > Scylla > Scylla paramamosain. Next base: position 6,068,308 of record NC_087160.1, read on the forward strand.
TGATGACCAGCAAGCTGCTCTCACACCTCCCAGTGTTCATAGCAGCTGTAGAAAAAATTCAGTAAATTTATAACACTTTCCTAATAAACCATTACAGTTTATGTAAATCATGTATTTTACAAAATCAAATGCTTCTTTTATGACTTGGTTATGCAGTAACAGGACAAACAAGGGTGACCACAACCCACTCTGGCCTTGGTGATCACCTTGGCCTGAATACTTGTCACAATCATGTTTCCACGAGTGCCCTGGCAGAGTTTCAATCAACTGAAACCCATCTTCAAATAAATATCTTAGTGTCTCCTACTGAAGCATATGTGAACATTAGCAACACTCATGGCTCCCAAGTCTGGTATACTCAAAGTAATGACTTCAAGTATCCTAAATATTGTCTCATCTCAAGTTGAATTCAAGATCCAAAGGCAAAGGTTTCAGTGATGATGTAATAATCTGCAAGGTATTTGGTGCCAGAAGGTCATTTCATAGAAGATACTGCATTGTTTGGGAAGATCATCTTATGATCCCTTCACTGACCATCCTGGTGAACTACCCTACAACTTTGCTATCCTCCACAACCTAGAGCAATTGGTGCAACACCCTACTCGTATTCCTGACCATCTTGGAGATATGACCAACATTCTTGACCTTTTCCTGACCTCTAATCCTTCTGCTTATGCTGTCACCCTTTCTTTTCTGTTGGTTTCCTCCAATCACAATCTCATATCGCTCCAATCCCTCCTCAGGATCCCCCTAAGCGAAGGTGCCTCTGGCGTTTTGCCTCTGCTAGTTGGGGGGACCTGAGGAGGTATTTTGCTGATTTTCCTTGGAATGACAACTGCTTCTGTGTCAGAGACCTGTCTTTGTGTGCTGAGCGCATAACAGAGGTGATAGTGTCTGGCATGGAGGCGTACATTCCTCACTCATTTTCTTATCCTAAACCTTCTAAACCTTGGTTTAACACAGCTTGTTCTCGTGCTATACGTGATAGAGAGGTGGGCCACAAAAGGTACTTAAGCCTTCCATCACCAGAATCTCATGCACTTTACATTTCTGCCTGGAACCATGCCAAGTCTGTTCTCTAACTAGCCAAAAACTCCTTCATTAACAGAAAGTGTCAAAACCTTTCAAGATCTAACTCCCCTCATGACTTCTGGCATCTAGCCAAAAATATCTCCAATAACTTTGCTTCTTCTTCTTTCCCTCCTCTGTTTCAACCAGATGGCACCACTGCTATCACATCTATTTCTAAAGCTGAACTCTTCGCTCAAATCTTTGCTAAAAACTCTACTTTGGATGATTCTGGGTTTGTTTCTCCCTCTCCTCCACCCTCTGACTACTTCATGCCACCTATTAAAATTCTTCGCAATGATGTTTTCCATGCCCTCGCTGGCCTAAACCCTCGGAAGGCTTATGGACCTGATGGGGTCCCTCCTATTGTTCTCCGAAACTGTGCCTCCGTGCTTGCACCCTGCCTAGTCAAACTCTTTCAGCTCTGTCTGTCAACATCTACCTTTCCTTCTTGCTGGAAGTTTGCCTACATTCATCCTGTTCCTAAAAAGGGTGACCGTTCTAATCCCTCAAACTATCATTCTATTGCTTTAATTTCCTGCCTATCTAAAGTTTTTGAATCTATCCTCAACAGGAAAATTCTTAAACATCTATCACTTCACAACCTTCTATCCGATCGCCAGTATGGGTTCTGTCAAGGACGCTCTACTGGTGATCTTCTGGCTTTCCTTACTGAGTCTTGGTCATCCTCTTTTACAGATTTTGGTGAAACTTTTGCTGTTGCCTTGGACATATCAAAAGCTTTTGATAGAGTCTGGCACAAAGCTTTCATTTCCAAACTACCCTCCTACGGCTTCTCTCCTTCTCTCTGTAACTTCATCTCAAGCTTCCTTTCTGACCATTCTATTGCTGCTGTGGTAGACGGTCATTGTTCTTCTCCTAAATCTATTAAGTGGTGTTCCTCAGGGTTCTGTCCTGTCACCCACTCTCTTCTTATTATCCATTAATGATCTTCTAAACCAAACTTCTTGTCCTATCCACTCCTACGCTGATGATACCACCCTGCACTTTTCCACGTCTTTACATAGACGTCCAACCTTTCAGGAGGTAAACATTTCACGCAGGGAAGCCACAGAACGCCTGACTTCTGATCTTTCTAAAATTTCTGATTGGGGCAGAGCAAACTTGGTATTGTTCAATGCCTCAAAAACTCAACTCCTCCATCTATCAACTCAACACAACCTTCCAGACAACTATCCCCTCTTCTTCAATGACACTCAACTGTCCCACTCTTCTACACTGAACATCCTTGGTCTGTCCTTTACTTATAATCTGAACTGGAAACTTCACATCTCATCTCTAGCTAAAACAGCTTCTATGAAGTTAGGCACTCTGAGACGTCTCCGCCAGTTTTTCTCACCCCCCATCTACTCACTCTGTACAAGGGCCTTATCCGTCCATGTATGGAGTATGCTTCACATGTCTGGGGCGGTTCCACTCATACTGCTCTTCTAGACAGGGTGAAATCAAAAGTTTTTCGTCTCATCAACTCCTCTCCTCTAACTGACTGTCTTCAGCCTCTCTCTGTCACCGCCGCAATGTTGCATCTCTAGCTGTCTTCTACCGCTATTTTCATGCTAGCTGCTCTTCTGATCTTGCTAACTGCCTGCCTCCCCTCCTCCCGTGGCCTCGCTGCATAAGACTTTCTTCTTTCTCTCATCCCTATTTTGTCCACCTCTCTAATGCAAGAGTTAACCAGTATTCTCATTCATTCATCCCTTTCTCTGGTAAACTCTGGAACTCCCTGCCTGCTTCTGTATTTCCACCTTCCTATGACTTGAATTCCTTCAAGCAGGAGGTTTCAAGACACTTATTCATCAATTTTTTGACCACTGCTTTGACCCTTTTATGGGAGTGGCATTTCAGTGGGCATTTTTTTTTTATTGGATTTTTGCTGCCCTTGGCCAGTGTCCTTCCTACATTAAAAAAAAAAAAAAAAGACACTAGACCACATTTGTGGCACTAAGCACATTATGGTACATGGGTTTTATTCTTTCTCAGAAAAGCTTGACAGGGACTTGATTCTTATAAGAAGCCTTTGGATTTCCTTAGCTATTACAAGATCTATCACAACACAGCTCTGGGCATTATTACTCTTATATCTTACATTCTGAGGCATACATACTGGAATTATTTTTTCCTATGTATTGTTTTGAAAAATTTTCTGATACAAATAATAAAAATCTAGTAAAAAAAAAAAAATAGAGTAAAAGTCTATCTGGTAGTAGTTGGTCTCTTTCACAAATGAGGGTTTATGTCTACTAACATGCTGTTTGCCATCTTTCTTATTCTTTTCCTGAGGATGCATGTCCATTATTCCTATTCTTCAAGTATCAATGGGAATTCACTGGCACAGCATTGATTTTTTTCCTAGAAGTATCAGTTTCTATGGATGGTGGCAAATAGCACCCAGCTTATCTCAGTTGTGGTTAAGTAGAACTGTTATGGCCATCCTTCTGGGGGAGCTCTTACAAGGCGTCATTTATAGTTATACATGCACACAGATAATAAAAATAAGCTTTTGGACATGCACCATTCTTTTTACTTGATAACAGTAACACAATACATGTCAGCTTTCCAGTGCTATGAGGACATATATATCCAATGAAAACTCACCTCTGGTGCTTTGTATGGTAGAGATGATGATGAAGACAAGAACAAGGCCCTGGAAGATCAGACTTGGGCTTTGGTACCAAATGATGGCTGCAACATTAGCAAGTCTTCCATACTGACCTAGAAGCAGTCCATTGTAAAGAGAAGATAATTCAATCCTGAAAAAAAAAAATAAATAAATAAAATAAATAAATAAATGAAAAATAATAATAAATAAGTAAATAAATAATAATAATAAATAAATGAATAAATAAAAACAAAAGTATATATAAATAAATAAAGCAATAATAAATAAATAAAATAAATAAATAAACAAAATAAATAATAATCATAAATATGTAATAATAATCAATTAATAATAAATAAAAATAGGTAAATGAAAAAAAAAAATAATGAACAAAAAAAATAAGTAACTGATTTGACAATATAAAAGTATACTGTATATTACCATGTATACAAATTAAATATATATTCAAGGAGGCACATCATACAATCTACTAATCTACTGTCCAGAAAAATATTTTCTCTTTTTAGATGTATACTTTAGGAAAGCTGTGATGAAAGTATAATGAGTCTATTTGCAATCAAGCTGACATGTCCATGATGGAGGGCTGCCAAAATAAGCTGCCTCCATCCACAGTACACAAGTTGTAGAAAGCTTAAATAGACTCCAAAGATCAGAGTCCAAGAAACAGACTAGGGATAACTATGGTGTGGCACTGAGGACAATATAATCCTACCTAGGTACTCTGCCACTCTACCTCTTAACTCAGTATTTTGGATTTACAAGATTCACCCTCAAACTACCGTCCTATTGCTTTAATTTCCTGCTTATCTAAAGTTTTTGAATCTATCCTCAACAGGAAGATTCTTAAACATCTATCACTTCACAACCTTCTATCTGATCGCCAGTATGGGTTCCGTCAAGGCCGCTCTACTGGTGATCTTCTGGCTTTCCTTACTGAGTCTTGGTCATCCTCTTTTAGAGATTTTGGTGAAACTTTTGCTGTTGCCTTGGACATATCAAAAGCCTTTGATAGAGTCTGGCAAAAAGCTTTGATTTCCAAACTACCCTCCTACGGTTTCTATCCTTCTCTCTGTAACTTCATCTCAAGTTTCCTTTCTGACTGTTCTATTGCTGCTGTGGTAGACGGTCACTGTTCTTCTCCTAAATCTATTAACAGTGGTGTTCCTCAGGGTTCTGTCCTGTCACCCACTCTCTTCTTATTATTCATTAATGATCTTCTAATCCAAACTTCTTGTCCTATCCACTCCTACGCTGATGATACCACCCTGCACTTTTCCATGTCTTTTCATAGACGTCCAACCCTTCAGGAGGTAAACATTTCGCGCAGGGAAGCCACAGAACGCCTGACTTCTGATCTTTCTAAAATTTCTGATTGGGGCAGAGCAAACTTGGTATTGTTCAATGCCTCAAAAACTCAATTCCTCCATCTATCAACATGACACAACCATCCAGACAACTATCCCCTCTTCTTCAATGACACTCAACTGTCCCCCTCTTCTACACTGAACATCCTCGGTCTGTCCTTTACTTATAATCTGAACTGGAAACTTCACATCTCATCTCTAGCTAAAACAGCTTCTATGAAGTTAGGTGTTCTAAGGCGTCTCCGCCAGTTTTTCTCACCCTCCCAGCTGCTAACTCTGTACAAGGGCCTTATCCGTCCATGTATGGAGTATGCTTCACATGTCTGGGGGGGTTCCACTCATACTGCTCTTCTAGACAGGGTGGAATCAAAAGCTTTTCGTCTCATCAACTCCTCTCCTCTAACTGACTGTCTTCAGCCTCTCTCTCACCGCCGCAATGTTGCATATCTAGCTGTCTTCTACCGCTATTTTCATGCTAACTGCTCTTCTGATCTTGCTAACTGCATGCCTCCCCTCCTTCCGCGGCCTCGCTGCACAAGACTTTCTTCTTTCTCTCACCCCTATTCTGTCCACCTCTCTAATGCAAGAGTTAACCAGTATTCTCAATCATTCATCCCTTTCTCTGGTAAACTCTGGAACTCCCTGCCTGCTTCTGTATTTCCACCTTCCTATGACTTGGATTCCTTCAAGAGGGAGGTTTCAAGACACTTGTCCACCAATTTTTGACCACTGCTTTGACCCTTTTATGGGACTGGCATTTCAGTGGGCATTTTTTTATTAGATTTTTGTTGCCCTTGGCCAGTATCCTTCCTACATAAAAAAATAAATAAATAAAATAAAATAAAATAGGTTTAATGTAAAGAGCTCCTGCATGTACAGTACTTACCTACCTGTCACGAAACCTGATCCATGAGTACAGCATAATTATTGCTCCAAAGACACCAAATTCTGAAAGAGAAATGAAATGAAGAATGCAGTTTTGGAATATGTATATATATTATGGATGGATGATCAGCTTTATAAATCAAAACCAAAACTGTTACATGTGAGTCTGCTTCTTTGGAGATTAGCAACAAATAAAACTTAACTAGCCTGCATTTCAAGAATAATGAATGCATGACAGCTTACCAACTGCAGTTAACAAGCACATTATGTACAAGTAGACTTCATTATCCTTGATCCCTGTGGCTGGGGCGAAGGTATGGGTAAGGGTGGACCAGCGAACATAGCCCTCACTCAGTAACAGGGATACTGCAAGCTTCACATAAAACTGGGGTTCCTGGAAGAAATACTTGATGATAGAAGAGAAGAATGGATCACATCCACCTTCTGCATTTAGAAGAAATCAACTTCTCACTGTTTTTGTAACTGAGAATAGTGTTCTTCATTCAATCATGACAAAAAACATCATGTATGTGAATGCACTAAAAAATAATAGAGTACAATACTCACAAAATTGTCTGCATTGAATAATATGTGCCTGTATACTGCAATGTCCTGAAGCAGCATGTCCATGAAGATGATGCTCTTCTCACACTCCACATACCGATCCACTGTCTGGCCACATGAGGGCTGCAATCATGGTAATACTTTGTCACTGAGGTGAGATAAAAATATGCTTTAATGAGTCTGATACCTTGATGAAACTGCATTTGCAGGATGCAAATGCAACTAGAAGGTACTTGAAACTTTTAAATAATGAGTTTTTTAATGTAAGGGGGTGCTTGCCAAGGGCAGCAAAAAAAAAATAAAATAAAAAAAAATAAAAATAAATAAATAAAATAAATAAATAAATAAATAAATAAATAAATAAATAAAATTAATAAAGAAAATAAATAAATAAATAAATAAATAAATAAATAGATAAATGAATAAATAAATAAATAAAATAATAAAATAAATAAAGGCCCACTGAGCTGCCAATCACCAAACAGAGGTTAGAAACAATTACTAAAAATTGAAGTATGTGTCTTAAACCTCCCTCTTGAAAGAGTTGAAGTCATAGGAAGGAGGAAATAAAGACGCAGACAAAGAGTTTACCAGAAAAACATGCGAAGAGCTGAGAATACTGGTTAACTTTGCATTCAAGAGTTGGACAGAAAGACTGCAAGAAAATAGAAAGTATTATGCAGTGAGGCCACAGGAGGAGGGAGGTATACAGTTGCAGTTAGTGTGAAAATAGTGGGTGAAGTAAATGTATTTTTATGAAATAGTTAAGTATGTAAAAGACTGATGAGTCCATCAAACAACCTCTTACTTTAATAACTCCTTTAATGAAATACATATGGTTTTCATTGAGTAAATTCTTTGTGTATCTTTCTATGTTCATTCTTTGAACTATATTCTCCTAAATTTTGGTTTTCCATATACTAATTTATCTTTGTTTTATAGGTTCAATGTTCCCTCAATGTTTGACTGATACATATTTAATGTAATTCTATATAATTAATCCTCAACATATCCCAATCAGCATCCCGTTTTACTTTCTGCCTTATCATTTCATATGAATAACCATCCTTATGTGACAGAGGGTACTCAGCTAGGCCACACCTAGTGGCTGGGATTTAATACTACCACTATTTTCCCTGCATGTCATCAAAGATGATTTAAGGGAAGAGACTGAGGGAACTCTTTCCTATGTACTTTTACTCCCTTAGGGAATCTCAGCCTAATATACAGGTAAATAAATATTTATACATTTTATTTCAGTAACCCTTTTGACTCTTTCTCTGGCCTTCTGTTGAGCAGGCTTTTTTCTTTAGTTCTCTTTTTTCAGCCTTTTTTTTTTTTTTTCCTTAGCCAGTTTCCTGACATGAAAAGACTACATTTGTGCAATCCCTTACAATTATCATTTGAGTTCCTCAGGTTTACCAATCTCACTCTTCAGACAAATATGTAGCCCCACCTATTCCTTCCTCTTAACCTGGCATGCCTAATGTTGCTGCTGGGCAGACCTGGCTTTATCATTGTCACTGGAGGTACAAAGACCCAAGAAATTATTTAAGGATCTAACGATCATTAAGGTCCTTATGTCTAAGGCACTGCTGTACTTTATTCTCTTGGTCAAGGGTCTGATCTCAGGCAAGGGCTTCTTATCAATTCCTCAGTATTTATAGGAAGTGCCCAAATGAGCCACTACACTATCAGATGATATAATATGGTTCTACTGTATTGATATCAAGAAATTTTGGAAGCATCTCTTCACCAGCACTGTACAAGTAGTGCAGAGTCTGGGACAGTTAGTCAATTGTTATTATTTTTTGTTTTTTTATGAAGTCTTTAGCTAATTTATTTCTCTTGATCACACAGCAAAGAGGATATACAGGTTAAGATAGCCAATGGGGATTAAAAGATAAGCTAATACATGTATCCAGATTGAATTACTGCAAATGACCCAGTGTTGCAGGAATTAGTGTGTTTGACTTGCAACCAAGAGATCATAGATTTCAATTGCTGGTCGGGTGGAGATAATTTGGATTGTCTATTTTCACACTGCAGCCTTGTAGAAGACAGGTATGAATGTTCCTTGAGATGTGACATTGAGGACAAACAACTTTGCCCAAGTGTCCTAAGCGTGTTTAGTGTGGTAGCTATATGGGCTAGAATAGGTGGATCACCTGAAGATCCACCACCCCAGCCGCACTCGGGGTGGCAGATCTTCAGGTGAGACAATCTGGGGTGGCGGATCTTCAGGTGATCCCATACTTTTAATGAAGTAAACTTTTTTTCTGCATTTTTTATATCCACTCAGTTTTTTAATGCGTTCATGTTGTTAGGTTAGGTTAGGTTAGGTTAGGCTAACCTAACCTAACCTAACCAAGTGAGAGAGTCTGGGGTGGTGGATCTTCAGGTGAGACAATCTGGTGTGGCGGATCTTCAGGTGAGACAATCTGGGGTGGCGGATCTTCAGGTGATCCCTGTGGGGTGGCGGATCTTCAGGTGATCCGAATAGGTGGTGGTGGTGGTGGTGGTGGTGATGTTGATAATGATGATAATGATGATGATGATGCCTGACAGTTGATGAGGGTATAGTATTCCCTACAATGATTTGGATATCATTTAAACCTTATTTTAAAGTAATTGGCTTTTTTATATAACTTACCATCTTTTAATTATTGTTTAAAACCTCATTTAAATAAAGGAGTGCTATCTTGAGTAATAAAACTCCAGACTTTGTGGGATATCACAGCACACTGGGAGAGCTTTGTAACAGAGCTGGTCCAAAATATGTTCAATTTATACTAAGAATGGCAGTGTAACAAAAGTCTTTGGGACAAATTAAACACCTTTGAATTCAGCACAAGTAAATAAACTGATATTGCAATGTAAATACTGTTTATATCAGATAATTCATTCCATTTTAAAGCAAAATAAACAAAATCTTATCCATCACATTAGAAACTAGTGATCTGAAGCACAGCACTCACACACTCCAGAAGCTTGATGAAATCTCCATCACTCTTCTTGAATAACGCCTTCGCTGGGGTGAGACAAGTAATACACCTAGGTCGCCTAGTCCTAGCCCTCATGTTGAAAGTTTAAAGGGTCTGCGCCGCCCCGCCCCGCTCAGCTGGCCCCTGGCTGGCCCGCGCCGCTAGTCGCAAATCTGTAGATTGTGCCTCAGAATGTTTGGGTAAGTGAAGTGTTAATATTCTAGTTTTGCTATTTTATTTGTTTCTAATTCATACTGATAATACATATATGCATTGTAGTTATTTCTTTATTTTCTTTCTTTATTTATTTATTTTCATTTTTATTTATTTATTTTTTTTCGTTTCCACCTCAGTTTAGTGAGTCTAACCGTCCCTGTTCTTAAGCGACTCAACTATACTTTGCATTCATTCATTGTTTTTGCAGGTGTCAGAGACAGCAATAGCTTTGGTCTATTCATCTTTGCAGGTGAAAAAAAAAAATCAAATTATACAATATTGGCAACCAGTGTGCGCCCTCCGCTGCGCACTGCCCTGCCTCAGTCCACCGGCGGCCAGACGGCGACACTCAGCTGACTCCATCTCCACCGCCATTATGAGCAAGCTGATCGCTAGAATCCCGGTATTGGCCAAATGTAAGTCAACTAAAAGACGCCCTGATGCCCCCTTGATGTGTTGTAGATCCACGGATGGGGTAGGCAGTGGGGACACTGCCTTCACCACAGCTAGGCACGGCAGCGGCACCCCCGGTGGACGGTAGCCTGCTATTTTGATGTTGCTGCTACATTGTTTTGATTATTATTATTAATATTTATTTTTTTTTTTTTGTGTGATTTTGTAGGTCATCGTCGCAGGAAAAATGTGGATCCTCACGTTGGTCAGAAATGGGGATTCAGGCAGGGTTGTGGTGGTGGCCGCCCTGCCTAGCCTGCCTCAGCCTAGACTGGGTGTTGTGGTCTGCTTGCCCTCAGTGATAGATTGTCGAACACAGCGGGTGGCAAGAGTGACAATAAATCTTACATCAGTATGCCAAAAAATAGGAAGTCGACATAATTCTCAAAGTCAATTGTAGAAAAGCAAGTCGGATATTCAATGTACCTCGTCTTCTAAGTCCTAAAGATTTATTTGATTCACCATGTAAATTTCGTCATTCAGAGAATGATTATGGTTAAACAAGTGAATTTAAAAGCAAAGGTAACATTAAATTTCTGGTAAAGCGTCAATGTGGGGTCCCTGGCCGGCTGGGCAGTGTCCGGCAGGTCTGAGTTGTCCGTTGTTTATTTTCCTTGCAGCATTACCCCCCCCCCCCTCTCTCTCTCTCTCTCTCTCTCTCTCTCTCTCTCTCTGTTTTGTTTTTTGATGTTGTTAACTAAATGGCATCATTCCACTGTTTGGATTAAGTGAGTATTGATATATATTTTCTCTCACCTATAATATTTATTTTTATTCTACACACACACACACACACACACACACACACACACACACACACACACACACACACATATGGAGGTCCAAGAGTCATGTCTCAAGTAGGTAAGTTAGGTTGGGTTTTTAAATTTAAATAAATGGAGTTCAAATGGGGTGTTGTAAGTGGCAGATTCAGTTATCACAATAATTGAAAGCTTTACCCCTCTTAATGTTATATAGTGTGTCTTCACTTACTCCACCCAAAAACCACACTTATGCCAGAAGCAGGCTCCTATCAACATTGTTACCCCCAAAGCTTGTTGTGCTTTATGAAAGAGATGAAGAAAACTGGAACTGTCACATGAGACTGCAGATTTACCAATATATTTTTATCCTGATAAATTTTGATGTTTTGAGTTTATATATATATATATATATATATATATATATATATATATATATATATATATATATATATATATATATATATTGGAAAATCTTTCAAAAGTAATTTCCCATGGAAAATCATTATATCCTTGAAACCTTGTTTTATAAACCTAAAAGTTTAGAAATCATTAGACTTTGTCAATGAGGGTGGGGTCTGTAACTTGTAATACCGTGTCTAAACTATTATGTAATATTCAACTGCTGCCACACAGTTCTCTGACCATTCCCTAACAAAACTCTCTCTCTCTCTCTCTCTCTCTCTCTCTCTCTCTCTCTCTCTCTCTCTCTCTCTCTCTCTCTCTCTCTCTCTCTCTCTCTCTCTCTCTCTCTCTCTCTCTCTCTCTCTCTCTCTCTCTATGTGTGTGTGTGTATATATATATTATATATATATATATATATATATATATATATATATATATATATATATATATATATATATATATATATATATATATATATATATATATATATATATATATATATATATAATCAGCTTTATGTTTTGAATGATTTAGTATTCATTTTCACTGCAAATCCACATGCTTCTTGTAAAACAAACTGGAAACCCTATGGGAATGCAGGAATTTTGGTTGGTGGTGATGAAATACAGCTACCATGTTACAGTCTTAATCCTGAATAGCCATCTCCTATGTAATTGTTGTATGGTAATCTAATTCCCACAAAGTTAAATCATGGTCTGATGCTTATGGACATTTTTCATATTAAATTGAATATAACCAAAGTAATCTAAGTGGTGGGCTACTACTATGAATACTTGCACTTTAACATTCAGAATTTCTTGTCACACTATTCCCAAATTTGCTGAACTAATTTAACCATTGTAATATTTGGAATGAGCTGCATTATGAAATATGAGTAAGGAGGATGTGGCTTGCTGTAATTACACCTTGGATTTTTCTTATGAATGAACCAAGTAAACCATGCTATACCTCAACTTCCTGGTAACTTACTGATCTTTATTTTGGAAAGTGCTGCTCAAAAGTAGGGATTGAATGTTTAACTATTGTGGGAAAATTCTGATAAGGTCTAGTGGAGTACAGAGAGAACAATGATATAAAGTGAGCTGCAGTGGAACATTTATAGTTGGTTTGTTGTGATATTTTATTCCTTGATGGAACTTATGTCTGACAGTCTTTCATTGTGTCATGAAACACTCTTGTCTTGTAAGCCCATTCAATGAGTTCATTATAGCAGCACCGTAACTTATAGAAAAAAATATATACATATTGAAGGACCAAATTATTGTTTAAAATTATTTACGTTTAATGAAGTGTAATAATTCTTCATTCATCTTATGAAAGTATGATACCAATTTGTTAGCTTTCAAAGGTTAATATTTTATTGATTGATCCACTGTTTTATCTTACAGCGGCCGTGGATTCTGCCACACCAAAATTGAACACATTTATGCGATACGCCAAAGTGGAGTTGGTACCACCCACACCAGCTGAGGTTGGCGGTGTTGCCCAGGGATTCAACAATATTATGAAGAGTGCACAGACTGGTGCCTGGAAGAACATTCCTGTTAAGGTGAGGCTGCAAATCCTATAGGTTGATGAATACTGCTGCTTTTTTCTTAGGAATCAAAGCTTGTCATAATTGTTTACTGATGTATTGGTGAAGTGCAGTGATGATAATTATGAACAGTGAATGCTTTGCTGTCATTAGAATATTGATTCTCTTGCACCACCCTTTGTAGCATTATAATCAAATGATTGCTTAGTAGATCTTCACACACCAAACAATAAAGGTTCTAGAGAGTTTTGAGGCTCAGGTTAAGTCTCTTTATTGCTCACCACTAGCTTCAGGATGAATAGTTTATGATTTTATATGATTGAAAATTAATAACCAGATTGGACAAACATGAATGGATTACATGTACTCAGCTATTAACTGCTTCGACACACTGTCTGGGCAAACATGAATGGATTACATATACTTGGCTTTAACCGCTTCAACATGCTGTCTATGGTTATTCAATACAGAAGCACAGATAAAAGAGGATCTAACAGAGCCATGATATAAACAAAATCCTAATGATTAGTGATCCGAATAGAACATAGGCAAAATCCTTGTGATTAGTGATCAGGATGGATAGTATGTTCAAGTTTGATAGATTAGAAAAAAATAGAAAAGCATGAATTCTTAAATTCTTACATACCTGGGATAAAGTATCACTATGGGCTACTAAAGGATGTAGATAGATATCTTTTATACTGGAGTTTCACATACAGACCTTGTGGTTTTGTGCTGCTTCCTTTATTTTGTCATGTTCTTTGGCTTGTGTTCTTATTTCTTACTATAACATCTGCTTTTCAGGATGCCTGGCGTAATGTACTTGTGACCACTGAAGTCCTGTGTTGGTTCTTCATTGGCGAGTGTATTGGAAAGGGTACATTTGTTGGATACCAGGTTTAGATTTGATGATGCATCTTTAGTAAACTGTTTGTATGTATTTATAGACAGAACCATCACTTGTAAAAATTGCTATGAATATATGAATTTTATGATTTCATGTTTGTATCTTAAAAAAAAAAAAAAAACCTGTGTAAATATCTTATACATTTCAGTTTTGTGAATTCTGAAATGCATGATCCCCAAAGAAATGCAGAATATCAATAGCACTGTGAAGCAGAGACTGAAAATCCAATATATGAGAGTCTGTAATAAAGGAGTCCTGTTTTGGCACAGCTTTAGCTATCTGTTACATGTTATCAGTCAAGGACAGTGCCATTTGGTTTGATGCACACTTCAGAATAATTCTTTGAGAATAGCTACATGCAGTCTACTGGTAATGTGGTAATGCTCATGTTGGCACGCTGTTACCTGTAGTATGTACTGTCTACTAGATTGATAGAAAAAAAAATTTTTCCTAAAAGTTGTTGTCATTGACATTACTTGCTATGTGGATGACATGGACTGAATTAGGACTGTGAATTCTACCATGTTGGTATAGTTACGAAAGAGAACGTATTCCACATTTATTACACGGTGAAAATAAATTATGGGTTGAGATGGTTTAATTATAAGTAAAGACTGCATTAAAAAGAAAGAAAAAAAACAAATGAAACATCTGTTACAATTGAAAAGTTAAGTAAATGCAAAAAGGTTGATTAGGCCTAATCTAAGGTCTCTGTTTCTTTGAACAACTTGCCAGACTGGTGCTTCCTAGTCTTTCATATCACCATAATGTTGAAAGCCTTGGTTCATATTTTCATGTGGCAGCTGATAAACTACTACTAGGTAACAAAGGTAAAATTATATGATAGGTTAATCTAGTCCCTATGCTGGACATTTTTCTTAGAAGGGCACTCCATTGATGAACAGAAGGATCAAGGTGAAATGAAAAATGAAAGATTAGTCGAGAATAAAGAAATTAACAAGCTGAAAGAATTTGAAGAGAGTAGTTTGGAAATGGCATAATTACCTAAAGTTTAATTTAAACTATGAGTTTCCATCCACCACATAAAGTGTGTATTTTAAAACATTGGAGAAAATAATCAAGCCACAAATGTTAGTGCATTGGATTAGCATATAGTAAGAACACACACAGACACACACACATGTATTTACCTAGTTGTGGTTTACAGGAGAGGAGTAACCTCATAGCATCCCATCCCAGTATCTATCTAGTTTAGTCTTAAAAGCACCGATAGTTTCGGCATTTTACGTCTTCACTGAGATCATTCCATTTGTTCACACTTCTATGAGGTACACTACTTAATGTCTCTTCTACAGTTAACTTTCTTCAACTTATTGCCCCCTAGTACTCACTGAGTCTAAATTTATATAACCTTTGTCCACATTTTCCATACCATTTATCATTCTATAAATGTGTATTAAATCTCTCTTTCTCTTATTTTCAAGGGTAGGAATTTCCAACATTCTTAATCTCTCTTCATAGGTCGACTTAACTCCGGAACCATCTTAGTGACTGCTCTTTGTACTCTTTCTAATTTTATAATATTCCTCTTTGTATGAGGAATGTGTGTGTGTGTGTGTGTAATATATATATATATATATATATATATATATATATATATATATATATATATATATATATATATATATATATATATATACACACACACACACACACACACACACACTTTAATGCTCCTTGTGACATGTTTACAATTGATCAGCTGATCGCGGGCCCTTTAAGGAGAGGCGAACATTCCTCTTTTCAGTGGTAGTGTGTGTTATCTAGATTGTTTTAAGTGATTGTCAGTTACGGAAACTGTTTAGATGTACTTCCTTGAACAGAGAAGTATTGGGAGGTTTGCTGACAAACCACAGACTTGCACAGCTGGTAGTGAGAATAAGTGTGTGAATACATAGTAGCAGATATATCAAATCTAATACTAAACGTGTCCTATGTGTTAAGACTATTCATTGATTGTGGATAATGGACAGAAGCATCGATACTGCAGGTAAGGTTAAAGATGATCGCATCAGTATACGGTAGCAAAAGTTGAGATAAGTAAGTTCGATTGACACAGTGCAGTCAGTATAATCTTTACCAGTGGCTAGCTGGGCTGTACCCAGAAACGTATCCATCATCCTTGGCTGTGTCCGAGGAAGCTAAAGACTTGACTTTCCAGGTTCCTTGATTGGATCTAACGAATGTGTAGGATATAATTGAGGAAGTCTCTCTCTCTCTCTCTCTCTCTCTCTCTCTCGTCCATGTCTGGAGGACTTTTCTTGTAAAATTTATAATTGTATGAAGATATTAGATGCTCCATTTCACCGTCGTGCTGCGCTCTACGGAGTCTTCCTCGATGATGTTGGTTGTGATGCATGTTACCAGGCAAGTCATAACACTGGTAGTCTTAAAGTCTTTTCTTGAATATTGCAGATTTTTCAGTATTCTGGATAACTTTCACTAGCCTGTTATTTAATGTTAATGTGGCTATAGGTCAGTTTTCGTAAGAAAAAAAAAGTGCCAACAGAGCACAGGAAAGGTACTTTTTCCCGTTTCTTACGGGTTTTCATTTTTTTTTATTAATTCCCAGTATTTTGTATGTGTACCACAAAGAGTCGCCATTTTTAAAGCTTGCGATGCTATTTTTTATTATAATAAAAAGGTACAAACAGAGCTCAGTGGAGATAACGCTACATTTCCTTTTTACTTACCTTGCGTGTATGATGTAAAAAAAAAAATATGTTTGCTGGTTGTTTTTTTTTTTGACGTAAAATGTTCGGGCGTGATTTTATGGGGAAAAATAATGTCCTCCAGGCACATCTCGAAATGAAAATATTCCATCCAGCCTCATTTTCGAGGGAGGAGCACGATTATGACGGGGGTAATGTCTTCCAGCACGTTTTGGAGAAAATACCTCATAGTTGCGCTTATAAATTGTAGTACGTTTTTTTTTGAGGCAAGAGCATTCCTGTAGACACGATTCTTTGAGTTGTTTAGCCTTGATTATGTCATCAAAGAAAAAAAAAAAAATAGGCAACCCACAGGTATTCTGGGGAAAATCATCTACATACAGTACATATCCTCAAGAGAGTAAGTGCCTTCCATGCAATAGCAATTTGGTGAAACTGTCATATATATATATATATATATATATATATATATATATATATATATATATATATATATATATATATATATATATATATATATATATATAAAGCCCTCAGATATGTTACTGAGATGTTCCCCAGGCACGTTCAAGTCAACTCACTGGCCTCCTGGAAAAAAAAAATAAATGTATTTTCCTCACCAATCCCTCTTCCCCCCCATCCTTTTTTTTTTTTTCCTCAGTTTCTTTCTTTGTCCATTTGTTGATGGACTTCCTGATTGACCATTGACACCAATTGTCTAATTTATTTTATTAAATTACTTTCTTTAAAAGAGAGAGAGACAGAGAGAGTGTGTGTGTGTGTGTGTGACCACCCTTCTCATTATGAACCCTCACTGTGACTTCCATTCACTGGAAAAAAAAAAGACAATTTCATTATGTTATTTTAATTGGTCCTAATAACAACATGTATCTAATGGTGCTATACAATGAATTTACATGCTTTTCCCAGGTAGTCACCTAAACCAGGGATCTGTTCAGGCCAGAGTCCATGACTTTGATCAGAACATATTGAAGAGATATCTGACAATTCATTATAATTGTAAATTTGATGTTATTCAAATGTGAAAGTCTTCCCACCTTGTGAATAACTCATGTTTCTGCATTTGTTAGTAAACTGGCCACAATCAGAAGTGGCAAAAATGATGATGGGTTACATATCACTGCAATCTATGGAGCAAAATATGAATATTATAGCCATTATGATAAGCATGTCTGTGCAAGAATATCTACAAAGACAAGTTGATCTTTTTTTCATATACAAAACTATATTTACACACTCAAACAAAATATGGGCTTGGAAATGTTTGACATAACTAAGAGTCTGACAAACTGCCATTCATACACATGGCTAAATACATTCAACTAATACTTCAAGGCAGTACATTCTGTATGTGAATTTACAAACAAGTTTGCATGTTTACATGTGGTCATTTTGAATATACCAGCCACTCAATGATGTCACACTACTTCCTCAAAAATATACAAAGCTGAGGAGTTTGCATTCATCCACAGCAAAAAACTATTACTCATCTAAGCTCAGAAAGTAGATATCTGTGTTTACATAAATACATGATACTGCCAGTTACATCAAAGTACACAATGTTTATTTCTTTTCATTTATGATAGTAAATATGCAGTACCTGAATGCTTTGCTGGCCTTGGGTGAATATTTATTAATATTTCATTAATCACCAATGTGAGAGCCATACTACTTTATTTCCATTGAAGTTTCTTCCCTTGTTTCATGTTTATATTTTCCTTTTCCCACATAACTTTTCTACACCACATTTTATGACAGTTTCAGATTATAGGCATAACATTAAGATTGATCATACACATCAGCTGCCAACCAGTTGCTGATATACTTTCCAGTCAAGATATTCATCATTACTGATCTTTGTTGTCTCGTGTGCATTCTTTTAACTCCTTCCATCTAGTATACAATAGATCATGACTGGCACAAGATATATAAAAAAAAACATGAAATCATTACAGTACAGTAAAATTAGAAAAAAAGTTTGTTGCTTAGTGTTGTGTTGAAATGCATTCACTGAATTACATCATCAAGCCTCGAGTAATGTGTTATCAACTACTCTGTTTATTTCTTAGGTATATTTGTAACAGACAATTTAATTTTCCTGTGTCTGCAGTGGCTTCCCTTCCCTGGCTTACTCAGCAAAGATATAATTTTTTAATTAAATTCTCCACTAATGTCTTTTGTTACTCAGGTAAACATCTTTAACCTTACAGCTTGAATTTGTAAGTGATATCAAAATGCAGCCTCTTTAAAACTGACAAACACATGAAGATTGCCTTCAAAATTATTTAAATA
Source organism: Scylla paramamosain (assembly GCF_035594125.1). Taxonomy (NCBI): domain Eukaryota; kingdom Metazoa; phylum Arthropoda; class Malacostraca; order Decapoda; family Portunidae; genus Scylla; species Scylla paramamosain. The sequence goes on from NC_087160.1 coordinate 6,087,117, forward strand.
ATGACAAGCATATTTACATACATATTTCCAGTTTTATATAGCCATAAATATCAATGCTGCAGAAACACTGATATCAAGGTTTTCTATGAATGAGGACAATTTCAGATGATTTATGTATGTACAAGTGATATAGGTTTAGCCTTTATTTATTTTTACTCACCATTTAACATCAAGTAATCCACATGCTTTGAGTTATTATGGTATACTACTATCTTTCACAGTAGTATTAGGTACTTATCAAATTATAGAAGAACAAGAGTCTGCAGAGTAAATGAAAAAGTACCATACAACAGACACAGTGCTTTGCTGACAAGTGCAAGGAGTCACATGTTATGTAATGGTTCATGAGTATCCAAGTGTTCCCCTGGATGTTACAAAAAAGTGTTACCTTGATAAGACTTTTGCGTATCAATACAAATATGACACAATATTAATACCATTTCAGTATTATGAGATGAAGGCACATGAAGTATGGGTAACACTTTACAGTTAAGTACAAGCTTATGTATTCTCAGCATATTTCTAAGCATTATTTACATTAGTAATAGCATAACAGCTTGCCTTAAATAATTACAGAGTTTCAAGTTCAGGTATGGTTTGCCTTAACTGGTAACTTCAGATATGCATAACAGTTTTACTTTCAAAATAGAATGCTTTTGAATATCTTTGATAATTGAGTAGTATGTAGTTTTTGTTTAGAAGCAAATAACTTTTCCTGCAAATAACAAACTATTTACATCCTTGTCATCCTTGTCACATGTATTAATGTGTGTGTGTGTGTGTGTGTGTGTGTGTGTGTGTGTGTGTGTGTGTGTGTGTGTGTGTGTGTGTGTGTGTGTGTGTGTGTGTGTGTGTGTGTGTGTGTGTGTGTGTGTGTGTGTGTGTGTGTGTGTGTGTGTGTGCTGTACAATTATGGTAAAAAAATAAATAATAATGATAATAATAATCTCCATATTCTGGTGACTGCACAAGAGTTTTATGGTCTGGCAACACTTAATCTTGTGCTGAGGTTTGATAATTAAAGATGCCACTATAGAACAGTAATGGCTTGCTTCTGCTTCCTGATGTTTGCAGATTGTCATTCCATTTGAAATATAACAACTCCAAAAAACTCCAAGAATCCACACACAAAAGCAGTGTACTGACAGTTTAGGAAAGCAAAATTCATGTGTCCAAAAAACTTAATAAATCTAACTATACACAACATTCTTTTACGGCATTTCTGAACATGTTTATATTTACAAACTGTGTTGAATCAACATTTTGTATCAGAATCTGAGTCTCTGCTTACTCCCTATATTATAGAGATATTTGCCCTGCTATAGAGATGAATCTGAGCAATGACAGCAGTGTCTTAATGTCACATAAAAGAGTGAAGCCACTGCTTACAAACACTCATCACAAACCAACACACTTCCACCTAATCACAAACTGTCTAAAAAGGAAATATGATCATAATGTCAAAGAGTAATTAATTATGTATAATACTTGGTAACTCATCAGCAAAATCTGATTCGCTATTTGTAATTTGCAGCACAGCCCAAAACGATCTTGATCTAATATATTTCACTGCTAAACCACTGGATTATTGTATTGATGGCCAGTTGTAATGACTCTTCCTTGAAATGGTCCTCACATCAACATTTGACAACCATCAAAATTCAAGCATTGGGTTTCAGCAGAAATAGAATAAGCAGAGATTGCAACAAAACTAAATAATTAAAAAAATAATTTCCAAGGACAAATTACAATTCAAGATACCATTGTGATTATAATTACAAATGTCCATTGTCTATTGGTAATTTTCAGCAATTAAAATGTTTACATTGCAATGATGTCAGTGTTAATGGTCTGGAAATTATTTAATAAATTCACCTTCAAGACAGGAATCAGCTATGTTATTATGAGGAGATGGAGGCTTCTGTAGTACACTCTGGAGAGGACACACACACACACACACACACACACACACACACACACTGTATATCTTCCAGTAAATAGTGGATAGACATAAAAGTACTGAAGCCATATAGAATTCCATAGAATCTGGCAAATCACTTTTCTTAAGGAGTGTGCACATGCTGGCCAACAAGCTCTCAAAACCTGATACCTTGCTGGATATCCTTAGCCTGCCACTGTTCCAGCACCACCAACAATGATGACAGTCAGAAAAATAAGCATTATTAACACGTGTAAGACAATTCCTTGGTGACGGTAATGTGGAGGAAGCTTTTGAGAGCTTCTTGGTGGACAGCAAGAGTCTCAGCATAGATTCAATGTGATACCTAAGTATGTTTCACATAACATGTGCCATTAATGCCATTAATGCCATAATCATGCCATTAATAACAATGCATCTGTAATATTTTTTTTATTTTATTTTTTCATTGAAGATAAATCAAAGAACAATCATATTAATTTAACATAAATAAAAAAGCCAATAAACAAATTGTAATAAGAGCAATAAGACTTATGTTCAATATTTTTTTCCACAACCATCCCTTTCCTTCAGAAAGTATGGCATTCATAAAAAGGCTACAAGTAACATTATAATCTAATACATTAATTTGAATTGTTGACCTTCTGGCACGGCTGTCCAAAAATAGGTAAATATGTAAAAGTTTATGCTTGTGAATATCTTTGCATTAACCAGTATGGCTGTATATATACACCTTTCTCACTGTACTGTGTGAGTACTGGAGCCAAACACCATGCATGCCCATAATGTGTGTCTAAGAAAATCCTACACTTGAATACTACAACTTACAACAGTCAATGATTTAAATAACCTCCTGAAAAATAGACTTCATAGTTACAGTACATCCTTGCACTTGCATCCAGCTCTGCATGCTTCACATTACTATCCCCACCTTACTCACTGTTAAGAATGGCACTGTTATGACTATGATGATTATGCTGACTAATGACGATGACAATGATATCTTGTCCAAACAACTTCACCCACAGTTCTTCAAAACATGTGCACTGCTTGTTCAATGGTGGTTAGTGAGAAATTACTCATATTATTCAATGTTTCATGAAGGGACTGGCAGTACTGTATCCAAAGGCACCAATCTCAATATTGATGGTGACAGCATACAATAGTAAAGTAGAATTAGCATTCAGCAAAGGAAAGCCGCATCAGCTCACCAGCCCATGACAATAAAAATAATCTGATTTCTGCCTCACAAAATACAGTAGCAATCAAAAGGCAGACTGAATCAATAACAGGCTACTCCATGACAATGATAAATATTTTATTTTCTGATTTTTAGCATATGCATTTGTTCTGTGGAATATACAAGTAATAGCTTCTAACTTTCTAGCTTTTTGTATCTTTAATGCTTCCAAGTTTCACTCACTCCATTCACACAGTTATTGAAAAAGGAAAAGATTATTACAAAGTTTTGAAGTTAACAATAATGACTAAAGGAAAACAACTCTGTTCAATAAAAAATATAAAAAATACACTTACATAATGATTTACAAAGACCCAAGATTAGGGATATTGATGCCCATCTTCTCTACAATTTTCAGCTGTGCCACAGCAGCGTCTCTCAGGGAAAATAGATGGGCCATTTCCATTTCTGTCTTTGCCAAAGGAATAGCTTTGTCAAAAAGTTCCACTCCTCTCTTCAAATTACCACTGGAAAAAAAATAAATAAATAAATAAATGAATAAATAAATAAATAAATAAATAAAAATAAATAAATAATAATTAGGACAGAAGATCATTAAGAATGAATACTGAACCCACTCCCCACAACCACACTAATATGAATCCAATGATGATCCAACGAATGAATGATTAAAGCTTTTTACATCAAACATAGTGTGTGTGTGTATATATATATATATATATATATATATATATATATATATATATATATATATATATATATATATATATATATATATATATATATATATATATATATATGCTCCTTACATTAACTTTAAGTTTAAAAACTAGGCTATAAATGGAAGTGTCAATTAGATGGTCTGTCTGAGGAAGAGCACTGTGTCAGTCTTGGCAGCTGCCAGTAGACCTGAGGGAAGAGGACAAGGTGGCTATGGGCTAAGATGGGAGTCCTCCTCCCCCACAGGGGATGAAGTTTGGCTTGAAGGAGACAACTATTAATATGTAAGACATTAGTGCAGTGGAGAAGAGAATATGTGGAGAGCTCTGACAGGGAAAGATTTAATGTTTTTGAGATACAGGAAGCCTACATGAAGGTTGATGGAATGAACAATGATGTGATGTGAAGGTATATTTATGAGAAGGCTCAAAGGAGTACTGGTCTGTGTGTATGCACCTGTAAATGAGAGACAGGATGAGCTGAGAGGAAACAAGCAGGTTTTGGATACAAATTAACCCACAGGTACTAGTAGTAATGGAGGGAGCAAGACATCAAAAACAGACAGATATACAGAAATGTAACTTACGTCTGTACTTCAATGGTAGCCAAGTTCTCATAAGCCAGCTCACACTTGTCATCTATCTCAAGGGCTTGTGTAATGTAAGACCGGGCCTGGGCAAGGTCTCCCTTCCACTGCAGAATGAGCAGGGCACGGTGGACTAGTGTTGTGGGGTTGTCAGGCTCCACTTCCAAGGCCTTAACATAATAGCTGTCTGCTCGTTCATGTTCACCTTGATCACACAGAACCTGAAGGAAATTCACAATGAAGATATGCATTAAAGAGCCATCCTTGCAACAAATATATCCCTGAATGGTATCATGGTAGAACTAAGCTTGTATATATCCAGTAGGTTTGTATCATCAGGATTTATTAGAAACATTAAATACTGCAATTAAATAGTTAAATAGCATTATATATTACCTGAGCATAAAGAACATAACATTCTACGCATTTGGGGAAATTCTTCAGAGCTTCATCAAACTTCTTCATGACCTCTTCTACTTTTGCCTTATCACCAAGCTGATACGCATACCTGTTTAGAGCATTGTATTAGCTGAGTGGATGGTGTGAATATGGAAAAATTGTGCTTGGTAATCATAAAGTACCAATAATCACAGTGACATGGATGACCATTTTTTTTTCTAAATTTGTATTAATCAGAATAGGTTTCTTCTTTTTCAGTAAACAAGTAAAAAAGGATTTATAATTTCACCAGTTGTACAGCAAATTTGTAAGTACCACAACTGACCTTTCCAGGCAACTTACTCTTTAATTAGAGAAGCAATTGATTTTGAAACCATTCTATAAAACATTACTTGTAATATCATTCACTTCCTTCATTATCCACCAATCATATATTTGATTGGAAGGATTTTTGTTACACATGAAATTTATCTTACATAAATTCATGTCTATCATCATATGATCAACTCATCTTTATCTGCAAGACCTTCCTGATAATTTTCTTTATAGCACAAATCATGTCCTATTCATCCAGGGTTTGTACCATTTCTCTTATATTAACATAACAATGACACCATTTGTTTGCTTGGTGTTTCAAATCAATATCTTTTTTCAAGGGGATGGTAAGTGACAGGTCTTTTAGTGCTTCCAAAACTGAGTCTCATCGACCTGCCTGACAACCATGCTGTGCATTGGTCACAAAACCATCCTCACCTGTAGTCTGTGTAACAGCGCTGGACAAATGCAATGGGGAAGTTGGAGTTGAGCTCAACAGCTTTCTTGAAATCTGACATTGCTGCATCTACCTTGCCTATCAACAGATGGATCTATAAGATAAGACACAATAATTAGAATTTTGCATACTGTATGTTGGACTATACTCATGCTTAAAACAATATTTTGATACTTAACAAAATACAGATAACTTGTTTAAAACTATAGAAAGCATTGAATTATGAGCTTGAGACTATTCTTGACTTAATTTCATAATCAACCTAAAAACTCAATCTAGGCCAGAGCTTGAGCAATCAGAGTGCAGTGAAAAATGTCACAACTGAAAAAAAAACGGTAAAAATTTAATTAATCCAATATTAAAGTGGTGGTGGTGGTGGTGGTGGTGTGTGTGTGTGTGTGTGTGTGTGTGTGTGTGTGTGTGTGTGTGTGTGTGTGTGTGTGTGTGTGTGTGTGTGTGTGTGTGTGTGTGTGTGTGTGTGTGTGTGTGTGTGTGTGTGTGTGTGTGTGTGTGTGTGTGTGTGATACAAATGCTATACCTGTCCTCTATGATGGAAAACATCTGAGTTGAGGGGGTCAAGGAGGGCAGCTTTGTCAAAGTCTCGAAGGCTGTCATCCACCTTCTCGTGCTGCATGAAGAGTGACCCACGCTTCACCAGGGCATTCACCTTCATCTGTGTGACAAAAGTTATTAGAAATTCTGTCCTAAATTCACAGCCATGTTAAATTCATAAGAGAAGGAATTCACCAGATTGGGGAAAAGCATGTTCTGTACTGAGATAATAGTAAATCTGTGGTATTGGTAGTGATGATGGTAATAATGATAATATCTTACCTTTAGAGGACTGTTTTCAATATTGATAAGTGCTGTCAGGTCATCCATGGCTTTCTTACTCTCTCCCCGTAGCTGATACAGGGTGGCTCGCAGCAGAAGGGACTCAACCTTGTATGGGGTGAGGGGATTTGCTAACTCATTCTGACAACACTCGATTATTGACCCGTAATTTCCATCCTGGAGGTGTTTCTTTGCCTTCATGTATCCGCTGAAACAATGAACACAAGAACTTTGATAATCAGCTGAAAATTTGGGAGCTTTTTTTATAGCTTTAAAATAGCTGATTAAATAATAACTTCTCACCATAGGAAAGCAAGTCATAATTTATCCAAAATAAAGCACTATCCTTGGGAAAACTATTTTTTTCTTGAGAATTTGATTCAAAGTAATGCATTAGGATAATCCTGCTCTTACCCTGAATTATTCTTAAAGTAATGATAAAAACTTTCAACATGACTTTCTCTTGCATATTTCCAATCTCTTCTACATAAAAAGAATGAATTTATTATTCATATTCTTTTCTTTAAAGTGCATACTTGTTAGTGGCATTCTTCCCAGGTTGATTTTCAGTTTCATCCACATCCCCTTCCTTCTCTTTGTCAACAGAATTAAAGATGGGATCCTCAGCAAAGGATTCAAAGAAGGTCTTGATGAAGTGGTTGGAAGGCATGATGGGCTCTCGCTTCTCCATGGCTTCCTTGGCATGTATCCGGCCTGTAAGGAAAAAGGTATGTATATTGTAATGTCACAAACAACAGAGAATCTTCACCAACAAAATTTATGTAATATCTTAATATACTGGAACTTAACAACTTGACAAGAAAACTTGATGCAGCACTACATTTTGCATGAAATAATGCCCTATACTCTATATACCATATTTGATGGCTTATAAGACGTGCCTTTTAAAAATAAAGTCTCAGAAAATGAGCCTGCGTCCTATAAGGCCAAGGTTCAGCTTTGGGGCAGTGGCTGGTGATAAGTCTATGGCAACAGTGGCCCTTAAATCACACTCCAAACATCTTCACACATGTAAACAAAGTGATGGTGGCTTCTACACCACAAAAACAACTTTTTTTTTTTTTTTTTGTGAGGTAACAATGTATAACTGATCATACTTACTGGTAATTTACCTAAAATAACACCAGTCAGGAAGAAATTAAGTGATGATGCTTACATTGTATGTACCAAACTTGCTGTCGGTTACACACCAAACCTAGTGACACATGCAAGATTCACTGTATTCATTAGTATGATACCATTATTCCTTGAGGAAAGATTCATAGAATTGAAATAGCAGCTATCTTTTATCATTCTTACCTTGTGTACATGTTCAACAAAACTTGAAGCTAATGAGAAACTATTGCTGTTTTAGAAAATAGCTTACTACTTAACAAAACAAAAGATTTTATAAGTGAAGAGAGGATGAAACAAACTTTGTTACTCCTCTGGGCTCTAACAATGTCACTGCCTATGCCATATTTGTTTACATTTCACAGCAGGATTGGTTTAAGGACCAGTTTTGGTAGGTACTAGCAAATATTAAGGTTTTTTAAATGTAAAATATTGGGATCTAATAATTATCTAAATACATATGAGAAGGCTTCACACAACTCTTCACTTCATATTCAGAGCTTAAACCTGCTTATTTATTTATTTATTTATTATTTTTTCCCTCCAGTGCCTGCCCAAATTGAGGCGCGTCTTATAAGCCCACATATCTTATAAGGTGTCGAATATGGGCCTACCTTAATACATTTAAAAATTTTTTTATATTTTTTTCATTACAGAATTGCATCACAAGTCTTGTAAACACTGTGTCTTTCCATTATTTTAATGGAGAGAGAGAGAGAGAGAGAGAGAGAGAGAGAGAGAGAGAGAGAGAGAGAGAGAGAGAGAGAGAGAGAGAGAGAGAGAGAGAGAGAGAGAGAGAGAGAGAGAGAGAGAAAAGTATGCGTGACTTGGATAGATGCATGTCCAGTCTACATATTATGCCATTTTTTTATTGTCATTATCATAATTCATGTAAAAGGCATATATCACCTTTATGTGAGTCATCCTTGATAACTTCATGTAACCAAAAGGGATAAAAACAATTTCTTTGGTAGGTTCAATCAGCCTGAGTAAATTAATACATACTTCAATGACTTACCTAGTTCTTTTAGGACTCTGTCTACATTGACTAATGTAGCTTGGTTTTGGAATGATTCTATTATGCACACAGCTGTGAGATCCTCCAGAGCTTGTTCCAGGTCCTTTAGTACCTCACAGGCTTTGGCTCTCCTCTGTAAGGCTTTTACATAACGTTCATTCAGCTCCAGAGCAGCTGTGCAGTCCCGAAGTACACATTCCCAGTTTTTCTGAATGTGTGAGGATTTCATGAGTGCACATAGTACCTAATAACAGCTTGTCATTCTTTAGAAGATTCTAAGTACCTTTCAGTTTACATTTACAATGGGCTTAAAAATTTTAAATCCATATCTTAAGAAAATATGCTGTTTCCAAAATATTATCATGTGAAGTGAAGGTAGAGTTTACCTGCTGTTCATATGCAGCTGCCCTGTTTTGGTAGAAGGTAGACAAGTCAGCTTTGCTCTCCGGTGGACACGCCTCAATAGCATCATCGTAACACTTGATGGCCTCCTTGTACTTGCCGCCCTTGAAGTATTTGTTTCCCTTGTTCTTGTAACTCTGTGCCCTCTCAAGTGGACTCTGAGCAGAAAATTGAGGAAATATTAATAACTCCTTACAAAAGAAATGTGAGGCAAAGTAACATTAATAACATCAAGAATTAAACAATGTTCAAAGATGTCTGAATGATTATGGTGCTTTGTAGTTACTCAAACAAAATGTGCATAGAATAGATATCAGCACTTGAGTAGCATTTGCTTCAAAAACTAGGTTGTGAATCTTTTTTTTCTTTTTTTTTTTTACAAAGATTTATAAAACACATCCACATGCTTATAAAAGCACTAAGCCTGGCAGTCTTTTCCCTTATCGTGACCTTCCATCAGTAGTTATATGTCAAGCCTTCTTTTCTAACACTTGGGCAATAATATTGGTTAAAAAGGGAATATTTGCTTAACACTGTTCATGTAAACCTACTGACATAAAGCAATGATTCTGGATATTTTTTCGAAATGCTACAATAACAGCATGAAATATGCTTTGGTTTTCTGGTTAAGGCTGGATCATACATCATTAAGCAAGCACAAAAAGGCTGCATTTTTTTTTCTTTTTTTCTTTTTTTCTTTTTTTCTTTTTTTTTTTTACAGGAATTGTGTGATGTATTAAAGGAGCCCTGCTGGTGAAAAAAATAAAATAAAATAAAATAAATAAAAGATACAGTTTTATGAGCACATATGGTGAGTTACAGCATCTTAAAGGGCTTTTGGACACACATATGGCATTTAGATGAAATACTACAGGAACATTTCTGTCAAGGAAGTCACATGTGGAGTGGACAAGCAAGTGTTCACTTTAGCAATGCCAGCTCTATGCCTATGCAAGTGCCAGACCTGGCACTTGTAGCAGGCAACACCAGCACTCTGACTACGACACTGGGTCAGTAGGTTGAAACTAGTATACCGTTGTAATGTCCTTGGAAGTGTCGACTGTGGTTTAACAAGACGTCCAGCTCTCCATTATACAAGTCAATATTTGGCGTCTTTGGTGTGAACACCATGGTTGAAACTTGCCAATCATGTCATCGAAACATTCTAAAACGGTACAACTACAGTAAAAAAAAAAATTCTCACGTAATGCGATGGTCGTCAGTAAGCCTATACATGTTGCCTGCATCACATGAGCAGGGCTTTCACTCCTGCATGACACACAAGGCACTGGGTGTAACCTTCCTCACAAGACATAATTGTATGCAAAACCATAAGCATCAGGTAAATATTCCACTTACTAAGTGAGCTGTGTCCTCAGTGTTTGGTGAGGCAAGGCTCTCGGTCTCGTCAGAAGTCTGCTTAGGTATTGTCTTCTTCTTTTCTTGTTTTTCACTTGGTTGTTTGAATATGAAGTAGTACATGGCATACCCGGCGGCCAAAGTGCCCCCTACCGCAAGGGCTACTTTCCATTTTGGGAGTCCGGTATCGTCCTGCACCTTAGACAGCGCCATGACTACCGTCTGTGTCCGTGACTACAGCAGCAGACCGTACCGGCGGCGGCACCCAACACCCGGCCCGTGCCGCATTGATTACACATTGGGCCTTGCATCATAGCCCATCTCTAACACCAACGCTGTACGCTTTTATGTACTAAATAATACAATATATATATATATATATATATATATATATATATATATATATATATATATATATATATATATATATATATATATATATATATATATATATATATATATATATATATATATATATATATATATATATATATATATATATATACACACACACACACACACTAAGAGTGCAGTGATTCTCCATTTGTCTCATATTTTCACAGCAATAAGGCTTAGTTTGCGGATATAAACCAACACGACTAGACTTGCTAACTAAACACCTCTCCCTTCTTGCGGCCTCGCGGCTCGTGAGTCAAGATTTGCAACTTTTATTCTCACCCATGTTCTGTCCACCTTGCTAATGTAAGAGCTGACCAGGCAGTATCTTCACTTTTTTTCATGCCTGACACTGTGAAATCGTTTTCCTGCATTTCTGCCTAACTAAGACTTGAACTGTTTCAACTAAATGAGTATCAAAACGAATAAAAAATCAATTAGCTGCCTCTATGCTCATTTTTTCATATTTTATTTTCTTTGGAAACGGCAGTATTATCGGGATTTCTAATTAATGAATTTATTTGTTTATTTATTTATTATATACATATTTTTGTGTATGTCCTTGGGCAGGCTCCCTGATATGAAAAAGCTGAAAACATTCGAAAAAAAAAAAAATAAAAAAAATAAATAAATAAAATTCCCGCGCTATCAAAAGCTATCAACAAAACCTATGATGTTTCAAGAGGGAGTCCGCGTCTGGGGTGAATTTATTTAACTTTAGCATTTGCCAATCCCATATAAGGAAAACACTCATATGAAGTAGTACTGTAGAATGGGAGATTAAAGGCATCGCCACAATAGCACGAATTGTGAAGTACGAGGAAACACAACATAAAGTTGTTATGTTAGTTGATAGGTCACACTGTTATTATTTTTTTTCGTCTCTCCCACAAATGTTCATTTCCATACACACAGACACAATCCATCAGCGCATTGGAGTACAGTTCACATGAACTACTGCTCGGTCAGTTCTGCTGGGAATTGTACCTCAGTTGGCACACTGGGTGGGACTGAACAGGCATGAGAGGGTTTGTCGGTGTGGTAGATGCTGGAAAGCTCTGCCCTCTGGCATTATCCCACCCGTAAGTCAGTTTTCTGAAGAAGCAGATGTTCTGTGGGGAGAACCTTCAAAATTTGTTGAGTGAATCATTGCAAGTACGATAAAAAAAGAAGGAAAGCCATTGATTAGACTCAATTAAACCTCCATGGGTTTACGACCGTACTATAAGTCAACCCTGTCAGCTGTGTAACCCCTTCGTCTATCTCTTGTCATAACCATCCATCTCGTAAATCAACTTTCAGATTATACTGTATAGGCACTCGTATGCATCAGTGGTGGAAAAGATGCATTGTACAAGATAGCAAAGAATTAATGTACTGATCACATCCAATGGAACAGGTGGATGTGATTTCCCTCAACACGTACACAACAAGAGAAGATTGCTGCCATGCCACCTCGGCTCTGTCCATTGATAATCCACACACCCACCTACACACACACACACACACACACACACACACACACACACACACACACACACACACACACACACACATAAATTTCGCAAGAAATTATCAAACATGCATCCAGTAGCGTCTATTATTAGTGATTTCCCAGACCAACGCCTCACTCGATGGCATATCTGTTCGTCGATATCGCGGTGGTTAGGTTGCATGCCCCATCACTTTAAGCTCTGCAGTGTTGAGTACTGCTATTCGAGGGGTTCTCTGTCACCTCCTGCATGAACGAAGAAAGTAACGTAGATATTTATAATTGCTCATGATTTTATGTAAGACGGGTTCTGGTAGTAAAAAAAAAAAAAAAAAGGGAGGGGAGCACTGGAGATACCAGTTTCAAAGGAGAACTGTCCAAAAAAAATACAAAAATAAGTATCTTGAAATCGTGTAGAATTGTTTGTCGATAACTTTTGGAGTTAGAATTATTAGTACAGGTATGGGTCGACACGTCACCGAGAGATAGCGAGATAGTGGGTGATGCAACAACAGCACCTAGTGGATTATCGGGTCATCAAGGCCGTTAGCCTCACGTAGGCGCCAATACTGTAAGTACGTCCCACATGTGTGGCATCACGGCCATCCCTTCACGGCCAGAAACGAAGCAGGTGTTGTAAGTAAAAGTTGCAAAGGTAATATAGAAAATATTGTTACTGTTCAGTAGGAAGAATAAGTTTGGTGTCACTTACGCACAAGCTATTCATCTCAAGGTTATCCTTATCATGCCTATCCTGCTTAAACAACAGAGAGAGAGAGAGAGAGAGAGAGAGAGAGAGAGAGAGAGAGAGAGAGAGAGAGAGAGAGAGAGAGAGAGAGAGAGAGAGAGAGAGAGAGAGCAGTTGTCCACTCAAAAAATCGGTTTATAGGACGTAAATCTTGAATGAAATAGAGGACCTGTACGGCCACAGTAAGAACATAGTAATCCAGTGTGTGTACAAAGTGCCAGTATACACGAGGCTGCTCCTGCCCACTCAATTGTTCATCCTTAACCACAAAATTAACTTAATATCCTCCTCTTAAAACTTTTTATCGCGCTCGTTCTTATACTGCCTGGTTACTACAACTACAGCAGACGTGTTCCATCAGTACTGTTTATATTCTATCCTATTATGTTTACATGTACCGTGATGTGTGCCAATCTTTCTTATATGTATCTGTTATTTAACTTGAACCCATTGTCGTGAATCTTAGCGCGCTGTTCATTTGCTGCAGGAATATTACTCATACACATGCCTGTTTTTTTGAACACTTAATTACAGTGACTCATACTGTGCTGTAAGAACATTATTTATGTCGTCCTTGTGAAACATTAGAGGTGACCTAGGTGCACCCTTCGACTTTCTAAGGGATGCAGTTGAGATTTTTATACGGTAAATGTTTCATCTTTTGAATAATTTTTGTAATTTTATTTGTGTTGATTACAAAATTCTGATTATATCCATTGTGAAGTGACGATGCCAAAATCATTATCTAAAAAAAAAATAATGAACATTAAAAAGTAAATGCACCCTAGAGTGAAATATAATCCCGGGATAATCTAAATACTGCTGTTGTTCATTATTCCTCGTGATAAAGCTTAGATACTTTGTTAGATCGATTCCTCGGTAACAGTAATGCATTTGAAGGAGACTGCATCCTCCAACACTGCCGTCTTACTAGATTACTTTCAGCGAACTTTATAATGGAAGTAATTAATATTTTCAATGGTGTTTTCATTGTTAATCGTCAAGAGGAAAGACTCATAAATATCCGACTAATAATCCCTGAGACCTTTAAAAATGATGCAAATAAGAGAACAGAGCATTTTCAAAATCGAGACTTACAAAAACTATTCCAGAGTCTCTCTCTCTCTCTCTCTCTCTCTCTCTCTCTCTCTCTCTCTCTCTCTCTCTCTCTCTCTCTCTCTCTCTCTCTCTCTCTCTCTCTCCTGCTAGATAGATGTTTAACTTGACTTTTTTATTATTGTTATTACATTATTTATTTATTGACTTATTTATTCATTAGCATTGTCTTTATTAAATCTATGTTTGAACATTGTTACAGCGCGACATCACACGCGACCTCTGTTGCAGCTTCAATATAATAATTTTATCAGTCACTGACATATGACTTTGGGGAATCGGTAATGCCTGCTTCACACGTTTTTTCTTATTTTTTTAAATTTCTTTATTATTATATTTTTTCCACGTGATACAGCACAATCGGCGTGTGGGAGGTTTTAAGAAGGCATATACTGTACTTTCCCAACAGTTCCCTGTAGGTATGATTTCTTTGGTTTCTGTACAAAAGAAAACCGAACTTGCATAAATGGTGCGGTGACTTGCGCAGAATTTACCTGCGTTTTCTGTGGATAGAGGACGTCAAGCAGAGTGATGCATGTGTACTTACTGCAGGATGTTAAAAATTTAAAAAAAGGAAAAATAAAGAGCTCCATTGATTTCGTGAGTATTGTAGGACGCTCGTCGCCGGATGGTTTAGCAGTGCTTGTGTCGGATGAAATCAGAAATGGTTTGAGTAGACTATTACTTTTTATTTTTATTTATTTACTTATTTATTTAGTTATTTAATAATAATGATAATAATAATATTATTATTTATTTATTTATTTATTTTTTAGAGAGAGAGAGAGAGAGAGAGAGAGAGAGAGAGAGAGAGATTTTAAGGTAATGCGGAGCCTTATATAGGCAGCACTGTACTGGTCGGTGTGCATACGTGTCTCTATGACACGTATGCTCTTTTTTTTTATGAAGAAGAAAATAACTTTTTTGGTGTCAACAGTGTTCAACAGCACACTGGTCAGAGCTCGTGATCTCTAATGACACGTAGGGTGGGTGTAGGCAGCCGGAGACGAAATTTTTCAACACCAATACTTAAGAAAATGTAGGCGGATCTTTAGGTAGCAGTAATTCATGGCAAGATGTGCGTTTACTTTAGTCATGATTGGCTCTCTATTCATATAACATAAATGTATATCTGCCGATTCCTGCACATTTTATTCTTTATCTTCTCGTATATCTGTACGCACATTTTCATTCGTAGGCATTCCTACTAATGAAAATGTGCGTATGTGTAATAACAAGCCTAATTACAAGAACAAAGAAAATAACCGATGGTGATCATATTAATAAGATTTATTGCATATATATTGGAAAGTTAAATTATTGCAACATATTGTGAACGTATCATGACAATAATGGAATTTTACAGCAAAGTTACAGGAAAAAAAATGATAACTAGATAAGTAGAATAAAAAAAGCAGTAGAACTCTTTGATTGAAAATTTTATAAAACATTACTGTGACATAATTCAGCTTGTGATAAAAAGTATGTAAAATTTTTGAAAGGTAACAATAGCAGTACAGTCCTTGGGATGAGAGATGCACTGGAATTTAATTCAACCTATTTTACTTGCATTTTGATGATAAAAAAAAGTTATTAAAATTTGTAGAAGAGGGAGAAAATAAAGAATTTGATACGTTTATCGCAAGATAAGGAAGAAGAACAAGCAAAAAAGCGATACAGTCCCTAGGTCGAGAGCGGCATGGTGGCGGACCAATCAGGAGGCGCCAACTGTGTTTACGTGTGAGTCGTGGCGGCCGTGAGCACACACCACCTCGTCCCCGCCACACTAACCCCTGCTGCTCTTCACATCGCCAGGCTGCCTCACACTACGCCCCAGCCTCACACACGTCATCCCACAAGCAGGAGTCCTCAAAAGCATCCTCGTGTGTCTTGTTACGTAATTGGCCGCCACCCGCCACGAGACAGTCAAGGTACGGTGCATCATGCCAAGCTCTAGCAGTAGTCCAGTATCCTGCTCAATACATTTTCATAGTGCTTAATGCTCTTTCTCAGTCATATGTCCTTCAGTCTGTCCACAGGATTTTAGTTAGATTTTGTAAGGTGATCTTGTATACTCTTGTTCTTCGCTAGCGGCCTGACCTGATTGACTGACTGACTGGACTCTAACGATAACTTTCACTTACATTGGAAAAAAAAAGCTATATATGATCATTTTCCTATTATCAGAGTGACCGAGAGCAGTTTAATCTTAGTCCAGCTGACTCATCCCAACATGAAAATGAATTTATTAGAAGGAAAGGAGGTAAAATTGCAGTTTAACACAATACATATT
This sequence comes from Scylla paramamosain, assembly GCF_035594125.1. Taxonomy (NCBI): domain Eukaryota; kingdom Metazoa; phylum Arthropoda; class Malacostraca; order Decapoda; family Portunidae; genus Scylla; species Scylla paramamosain. The sequence continues at coordinate 6,103,526 of NC_087160.1, forward strand.
TTCTTTTTCTCCTCAATCTCCAACAAACTTGGGGACCTGGTGGAAAAGTTTGGTTTTAAGGTAGCGGGAAGCCTCATTAGGCCAAATTTGGACATTCATGAAAGTCTAAGGATGATACACCATATTTTGAAAATTGAAAATTTCTAGTTTAACCCAACTTTATCTAATTTAACCTAACCCAACCGGGAGGGTGCTCCCCCATGGACCCACCCCATTAAGGGCACTAACCTAACCTAACCAGGGGGCTTTGTCCTCCCTGGCTGGATCCCCCATAAGGATACAAGCCACACCCAACTTAACCAGGGGAGCTTTGCCCCACTCTTGTGTGGTCTTTGTGGTGCAAGGCTGGCTGGGCCAGTGTCCTGCAGGTGAGTTGCCAGTTATGCATTTTCCTTGCAGTGTTACTGTGTTGGACAAGTAAGGACTCTCTCTCTCTCTCTCTCTCTCTCTCTCTCTCTCTCTCTCTCTCTCTCTCTCTCTCTCTCTCTCTCTCTCTCTCTCTCTCTCTCTCTCTCTCTCTCCCCTCTCTCTCTCTCCCCTCTCTCTCTCTCTAGACAAGACATACAATCATGAGAGAGAGAGAGAAAGAGAGAGGGAGAGAGGGGGTTATGCATTTCTTTAGATCGAACACACACACACACACACACACACACACACACACACACACACACACACACACACACACACACACACACACACACACACACACTATGTACGTCTAGTGATGTAAAAGTAATCATATATCTTGTCTGGAGAGAGAGAGAGAGAGAGAGAGAGAGAGAGAGAGAGAGAGAGAGAGAGAGAGAGAGAGAGAGAGAGAGAGAGAGAGAGAGAGAGTATACTCGCTCACTCAATGTGGTAACCCTGCAAGGAAGATGCTTTATTGGCAACTCCTACCTGCAGGATGCTGGCCCAGCCAGCCTGGCACCAAATGGACCACATATTGCAATGAGTCCCCATAACCTAACCTAACTTAACCTAGATTTGGACATCCCCTTTAGGAAACTAACCTAACCTAACTTGACCTAAATGTATACTTTAATAGGAACTGAAAGGTTCAGGGTGTGGCTAGTCAACCTCCTCTTTTTCATCCTCAAAGGGTACTGGTGCCACTGATTGTTAACCACTCAATTTATTTCGGCAAAACACACCCAAGTTGTCTTGCTTATGGAAATGCACAATGAATCCTGGTATTTAAATGTATGTCCATTGATGCTGAGTATCCATGTAGTTAGCTGGCTGGCTGCTGTGGCCACCACATATACATTGTGATTGGCCTTCTGTCTTTAATTTATTGATACCATCTTTATTTTTTAGGTTTCCATTCATAGAATAAGTTGGATTCATCCTCACATTTAGTATTTTTATCCTTTTGATTTTTTCCTCTTTTTACTTTTATGTATTCAGTTCTTGTTTGTATATTTTTATTTCATAACTTGATCTGTCTCCTTCTTTTCCATTTTTTTTATGCCTTCACTGTTGGCTCTTCCTAATGTACACTTGAAGACCATAAAAAGTCTTCCGCTTCCACTGACCCTGAGACGAGGCCTGGGGCCTTCCTGAATGATGGCTCAAACTTTCATGGCCAACACACACACACACACACACACACACACACACACACACACACACACACACACACACACACACACACACACACACACACACACACACACTCCATGAACCCTATAGGCTGAGGCTTCGAAACCAGTGCATCATATCACATTTATAACCTTTTAATCGAGATAGGCCAAATAGGTTTATGTACTCCACTGTTACATACTGTACTCTTGTGTCCTCAGTAGGTAACAAATATCTCATAGACGTTCATGTACTCCATTGTTACATACTTTACCCCAGTGTCCTCAATAGGTAACAAATACCAGATAAGATAGACAAACCTGGAAATGTAACTAGAACACACATCATCTGAGTGTTCATGTGTGTGTTGCCTGTGAATCATCATCCAGAAAAACCCCAGGCCTTGTTGCAGGGTCAGTGGAGGTGGGAGACTATTTATGGTCTTGAAGTGTACATATGTTATTGAACCACTTTTGTCACCTATCTCTTTCTTTGCTATCATGGGCACAAAGTTATCTTTCTCTTTCCTTGTAAATTTTGAGAAATTGCTTTAATTTTTATTGGATCTCCTACTTTGTAAGACAGTCCTGTTCTCTTAAGAATGCTTCTTGAGCTTTGTAAAGTCTGTTTTGCTATAACTGTAAGTGTTGCTCCTTGTTTAAGAAACTGAAATAATTTGTTACTGGGCAGGGATATTAAGATTGAAGGAAATTGTAGGGTAAAAACACTTTACTTTCAATATTTATGCAATTCTGTGAGATACTAAGAAACTGACATTTTGTAAACTAATGGTCTGCTGCCACATTTATTTTCAAGCACTGTGAGTACTCAGTGATGGGATTTCTCTAACCCTATTAATTTTCTTCTAACAAAATATAATGTAACCATACTTTTTATAGGTTTGAAAGAAGCCTTTTTAGCGTAAGTAAAATATTTTTAGAAGCCAGGTATCCCTCACATTAGATTAAACTTTATTTTTTATTTCTATTATTTTTTGTATTTTACAGATAATACAAAAGGTCAAATTTTTTCCTATATTTAAAAAAAAAAGCAAAGTTTTCAGAGAATGAAGTAGAGTAGTTTCCTGTAACATTTTTGTCAGACTAATTATTATTAAATTTCATGTGTGTGGATGTTAATAGCTACTTAGAAATACACCTCATAAGAAGGAAGGAAAGTCAGTAATTCAGGATCCGTATTTTAGTTGTAGGGCCCCATACAGTGGTGGCTGGTGGCAGACAGCTTCACAAGTCTCCCATTGACTCAGCCACTCAAGATTTGTGTTGGGATGTGAACCATTTCCTGTAATGATACAATATTAATAATGCATACTTTTTTTCAACAGATGAATTTAATGAACGTAGCAGCAGTGTTGGTCCTTGCCACCATATACACCACAACAGCCCTCAAGTTGGAAGATTGTGAGGGTGAGTAATTGAACTTTTATTTGGATCATGCACATAAACAGACAAAGTTCAGTGTCCTGATTACATTAAATAGAAAATTTAAGTATATAAAAATATTATATATAAATAGCATAATATTGATTTGATCTTTGTTTACTTAGAAGAACCTTACTTCCTGAGAGTAGCATGCCAGGTGCTGCTTGTTTGATTTATTGAGGAACACTTCAAAAGTCTAGCTTGTGTATTTCCAACACTTTTAGTTGGTAGTTATGTAGTTTTCATTAAGCTGCTTAAGATGTATTTGGAGTTGAACTCATTAAATTCATCTGACTAGTTAGTTATATTTAGTTGTGTTAGGCAGCTTGTTACAAACAGGCCACTCTGAGGTGGCTCTGTTGTAGAATGTTTTTTTAATTTGCCAATGGATAGAATAGTCTTGAATCAGGAATGAATGAAATGAAGTTGATAATTATTTCAGTGAATACGAATGAATAAAATTATTTATTAAAAATTTTCCATTGTGCTGTCAGATTTTTCTTGGTTATTATCGTAATAGTAAGTGATGGCATTTGGTAGAATGAGTTTTCTCGAGTACAAAGTGTTACCAGATTGTCATTAAATGGAAGGAAATGGACAGATTGTCATTAAATGGAAGGAAATGGACAAGGTGTTTCTTCATTGATTTATTTTCTCATTCAGTACAGGCAGTGTCATCTAAGCTTTGGAGTTCCCTATGTTGCTTCTTAAAACTAAGTAATTTCACATCCTTTCCTCCTCTTTGTATTCATATTCTTACCTTCATATTCAGAATGTTTTTGTTTTTTACTTATTTTTTTTTCAGTGGCTGATTTCATGAAAAGACTATAATGAGAACTTTTTAGTTCATTGAGCTTTTTATTCCTTCACTTTACATTCAAACTCCTACATTCCTTTACTGTACATTCAAACTCCTGCATTCCTTCATGCTACATTCCCATACAAAGTTGATGTACTTTTCAAATAAGGGGACTATGGAACAACTACAACTTATCTCAAAATCTTAATCTTGCAGTAGAGAGAGAGAGAAACATATAAAAACTATTCTGAATTTTTATGCTTTTATTTCAAAAGTATATAAATTTCACAGATTATGTATTATATCATTGTAAGTCTGTAATTTATCTTAAGTACAGGCAATTGAGAATAGCAGGTGTGTAATGTTTCCCTCCAATTTTATTTAATTTTATCAATGTTGAAAAACCATTCTCACATTGCAGTGTGCATCACATTCATGACCAAGTTTTCGGAACAGCTCACATCAGATGAAAAGAGGGACACTCAAACCATTGAAAGAAAATTTAAGGAAACTTGTGCAGAAGCAAAAGGTGAGTTTTTAATTATTGTTTAATTTTCTTTGTTATTGTACTAACTACGATCACTAGGAGGGATTATGCAAGGCATTATTGATATTGTCCAGTGTCTGACAGTGAAGGCAGGGTCACTGTAGGTACCAGACCATTCATTTACTCTACAGAATTTGAAATTCCATAAGTCTGGGTATTTTTGAAACTAGCTAGTTTTATATATTGTAGGCTTTGTAGTAATAATAGTGGTTTTGTTTAGCTGCTATTTTTTGGCATTGTGTGAATGGTTGTTGCTTAGCAGTTCAAATTGGAATGTTAACGTATTTCTCCATAATAATTTAAGATTTGTTAAATTACTACAATTTTCATTTAATACCTTGTATAAAAGGCCATCAGAAAGACAAATTGTTTGTGAATAAGCAAAAGGACATTTGCAATATTTTGGATTCATATTCCTTGCAACTGTGTTTGTATTCCTGTAATTGTCACTGTGATGTTGAATCATCAAATTTAGATAGTGCATTAATACTGAATTACCCAGGGTGTGTGATATGTAAGTGACTTCTGCCAGGTCTTGTACTTGTAGAGATTATTGTGCATGGTGCACACCCAAGAGGACTCAAATTGGAATCCCGGCTGGGTGGTGTAAGTTTAGGTTTGTCTGATGTTGTAGGCCCCATGCCAGGATGCCCTAGCCAGCTTGCCTTGCATTGCTCTTGTATAGGCTGATGAGGTACTCCATCTTGGTTATTCTGAAGGCAGATCATAGAGGCAATGTAAAAAAATTTTATTCCTGCACAGAGCCATTCATTGAAGTCAGACAATCATGTGTGAAAAAGAAATTTTAAAAATTCCCCCTGTTAATATGCGTTTTTATTTTCCAGGCAAAGAGAACCGCTTCTGTTATTACATAGGTGGTCTGGTGGAGTCTGCCACAGGCATTCTTGGGGAGATGTCTAAGCCTCTTTCGTGGGGCATGCCCATGGACAAAGTGTGTGAAAAGCTGAAGAAGAAGGATGCACAAATCTGTGATCTCAGATATGGTAAGTGATGTGAGGTTTGATTTACAACAAAACATAAGTTTTATCTATGTTATGAATTTGTAATGCTGTGTTCTTGTATGGTAACTCAACTAGGTGGATTACAGTAAGCTAACCTTTCACTCATGATTAAATGTCCCATATTTTGTCTTGACTAGAACACTTCAAAATAAAGTTTGATTCCATTAAGATATGACCACAAGCTAGTTGAGGAAAAATTCAGAGTAGATATAAGGAGGGTGGGAGCAAGGAGTCAGGTGTGACAGGGAAGCTATGAAAGTGAATTGGTCATGCTCTTAGGAGAATGTGTTGAGTATCAGAAGTTGAAAGGTACATAGTGAGGTGGAAGAATGGAAGTTGTTCAAGAATCCTGTGATTGGGTGTGCATTGGAGGTTTATGGTAGGATGATGAGTGGTGGTGGGAGGAAGGGAAGGGAATGATTTGAGTATGTGGCTGTAGCAAAAAAGAGGCATGCACATGAAGTGTGACTTCACATAAAAGATGGTGTCATATTAAAGATAAAGAACAGGAAAATGGTGCACAAGGCAGTGAATGACATGAATGTTGGTAAAACTTTTAGGTTGTATGGCTGTGGTGTTGAATATTTGACAAGTGGCATTGCATCAGTTGTTTATTAGTTAGGCAGATTGCTGAATGTATGCTTCATGAGTAGGATAGTGCTGCTTGGCTTGGGTGAGTGGCATCAGGTTATTTTATTTTAGAGGTACAAAAAAAACTTTGTGTTAAAGGTGTGATGTATGGCAGTGTAGATCGAGGGGATAAAGAAGCAATATGAGAAGCAGTGTGGCTTAAAAAGAAGGATAAATTTAGATACCTAGAATAGATAGGAAAGGTTAGTGGATTTTAAGATTGGATAAGTTAGAAGGTACATACAGGGGAGTGAAGTGATAGATTTATTAATGGTAGAGCATGTGTTTCAATATATAGTGTAAAAGTAGTGGTGGCAGTGGTGATAGTGAGAAGTGATTAGGAAGATAATAAATGTAGTAATGGTTTTGGTGATTATAGTGGTGATGATAGTAGTATTAGTGGCAACTGTAGTACTATAGTCCCACCAATCTAAAATCAAGGTTTGGGTGGGGTCAACTTAGGGATTCCCCTGCCTGTGGTGTGGCCAAGCTTCCTAAATCAGTGATGTGTTTGGTGTGATATATGTAAAAGAAGTCACAAATAGGTAATTATATACTACCACTGCAATTTAAAGTAAATGTATAAAAGTATATCGAAGAAAAACAAAGTTTATGCATAGTAAGTAATTATACAACAACAATGAAATGTGGCATACTTATTTTAGTGCAGCTGAAAAATAGCATTGGTTTTGCAGACTTCCTCTGTAGTTCTAAGATGGATAAGTAGTGAAATAATTGTTTATAATACAGCTGGAAGGAATATCAATAGAATGTGCTTTTTTTTTTTTTCATAATGAAAATAGTCTGTTTAAACCCTGGTGAGTGGCAGCACTTGGTCTACACATCCAGGCCTCATGACATGTCACTTGTATGACCTGGGATGGGTTGGGTGCTTCCATGGCTCATTTGCCATGATGTGGAAATAGTCAAAATATTAATACATACTATGCAATGCAATTAAAAACCATAACCAGCATGTAATTAAATATAAATACTGAGAGAGAGAGAGAGAGAGAGAGAGAGAGAGAGAGAGAGAGAGAAAACTATCGAGGATGATACTCTTAATATCTCACTCGCTCTGTAAAATTTGTGGTGCACACACACACACACACACACAGTCAGGTCAGGGTGCAACAAAGCCTACTGATGTCAGGCCATCATTCACTTTTTTTGTCCAAGGGTAACAAAAATAGCCCACTGAGATGCCAGTCCCAGAAAAGGGTCCAAAGCAGTTGTCAAAAATTGAAGGAAAAGTGTCTTGAAACCTTCCTCTTGAAGGAATTCAAGTCATAGGAAGGTGGAAATACAGAAGCAGGCAGGGAGTTCCAGAGTTTACCAGAGAAAGGGATGAATGACTGAGAATACTGGTTAACTCTTGCATTAGAGAGGTGGACAGAATAGGGTGAGAAAAAAAAGGAAGTCTTGTGCAGTGAGGCCACAGGAGGAGGGGAGGCACGCAGTTAGCAAGATCAGAAGAGCAGTTAGCACGAAAATAGTGGTAGAAGAAAGCTAGAGATGCAACATTGCGGCGATGAGAGATGCTGAAGACAGTCAGTTAGAGGAGTTGATGAGACAAAAAGTTTTTGATTCCACCCTGTCTAGGAGAGCGGTATGAATGAAACCTCCACCCCTCCCCCCAGGCATGTGAAGCATACTTCATACATGGACAGACCCTTATACAGAGTTAGCAGCCGGGGGGATGAGAAAAACTGGCGGAGACGTCTCAGAATGCCTAACTTCATAGAAGCTGTTTTAGCTAGAGATGAGATGTGAAGTTTCCAGTTCAGATTATAAGTAAAGGACAGACTGAGGATGTTCAGTGTAGAAAAGGGGGACAGTTGAGAGTAATTGAAGAAGGGATATTTGTCTGGAAGGTTGTGTTGAGTTGATAGATGGAGGAATTGAGTTTTTGAGGCATTGAACAATACCAAGTTTGCTCTGCCCCAATCGGAAATTTTAGAAAGAAGTAGTCAGGCATTCTGTGGCTTCCCTGTGTGAAATGTTTACTTCCTGAAGGGTTGGATGTCTGTGAAAAGACGTGGAAAAGTGCAGGGTGGTATCATCAGCATAGGAGTGGATAGGACAAGAAGTTTGGTTTATAAGGTCATTGATGAATAAGAAGAGAGTGGGTGACATTACAAAACCCTGAGGAACACCACTGTTAATAGATTTAGGAGAAGAACAGTGACCGTCTACCATAGCAGTAATAGAATGGTCAGAAAGGAAACTTTAGATGAAGTTACAGAGAGAAGGATAGAAGCTGTAGGAGGATAGTTTGGAAATAAAAGCTTTGTGCAAGACTCTTGATAAAACTTTTGATATATCCAAGGCAACAGCAAAAGTTTCACCAAAATCTCTAAAAGAATATGACCAAGTCTCAGTAAGGAAAGCCAGGAGATCACCAGTAGAGCGGCCTTGACGGAACCCATACTGGTGATCAGATAGAAGGTTGTGAAGTGATAAATGTTTAAGAATCTTTCTGATGAGGATAGATTCAGAAACTTTAGTTAGGCAGGAAATTAAAGCAATTGGATGGTAGTTTAAGGGATTAGAATGGTCACTTTTTAGGAACAGGCTGAATGTAAGCAAAATTCCAGCAAGAAGGTAGATGTTGACAGACAGAGCTGAAAGAGTTTGATTAGGCAAGGTGCAAGTACGGAGGCACAGTCTTGGAGAACAACAGAAAGGACCTCATCAGGTCCATAAGCCCTCTGAGGGTTTAGGCCAGCAAGGGCATGGAAAATGTCATTGCGAAGAATTTTAATAGGTAGCATGAAGTAGTCAGAATTGTTCAAGGTAGAGTTTTTAGCAAAGGTTTGAGCGAAGAGTTCAGCTTTAGAAATAGATGTGATAGCAGTGGTGCCATCTGGTTGAAATAAAGGAAGGAAAGAAGCAGCAGCAAAGTTATTGGAGATACTTTTGGCTAGATGCCAGAAGTCATGAGAGGAGTTAGATCTTGAAAGATTTTGACACTCTGTTAATGAAGGAGTTTTTGGCTAGTTGGAGAACAGACTTGGCATGGTTCCGGACAGAAATATAAAGTGCATGAGATTCTGATGATGGAAGGCTTAAGTATCTTTTCTGGGCCACCTCTCTATCATGTATAGCACAAGAAGAAGCTGTTGAACCAAGGTTTGGAAGGTTTAGGTTGAGAAAAAGAGTGGAGAATGTTCTCCTCCATGCCAGACACTATCACCCCTGTTATGCGCTCAGCACACAAAGACGGGTCTCTGACATAGAAGCGGTTGTCATTCCAAGGAAAATCGGCAAAATACCTCCTCAGGTCCCCCCAACTAGCAGAAGCAAAACACCAGAAGCACCTTCGCTTAGGGGTATCCTGAGGAGGGATTGGAGCAATAGGACAAGATATAGATATGAAATTGTGATTGGAGGAGCCCAACGGAGAAGAGAGGGTGACAGCATAAGCAGAAGGATTAGAGGTCAGGAAAAGGTCAAGAATGTTGGGTGTATCTTCAAGACAGTCAGGAATATGAGTAGTGTGTTGCACCATTTGCTCTAAGTTGTGGGGGATAGCAAAGTTGAAGGCTAGTTCACCAGGATGGTCAGTGAAGGTGAGAGGAAAGCCAAAGCTGATGGTGAACATTGAAGTCTCCAATAATGGAGATCTCTGCAAAAGGGAAGAGAATCGGAGTGTGCTCCACTTTGGAAGTTAAGTAGTCAAAGAATTTCTTATAGTCAGAGGAGTTAGGTGAGAGGTATACAGCACAGATAAATTTAGTTTGAGAGTGACTCTGTAGTCGTAGCCAGATGGTGGAAAACTTGGAATATTCAAGAGCGTGGGCATGAGAGCAGGTTAAGTCACAGTGAGGGCACACATAAACGCAACATCCAGCTTTGGATCGAAAATGAGGATAGAGAAAGTACGAGGGAACAGAAAAGGGGCTACTGTCATTTGCCTCAGACACCTGAGTTTCAGTGAGGAAAAGAAGATGAGGATATATAGCAATTGCTGCAGGTAGAGAAAGCCCAGGTTTGATCCCACCCAAACCTTGGTTTTAGCTAAAAGTGGTGGGATTATAGTTGTGGTGATAGGTAAACCCCTTTCTTTATCCAGACAAGACAGAGAAACAGGCAGGCAACCAGTCAGACCCAGCACCCTTAGTAACATGGATGTGGTTTTCATAGACTAAACTGACCAGGTTGATGTAACAAACTTGAGTAATATTAATAATATGAAACTCATGCATGTTAAAAGTCCACTGATACATACAAATTAAAGTTAAAAGTCCACTGATACATATGAATTAAAGTAGAATCATTTGTGGCAACATGCTTATTGGGAAATTTTGGAATATTGTTTGCTCTCTCTCTCTCTCTCTCTCTCTCTCTCTCTCTCTCTCTCTCTCTCTCTCTCTCTCTCTCTCTCTCTCCACAGCTCACAGACCCACAGAATGTCTCCCCACAGTATGTTTATGAACCACAGTCACTCACCACTGCCCCTTGCATATATAATTTTCTCCAAATCTTCAACAAAGACTGATACAAGACAGGAAAAATAATGCATTATTTGAAATGCCAATTACATACTTGGCGCATTAAGTGTTTAGTAACATTTATATTAGGAATCTGAAGAGGACTTATTTTTGATTACTGAAGATACATGGTTACATAATTTTTTGTTTCTGGAAGGAATTTTTGGAAGATGAATTTTATCATACATAAAGCAACATTATAATAATGATGTTTCTTTACAGAAAAGCAGATTGACCTCAACAATGTGGACTTGAAGAAGTTAAAGGTGCGTGACCTCAAGAAGATTCTGAATGACTGGGATGAATCATGTAATGACTGTCTAGAGAAGGGTGACTACATCAAGAGAATCGAGATGCTAAAACCTAAATATATGAGAGGGGAACTGTAAAAAGATAGGACTCTAGGATATTGACTGTGGGTGGTTATTTATTTTGGGTGCATCATTATGTTTACCAGTACTGACCCCTGAACTGTATTAGAATTTCCTGCATCATTGGTTCACATGTAGCAATGCCAGACATTGCTAAATGGTTCTATATTATATACTGATATCCATCCATTTAAAGGCATTGAATCTTGTTCTTATTCCTGCGTGGTGTTATTTGTCATTTTGGGTATGTTCATTTACCTTATTTGGACAAAGTTTTAGGCTTTATTTTCTAACTACCTAATCGTTCATTTGATGTTTGTGTGAGATTTATACTTGTGTATTTATTGTCATGCATTTGTTACATTACATACTTAAATATTGCAAAGCAATCCCCTCCTGTTATTTTTGACATTTACACGCTCAAAGTGGAGAAAACAAGATTTGAATTTTATAAGTGTTAATAAACTGTTTTGTATGAATTTAATTTTTAGATTAACACCATTACTGAGTAGCAGAACACTGTAATGACTACAATGATTGGTGATGAGCTCTGGCATTAGCCATAGCCATGCAATTGGAAATTATGTGCTTTTTGAGCCAACATGAAATATGCATATGCTGGAAGCCTCTCAACAGGCAGATTACATTTTAGCAATGATTTCAAGGCAAATATGAAAGATGAAGAAAGCTAAGGTATTAGTTGGTGAGAGGATGGGCATGAAAGTCAGAGAAGAATATGCAAAGGAATGTTCAACTTGAGAATCAAAGTTGATGACAGTCATATGACCTGGTTTTTAAAGAAGTGACTAAGATGTGGTTGGGTAAAATCTAATGAGGGCTATAAAAAAAAATGCATGATGGACTGTGAGCTAACAGGAAGCTACAAAAGGGAAGGAGAGCATGTGTAATGAGTATGAAGGAAGATATCTATGGAAGTAATAGTGAGCAGCAGGAATACTGAATAACAAGTCTAGGAAAAGGAAAGTAAAGGATTTGGTTTAAGAAAATGAATGAAGAGTAGATGAAGACTGTCAGAAAGCCAATTGAAGAGTTCATTATGAATAACAACTTGCTGTTGCAGGAAGTTTGGAGAGAGAGAGAGAGAGAGAGAGAGAGAGAGAGAGAGAATGGAGGGGTGGAAATATGAAACTAGAGAGGATGGAATTCTTTTAACTAGTATGGTGTGAAATGAATAAAGAAAAGTAACTTTGAAATAATTGTCAAGTACGGGCATGGGCGTAGAAGGTGGAGAGCTAGTGTCTGTGCTGATATGAGTTAAAGAGAAAACAACAGTCAGACTTAAGTATTGCAAATATGGATTTACAGATAACTGGAAATATTGAAAAAAAAGTGAGGGAGATATCTAGGTAAGTTAAATACCTGTTAGATGGTGTGCAAGCAAAGAAACACCAAAGGTAAGAGAAGGAGAAAAAAAAGTAAAGGGGAAAAAGTAGTTTCATCTCTAGTGTTCATGATAAGAGCATAAGGGATTAAAATGAGACTGCATATTGTAATGATTGTACCAATGTCCACATTTGTATGAGAGACGTGTGTGACCAAATTCAAGCAGTTAAAATAATTTATTTGAACAAATGTTTGTGAAGAATAGAAGGTGAAAAAATATATAGATCTGAAATGTCCAGTCAGGGTTGACAGAATCAAGAGAAGTACGCTATGGTACTTTGGTTACATGGGAAGGAAGGCTAAAGGTGAGATAACTTAGGAGAATGCATTAGTACTATATGTGTGAAAGGTGCTAATGAAAGACCCTCATTGAAATATGAGAACACACCACTACAGTGCATAAGAAAAAGGGTGAAAGGAGAATGAAAGGCTTTGAATATAAAAGACAGAATGGTTTTGGTCAACCACTTTTGCAGTTCCCAAGAACAAATGTGAGATACAGATGTGATACAGAGATACAGAGTGATACAGGTACAGAGTGATAATCTGAATGGTGCAGATCCAGGTTAGGTTTAAATCTTGACCAGGATATGCAAATGGCATCCAAATAATTCTTGCTTTACTAGTGCATAAAAGGTATAGATAATCCTTACAGAGGATACCCAGCTAGGGCATTGATTCATCACTGTAGGTAAATTAGGCAACTTAAAAGTATATCTAGAGAGTAGAGATTAACTGAAGTATTGATAAACAACTACTACATAAATACCTCAATTTTAGTAGTGATGATATCTAAGGGTCTTCACAATTGTGGCAACATGAATAATAATTCTTTTCTTTTCTGGCAATCACTTGGCAAAGATGAACAAACTTGGGTTCCCATTTCGCTGATGAATTATCTTGAGAGGAGTTGCATCCAAAAGGCAAGATTTTTGATCTAGTCTTGCTCTGGTCTTGCTACAGCTCAGCAACCACACAAAACCTGGAATTTGCTCTCCAGCCCTCCTCGTGGTGTACCTGTGAAGCAACCTGGGCTGAGACATGTGATCCTAAATATTTCCTTGGGTTTGTTATTGAATGATTAAATAAGGACACAAATAGGAGGCAATAATATCAAAATGACTCCATGTCAAATTTGATAGACTTAACAATGCATTTAAATTAAGTAATGTTCCAGCAACTATAATTGTCACTTTTAGTTAAAGCTTTAATTTCTTATCAGTAATAGATCATTGAAGCCTTGATTGTTCACTCTTCTACTGCTAAGGTTTTCATTCCACATAATTTATTACCCAAATTTATTTTAAATTAACTTTTTAGGCAACAGTTTTTGAGCATTTGATTAACAATGTAGTCATGAACATTTGTCTGGCATATACTCTCAAAATTAGTCACTAGTGATTAACAAAATAATAACCATCATCCACCCTCCTCTTCTGCACTCTGTTGTAAGTTTATACCTTCCTTCATCCTTCTTTTTTTTTTTTTTTATCTTCATAATTCTTTTCATCTCTCATCTCTCTAAAGTCTTAAAATTGTCTCATCTCTAGAATCATTCTTGCCATGGTCTCTTATAGCGGAAGTTCTCACACATACACACACACACAGAGTACAAGGGGACACAATAAGAAGTTAGAAAGTTAACTGTAGAAGAGACATCAAGAAGCATAGTTTTCCTCACAGAAGTGTGAACAAATGGAATGAACTCAGTGAAGATGTTGTGAATCCCAAAACTGTCCATGCTTTTAAGACCAAACTGGATAGATATAGAGACTATGAGGGATACTGTGAGATTACTCACCTCCCGTAAACTACAACTACGTAAATACACACACACACACACACACACACACACACACACACACACACATAGAAAGAAGGATATAAAGATATTGGAAAAAATACAGAGGACAGGAATGAAGATGGTGCCAGAATTGAAGGAAAGAACTTACAAAGAGTGATTGGAAGAAATGAGATTAATAATATTTGGAGAGAAGAGAAAAGGGAGACTTGATAACAATATAAAATTAATAAACTGTATGGAAAAGGTAGACAGACAAGTGTTGGAGATGCATATGGATGAGGGGGCAAGATGTAAGAGGACATAAAAAAAAACATTAAGAAGAATAAATGTCTCAGTGACACTAAGAAATATAGTTTCCTATACAAAAGCATTGATCTCCGGAATAGTTTAAGCGAGGAGGTGGTTACAGCTGTTAGTGTGAGCAAATTTAAAGAGAAATTGGATAACTGTAGATATGGAGGCAGGATAAATAAACTTTAGCTTGGACCTTGTACAATACAATTAGGTAACTAGGTAAATACACACCATGTTCATTATAGTCTTTCCAAAAAAATTAAATTGGTTTGGGCATTGTCCTTTACAAGAGTCCCTTCATGGTTCTGCCAAATCAGGCCTAACACACATCACTGTTTCATTATCAGCTGTTTAGTACTTGAGTTAATTTGAAGTACTGTCTGTATATTTGCAAACACAATTGTTTGAAAAACAATTTTATCTGTGACAAAACATTTAAAAAAAAGATAAACTGTTATCAATAAACGAGATGGATGTGATGGGGGTGTGAATCCATGATCGGACAGGCCAAAAGGACAAGCCTTAACTGACTGAATATCAGGTGCCTCATAGCCAGCCCTGCTTTGGCTGATGTTTGTGTGTCCTGCCACAACATTACATGGCTCTCCACCTAGGTTCATTACTACTGTTGTCTTGTTGATTTAATGAGGTAATTTAAGAATCTGAACAGTCCAAGGTGTAGGTATGTATCTCTCAAAAGCATGTTTATGGAATTTAAGAAGTTTACTACAGTACATACTAAAATCCTTGTTTTCTCTCTCACTGGGGGAACACTCACTTCCTGGCTGACTCAGTTATATCACACCATCTAAGCTCAAACTAGGCTGATCCCTCCCTCTTTACCAAATCTTCACCACTCCACCACTACCACCGATGGCATGATTGTATGAAGAACTATGTTCTTTATTACAAACCACTAAGAAATTCATATACTACAAATAAGGGAGGTGGATGTAAATGGAGTTTGAATTCTGATCTGATAAGCTGGAGGGACAAGTCTTACTAATTGGACCATGAACCTCATGGCCAGTCCTGTTTTGAAAATGGCTTGTTTCCATGTTCTGCCATTTGTGTAGAACAAAAGGGACACAAGGGAACATGGAAGAAAACTGAAGACCATTTATGGGAGAAACATCAAGAAACACAGCTCTCCCCATATAAAAATAAATGCCTGGAATTATCTGATGAGAAAGCAATCCATGCAAGGAATATACATGAATATAGGAAAAGTTGAAGATAGGACAGTATGAATAGGGTTCCTTTCCTGTATGTCACAACTAGGTAAATATAGATAATAAAATGAATAAATAACTATTTCATTAAATGAGAGTGATTGGTAGTTTGGCTATTATAATTTTTTAAGGGTATTCTTCTTTTCTCCTTATTACTCAGCAAGTCTTTTTTTCTTCTAGTAGGTGATGGATGGCTTTGCTGTAGGAAATCTAGGAAATCTTTGCCACTCTATCTCAATTCAGAAGCCTCTTGGCCCCTCCTCAGTACCTCTTGTCTCTTCGCTGATTATGGAGTGAATGGCTCAGGTGGATTGAGCTTGGCTGTTTTTGTGGGCAAATGTGGTTCCTCTATCCTGATTGGTTGAGAGGCTACTTGCCCACCACCACTCCTGATTCAACCAATCAGAAGAGAGAAGGAATCACACCAACAAAAACAGCATAAATTGATAAATCCAGTCCACCTGACCCACTCACCCCATGACCAGTGGAGAGAAGAGAGTTACTAAGGGAGTGTCAAGATACCTGAAATTGCAATACAGTAGCAATGACTTCCTATAGGAAAGTCATCCACCATTTACCAGAGGAGAAAATGTCTTAATGGGTAATAGGGAAGATACCCTTAAAAGAACTACAAATACCAAACTGGCCATCACTTTCAATGAAACATGCATGAAAGAACCTCATGCTCATATACAGCCCACCCCCCTCTCTCTTAATACATATTCATGCATGCACACACACACACACACACACACACACACACACAAAAAGGCAGGGTTGTTGGTCTTCTGTTCCAACAGAACCACACACCCACACATAATGAAGGCATGACTGCTGATCCCCAGCCACTCCTGCTCGGCAAGGTCAGTACTCCTGATTTCCTAAACTGTATCCGTTTTCTGCCAGGCAAATAAGGGCTACAGTGTGGAAGAAGACAAGGTTAAATTGTCTCCACCTGGCCAAAGGTTTTAATCCTTAGACTCTTGGTTGTAAGTGGAATGTGGCACACTATGACAAGCAGGTGCTTTGAAGTAATACCCTTAAGAGTCAATACAATTAGCCCAACACTCTTCCCAGTGTTGGAAGCACCTTTGCAACTCTAGTAGATGCTGTTGAGCATGTTCTGGACTTTCCTTCTCATATTGTTACTGAAATACCTCAGGACTTCAATCTTAAAGTGCTAGTTTACTATCTGGTCATGCAGGGAGGAGCTCCACATGAACAATTACAGCTGAAGAAACTGATGAGTAGACTTGAAGGTGTGGCAACTTGATGATATCCAAGAAATTTGAGCAGAAATGCAGGAAGTGCTGAGCAGCATCTCCCAGTTCTAGAGGTGCTTCAACAATGGGAAAAGTGCTGGACTCTTAACAGAATTATTTTGAAGGTACAGCAGTGATGGGAGCACAATGTAAGCCTGAACTGCTTTATCGAGACAGTCTGGAAACTTTCAGATTACACCTTGTACTTTTCATGTTATACTACAACCCAAGAGAGGATAACATATGAAGGGTTGTAACAATACTATCCAATCTCCCAAACTCATCTGTGTTTACCATCACTTGGTATTTTGGTTCTTTTATGTGAAGTGCCTCCATATAGGCAGTAAGTGCAGGTGAACTGTGATTTAAGATGAGTTACTTTCCTTAAAAGCAATTTGTCAACTGAAAACTTGTAAACCTAGAAAAACTTTATATTTTGAATTTTTCCATTGAATGGATTTTTCAATACCTATTCTTAAAATCTTTATGCATATATGCAAATTCAACATCTGTATATTTGGACAAAAATTTATTCTACTTGTAGCTTCAAAAATTTGTAAATCAAATGTTTATAGAACAAGATTTACCTGCACTCAATGCACTTGATGACACCTTTGTGTGGATTTAAACCTGGCAGACTCAATGACAATATTTTAATTTCCTATTTATATATAACCTACAGTGCTCTATTATGTTAAAAATCAGTTGTCCAAGGAAAATATCAACAATACAAGTTTAAAAATATATCTATATCTGTGCCATACAAGTGGGATCCTAAAACAATGCATAAATGGTCAATAGGTGTACTATGCAACAGAAGAGGTTTAAGCTTATACATTTTTTTTTTTTTTTGTGATACATGTGATACATGTCTGGGCAAGTCAAGTGCATAATTTACTTTTTGACTAAAATTTGAAGTGGTGATCAGTGCAATACATGAGCAAAATTCACTAAAAAAATTTATTAGTTAATGCAGTATGTGACTGAAAAAGCCACATGTCAGGAAGATTGTGGGAAAATGCAAATCACAAGGTTGTGACAAATTTTATCAGTTAAGACCAAAGATGGTAAATCAGTTGCTAAGCTGAAGTGTTCCAGGAAGATCCTAATCCATTCTATACTCTTTGGCAAATCCGTCTCATCTATCATTTGCTGCTGACCTGCTGTGAGCTCTAAAAATGTGACATCTTCATAATTCTGCATGACATGACTTATTTCAGCATTAATGCTATACTGCTGAAGTATAACAACCTAACCATCTGTTACCATTTGGTGCTGTTCTCAGTGTTTCTGCTATTACTGCTGTTGTTGCTGCTAACAGCAATAAAGCAATGCCCCACATGGATTACTTCTCAATACATAATTACTAAGTTATCAGAAATATACTTGTAAGCAGTGATAGGTGTGGGTGACAGATAGAAATTTATTAAACACACATTTCATTATATACGTATGCGTGGAGCTGGTAGTCTACTTGAGGAAGGGAACGCTATCCATTGGGGAGTCCTGGATGAAGTTGGCAATCTCCTGGGCCAGCACGGTGCCCTCCTCCACATCAGTGCAGGGCCGACACATACAGTCAATGGGCGCCCGCGTCAGCACCTACCACCAAGAAACACAATGAGTGCCTGCTGCTGCTGCTGCTGCTCAGTACAATCACTTGAGGAGTATACATTTTCTATACGTGCAAACTGTTGTTACAAATGTGTTACATGTTCATCAATCAAAGATATGGACATGAAGGCTGTCTGTACATGAAGGCTGTCTGTAGTTTTTTTTATGCATTTTTAATATTTTGAGACTTTTCACACTTTGTTTGCAAATAAAACTTTACACTCAGAAATCAGGATATAGAACATAACTGTTTAACTCATTATTAAAAAAAAAAAAATCATTGATGAAACATTATAAAATATAGATACATCTGTACTGAGGAGAATGAGAGTGCACATTTAGATGTAACTACAAATTAAAATAATTAACACACCTCTTAGTGAATGATATTGCACATCTATGTAATTATGACATTAAAACTTAACTTATGATTGCTTCTATCCACACCTATGGAACCCAGAGGAGCAAGGTTTGAGTTAAAACATTGCACCTTTAAATGAGGTGGAATTCATGATGTTAACATATATACTATCATCACTACAGCATGCAGTGCAATGGTGCCGGATGAAAGGATTACTTACATATTCTAAATGCATGTAAACTGTATATTATCCCACTCAATTCTATATTTCATTGTTTTCTTTCATAGTTTATCTAATTATTTACATATATAATTTGAAAGCAAACTGTTCATTCAGCCACCACAATTTTAAGGTAAATTTTTTCTTTATTTTCCACACACAGCTAATAGTATGTTATGATGACCTTCATTTTGTCCCTCCTCCAAAACTGGCAAGGTCACCAAACCTTCCACGTGGCATGAGAGTTTCATGCTTGAATGTAACAGATGTGACATCCAGATTAATTCCAAAACCTGATGGATAGGCCAACCTTTCACGCAATTAATATGTACTACTTGTACCACACTTCAAAGTTAAATAAATGAGACAGACACTGCATCTCTCCAGTTGTTCACAGATGTTTGTCAAATGTTCACAAGACAGCTTGATGAGCTGTCAGTTATCTTTTCAGGAGTGGGATAAAGAAAAATTTATCCACACTGGAAGAATTCTTGGGGAGGCTGCCAAGTAACACTTAACATTGATTCAACGGGATTTACCTGTACTATTTTGGTACTTTTAAGGAGTTCTTAAATTCATGGTAAAAAATAAACCCTTCTGTGTGGTTTTGAGTTAACAATGAAAATTACTACATTGAAAACCATCAGAGACGCTTCGTTTTCTCCATCCCTCCTCTCCAGTAAATTTCTGGACCAAATGAAAGAGCGACTTCTGGGAGGCACTGCTAGGTGGTTACAAATTACAGTGCTTGCTCAAATTTAGCTTTGAATAAGCGATTTTTTTATTTATTTATTTATTATTAAAAAAAAAAAAAAATTCATGGTTTTGCAGTGACCAGGAGTGATGTCAGGAATAATCTCAGCCTGGTGTGTGGATGGTGGATGTAAGGGTGCGTGACGCGACAAACAGCATGACCAAACCGACAACTGACCAAGTCGTACTTATATAATTGAAATGAGAAAGTTCACGAAGTTTTAGAACACCCAAATTCCAGGCTTGACAAAATATGGATACAAATAATGACAAATTGTCATCTATCCAAAAAGAAACCAAGAAATCGTTGAAAAATGACTGAAGCAATTTGTTCATGAGAGTAACGCCAGACTACAACGCGCTCTGACTTAATAGTATCCACCACCTTGGATGTTTTCTGGCTCCAGGTAGCTCATCGGTGTGTTTATTAGCAGACGTACTGCCACTTACTTTGAAATGCTCTACGACGATGTCAGTCTTCTGTAAAGGCTAACCGTGGAAAGGCAGATGACATGAACCGCGAGACCAATTTCAATAGCAGAGAGCACAGGGTACTGCGAGGCAGCCGGGAGAGGAATGCGCCATCTACTGCGCATCTTCGATCCACGAATCTCGAAGTTCCGGACTACTACGAAGCGAGTCTTTTTGTAGATAGTTATTATGATAACTACACTCTCTTTGGCCAATGTACGTAGGGAATAGAGGGAAATTACTGTGTAGTTAAATATCGATGATAGACTATACTTTCTTATGATCGATGTATACTAAATTACTGGAAAATTATCATATAAAAACCGAACTGTTAAGGAATGAAGCTTTTGGATCGCTATGGATAGGTTCAGCGAGACCTGTAGGGACCTGTCATGCCGTCTTCACCATAGACATTGAGTTATGGCGCCACGACAAGGTTATGATGCCACTGAGCTGTACGATGCCGTTTCTGTTAGCCACTACTCGGGATATAATCACCAGTTTACTTTACTCTACTACATAAAGATAATTTTTACGAATTCTCACGTATTAAATAGAACCAAAAGTTATAATAAAAGTAATGATGATGGCTAATTATTCCTACAGAGAGAGAGAGAGAGAGAGAGAGAGAGAGAGAGAGAGAGAGAGAGAGAGAGAGAGAGAGAGAAGGGGGGGGGGGGTGAGCTAGCGACAGATCATCACCTCACCTTGCCGCACGTCAAGCTGCCCCCCGTCACTACCCATATCAGTCAATCAGACCGTCTGTATTTACCGCATGAATCAACAAACTCTACTTCTCTATTTTGAAGGCTTGCCAGAGAGACTTACACCTCTCCTACAAAGAAACTACCATGAGCCAGGACTGAGCAACCATCACTACCGTTGTGCGATGAAGTGGGTGAGAGAGGATGGTTAGACGGTTGTCTCTTTCCGACAATAGCTAACACCTGGACCCGTATTAGGAAACAATTTGGACTCATATGAAAAACATCAAAGGGTACCGATATGATTAAAAGGATTCTCACGGGTGTTTTCTTTCAATTGATAATGGAGAATCCACGTTAAACTATCACTGGAATCATGAAAACTCACTTGAGAACCTTAACAACCAACCAGAGCTTGTTAAAGCTGAGGATTGATTGATTAAAAACAAGGCGCCGCAACATAGCGATCAT
>NC_087160.1:6130000-6145000 GCF_035594125.1 Scylla paramamosain
CATTAATTTAGGAGTGCAAATTAGTTGCGTGAGATCGCAGAAATTCTGAGTATAGAGGGAGAAATCACATCTCGATATCCGAAACAAATTCAGGAAAAAAAAAAAATCTTTTCTTCTACCGTGCGTGGCCAGACACGGGCATCATCCTCTGTAACACTGCGCACGAGATGCTGCTGTCCTGCAGTGCTGATTGGTTGATTGATAGGTTTATTGCTTTACATATGTATAAAAAAAAAGTACGACAAAGGATGAGGACAGAGCCCACCAGCCTTCCCCTGGACATAGAATAGAGTAATAGTCCTTTCATGTAATAATGACAGTCTCACTCAGACTCTACGTCGGGGTCTCCTCTGATGCCTTCATAAAATACGAGTAACTAAAACAGTAGTTGCCACAAAGGCGTCCTCACACGCCGACATGATCTCACCTGCAGAGGTCTCGTGCGGACGGCCTCACTGAGTCGACTCTTGTTGCCAGCATGTTGCCAACGTTGTAACAAATACTGTTTCAAAGACTGTTGTCGATATATACCCAAATGTCGATTTTTCAAGTTTTCATTCTGTCGATAGACAAAAGTCTAGACCCTGCCACGTCTCTGCCATGTCCTCATGGGATGGTAAGTTAAAGGTGACTGTGGGTGACCAAGGTGTGTGGTGACCAAGGAAGAAAAAAAAAAAAAACGCCCACTTAATGCCAGTTCTCAAAGAGATATCAAATAAAAAAAAAAGAAAAAGAAAAAGAGGTTGTCTTGAAACCTCCCACTTGAAAGAGTTCGAATCACAGGAAGAAGGAAATACCGAAACAGGCAGGGAGTTCTAGAGTTTATCAGAGAAAGGAATGAATGATTGAGAATACTGGTTAACTCTTACTTTAGAGAGGTAGACAGAACTGGAATGAGAGAAAGAAGAAAGTCTTTTGCAGCGAGGAAGGGGAAGGAGGGGAGAGTTATGGGACCATCCTCAAAGCAATGGCAATTATTATGCGTGAGGAAAACGCTGGTTAGTTTGCGTGATTTTGTCATTGTCCCAGATATAAGAAATGGTTAGTATAGAGAATTTACACTGACACCTAAGAAACAGACAACAGGTAAGTACAGCACAAATGGCAGTTAGATAGGAGAGGAAATTCCACACGATCACCACTGGACCTAGGAGGCGCTACGAGTTTGTGTCACGTCCGCTAAGGTCTTATAGTAATAATAAACGTTTACTCGGAGCTCAGTGGCCGCTTCTCACTCATAAGTCAAATATTCATGAAAGAAAACGGATCATACTAGGAGAACTGAAAGGGACGGCATTTTTTTTTTTTCTTTTTCCGCTTTTGTTTCCCCGCTCGTGCCACTGACAGGCTACTGACGTGGATTGTCAGTACGAGCGAATGTTATTTTTATACCGCACATCCACGTAACGCAGTCGTGGGGAAAAAAGGAGAGGGATGCTACATTTTTCCCGCTGATCCAGTACAGACCGAAACGTAAGACCCTCTCACACCATTAGAGCCCCTCAAGCGTTGTATCGCGACGTGCTTATCTTGCCAACCTGAGCCGCGCCATGTACCGCAACACTCCGCGCCATTCATCGCTCGCCCCTACAAGGCTTCAGTGTCTAGCATGTCTGAAAGGGGAAGATAAGACGAAGATGAAAAGGAAGAAAAACAGAAGAAGAAGAAGAAGAAGAAGAAGAAGAAGAAGAAGAAGAAGAAGAAGAAGAAGAAGAAGAAGAAGAAGAAGAAGAAGAAGAAGAAGAAGAAGAAGAAGAAGAAGAAGAAGAAGAAGAAGAAGAAGAAGAAGAAGAAGAAGAAGAAGAAGACGAAGAAGAAGAAGAAGAAGAAGAAGAAGAAGAAGAAGAAGAAGAAGAAGAAGAAGAAGAAGAAGAAGAAGAAGAAGAAGAAGAAGAAGAAGAAGAAGAAGAAGAAGAAGAAGAAGAAGAAGAAGAAGAAGAAGAAGAAGAAGAAGAAGATGAAGAAGAAGAAGAAGAAGAAGAAGAAGAAGAAGAAGAAGAAGAAGAAGAAGAAGAAGAAGAAGAAGAAGAAGAAGAAGAAGAAGAAGAAGAAGAAGAAGAAGAAGAAGAAGAAGAAGAAGAAGAAGAAGAAGAAGAAGAAGAAGAAGAAGAAGAAGAAGAAGAAGAAGAAGAAGAAGAAGAAGAAGAAGAAGAAGAAGAAGAAGAAGAAGAAGAAGAAGAAGAAGAAAGAAAAGAAAAAAAGAAACAAGACGCGAGAAAAAAAAAAAAAAAGAGGAAAAGGCGAGATACTTGTGCAAACACCGCTAGCGACTCAGGTCCGATCCATGCCCTTTACAGACCTCACGCCGTCTGCAGGCGCGGTTCTCCTGTGTGGGTGCCACGTGCGTGGTTTCACTGGCACGCCGAGCACTGGACTCGCAAGTTCAATCGCTGCGTGTGCAGTAAAGGTGTGCTGAGTGCAGGTGGTGTGAAGGTCCTGCCTTCCCATCCTCGTTGCCTCCCTATGGGGATCTGTTGCAGGTTAAGCAAGTGATTTGCAGCAAGTGATTTCATCTATACTTATGTAAGCACAAAGCAACACATACAAAAAAAAAAAAAAAGTGAAGGAAAGGAAGAAAGGGGATATATATAAATATAAATAAATAAATATATATATATATATATATATATATATATATATATATATATATATAAATATATATATATATAATATATATATATATATATATATATATATATTATATATTATACATATATATATATATATATATATAGTATATATATATATATATATATATTATATATATATATATATATATATATATATATATATATATATATATATATATATAGAGAGAGAGAGAGAGAGAGGAGAGAGAGAGAGAGAGAGAGAGGAGAGAGAGGAGAGAGGAGAGAGAGAGAGGAGAGGGAGAGAGAGGAGACGAGAGAGAGAGAGAGGAGAGAGAGAGAGGAGAGAGAGAGAGAGAGAGAGAGGATGAGAGAGGAGAGAGAGAGAGAGAGAGAGAGAGAGCGCTCTAAGTCAGTAGACCTACACATAACAGTCTTTGTATAAGCATACCAACCTACGAAGTACATCCATCTATCATTCTTTTCCATAAAATTTATCTAATCTTCTTTTACAGCTTCCTATTGACTCCACTTTACAAACTGATTAATGAATCTTCCTGTTATTTTGAACTATTTGGGAACCAACTTCTTCCTTTTTTTTTTTTTTTTTTTTTTAATTTGACTTTATCAAGCTAGAACCCATTACTTCTTGTCTCATTTCGTTCACATTACCCTTGCTGTATTCCTCACGACACTTGATACCTTAATCGATGGAAAGAAAACTGCTCATTACTCCAAAACATTAGTGATAACCGATGGTATCACTATTGATACTTTTGGGCTATCGCGCTCTCACAAGAAGTAATATTTTCAAAACTGGTAAAGTTAGACTTAAAAGAAAGGAAGAAAATAAATTAGTTCTAAAATATAGTAGTAAAAAGAATGGGATAATACTATATTTAGGTTGGTAGGGCTGAGACAGTAGGGAGTTTTAAGAGATTACATAAATCTATGGATAGGGATGCCACTGCCGCGTGCAAGCCTGATGGATTCCTAGCAGCTTTCCTTGTGTTCTTACGCTCAAGGAAATTTGGTGGAGTTAAAAGGATAGAGCGCAGCCGTCAATACAGTTTTGGTTATGACATGCTTAGTTTCCTTTCCCTTGGGTAATAAACGAGCAAACTTGCCTGGGCTGATCAACACCTTGAGTAACACCTGTGCCGGGTACATGGTGACCAAGGAAATGCGCTGCACAGGACGAAACTAATTGAATGTCACGGGGCTACAGACAAAGGATGAGGAAATGAGCTGTGCTGCCAAGCCACTGTAGTACACAGTCACCCCCTTCACTTCCCCGATATGTATCTTAGATTAAGACAAGAACAATAACCAAAACTACCACCACTACCACCACCACCACCACCACCACCACCACTACTACTACTACTACTACTACTAACAACTACAACTACCAATACCATTACCACCACCAACAACCACCACTACTAAAAGAAAAAAAGAAAAAACAACACTAATTATTCACAGCACACCCTACATTACACAAAACGTAACATTCACCACACTCACACACACACACACACACACACACACACACACACACTATTACATTTCAACCGGAGGAGTTTCCCAGGTGAACCGTATTGCGAGGATATACGAGGAGCCCCCGCCAATCCCCAGCCCCTAGACCCCGGCCCTCACTCCCAGCCCACCACCATACACGGGAGTTATGCCGCGTTTTTGTCATGTTAACTGAGCATTGGGATGATTAGCAACTCGTGTACAGCTAAATCACTCTCTCCTACATTGCGCCATTCAAGTAATTTGGGGTAATTTTGTCGATCTAGTTGTGTCTGTGTCTGGTTGCTCCTTTGTCCTTGCTTCCTCCCGCCTTTCTCTCTCTCTCTCTCTCTCTCTCTCTCTCTCTCTCTCTCTCTCTCTCTCTCTCTCTCTCTCTCTGGTAAAGTCTGGAACTTCCTACGTGCTTTTGTATTTCCTCCTTCATATGGTTTGAACTCTTTCAGAAGGGAAGTTTCGAGACAATTATCCACCGTTATTTGATTTTTGTTTGGTTTCTATTTGGGAACCGGCACTCAAGTGGGTCTTTTTTCCTTCGAAAATTTTGTTGTCCTTAGTCAGTGGTCCTTTTACATTAAAAAAAGTGTTTGAAATGATCAAAGCCATTGATAAGATAGATTACGTTAAATACTTCACGATCAACTATTCAAATTACATGCGAGGAAATGGTTGCAAAATTATTAGGAAATCCTTCAACTTTAACGAATCTAAAAACTTCTTTTCATTCGAGTCATTAAGTTATGGTATGGAGTTTCTAGAGACGTGATTGACTGTAACAACGTATATATTTATAAGCGTCGTTTAGGTCAACATTTTGCCTCAAATCCACAGCTGTCTGCGTTTGTTAGAGAATAACATCCTTGCCTCCAGGAAATGGGGCACCTCATTTCATTTACTCAACCCAGTAAGGTATTTATTTCTGGCCTGTTTCCTGTGGGGGCTTATGCCAGAAAGGAGTGGAGGGTGAGGAGAGAGCCTCCAACTTTGTTGTCTTTTTCCTTTTACTATTACTTTCTTACTAGGTCAAGTGGCCCGAGTATCTCTGTAACTCAATCCTGCTCTTCTAAAAAAGATTTCTTATCAGTAAATCATCATCACTCATTTTTCGCCCAAGGACAGCTCGTTGCCTCCCTCTTTACTCGGTTACTCACTCCACACTTCGGTTCATATCGTATTAATTATTCTAGTAATGCTCTCGTTATTTTCTTTTTACTTCTCGTGGACTTTATCTTAACTGTAATTTATGCTACTCCGTGTCGCCTTCTTCCTCTTGTTCCTGTTCTTGTTCTTTATTATTCTTCCCTCCCTCCTCCTCCTCCTTCTCCTCCTAATTGCACTGCATGTACCTGGGTAATTGTGAATAGGAGATTACATAATAATTCATCAGTATTAATGTCTGGATTGTCGTACCTTCTGTAAAAAAACAAAAAACAAAACTATTATACTTCCGCGTTTGCTTTGAAAACTACTATTATCGTACATCCACGCTTCCCGTAAATAGTATCGTATTTTTCATTTTCCTTTCAGAAATAATTGTACTCTTGAAATAACCGTCATACTTCCATATTTCCTATAACAGAACAGCCATGCGCCCAAAAGAAGCTTCCTGAAACAAATGTCGCATTCTTGTGATAACTACAGAACTTTTATTCTCGCTGTACCAACCATATACTTTTATTATTGCTGTACCTACCATATGCTTTTATTCTTGCTGTAACAACTATCGTACTTTCAATCTTCTTGTAACAATTATCGTACTTTCAAACTAACAAATAGCAACTATCGTATTCCTTTATTTATTCTTGCTGCAAAAAACTACCGTACTTTCATACAATGGTAACAACAATATAAGCAACACATACTGAGGCTCAATTATGCTTAATTGCACCACCTTTCTTAAACTATTTTCTCTAAGTGTCGTTTCCCCTTCGCAAATCTGTCTTAAGAAAATACTCTGGTTCCTTTCCTTATTTTATTTTTCACACACGACTAAATGACCATTCTTTTTTCTCTAATTCCATTTACCTATTTTCTTATAAATTTCAATCTCATGTTACTAGCTTATCCTTCGAATAGTAGTAACTTTGTACTAATCTCCTTCCAAAATAACCCCCCGCCAAAAAAAAAAAAAAAACTAGTGATAAACTCAATTATCCATTTTTCTTTCTTTAATTCCATTTATCTATTTCTTTACAAGACCTAATTTCATATCACAAACTAACGCTTCATATAATAGTAATTTTGCACTTAGTTTTCTCCAAAATAACTCCCACCCCCACAAAAAAAGTCTTGAATTCTAATACAATTTCTGTGACACAATCTTTTCTGTTCTTCCATTTCCTCTTGGACCGAAGTAATGCGGCGGTCTGAAGTCTGCTTCTTTCATATTCTCCTGACGCGCTGCGCTGAGTGTGCCCTGCTACACGCCCTGCTACACGAGTCTGTCTCCCGCCTGCACCCCTTCCCCGTGAAACAAGAAGAGGAAAAGCAGGATGAAGATGAAGAAATGTATTGAGAAGAGGAATACAAAGAACACTAAGATGAATAAGGAGGAGGAAAAGGAGAAGAGGGAAAGAATAACAACAAAAAAAAAAAAAAAAAAAAAAGGAAAAAATATTCCTTCAACTCTCATTCCTTCTGTTTATTTAACGTATATTATCTCACTTTAAAGAAATAGTAACAACAACAACAACAACAACAATAATAATAATAATAATAATAATAATAATAATAATAATAATAATAATAAGACAAAAGCTTTCCATTTCCATAAAGAAAGAGAGTGAAAAAAAAAACTCCGAGGATGAACTGTAGTGGAAACGTAAGAGAAAAGAACAGATTTGTCTACCTCATTCTAAGTTTTATCATCAATTCCACTCCTAACTGTCCGAATTAGAGAATCAATACGGACAACAGGAAGGAAAAAAAAAAAAAAAATGCAATCTTTACTATGGCACAGGGAAATAAAAAAAAAAAAAAAATTCTGGAAAGGTTCACAATAACACAAAGAAAAACAATATTTCTGGAAAGATTCACAATAGTATATAAGAAACAATAATTATGGAAAAGTTAACAATTATGCATGAAAAAAACCACTATGGAAAAAAAAAAAATATATATATATACCTAGCCATTCCAGCAGAGAGAGAGAGAGAGAGAGAGAGAGAGAGAGAGAGAGAGAGAGAGAGAGAGAGAGAGAGAGAGAGAGAGAGAGAGAGAGAGAGAGAGAGAGAGTAATTATTCAACACATGCCGGTAACAGTTTGGTATTCTGAAGCAAAATATTATTGGAAAGCTTTCCCTGTGCGTAATCATGCTTGCTTAACTGCCTAACAACCCCACGTGACTTCCCTTACCTAGAATGGGCGCCAAACTAGCCCAGCAATAGAATTTACCTCCATTTCCAGGATTTCCAGATTTCAGAAACGATGTAACCGGATTTTTTTCTCGCAACTGATAGAGGAAGCGTGGTGGTGGTGGTATTAGTAGTAGTAGTAGTAGTAGTAGTAGTAGTAGTAGTAGTAGTAGTAGTAGTAGTTGTTGTAGTGGTAGTAGTATTGGCTGTAGTGGTAGTGGTGATAGTAGTGGCAGTGGTGGCGGTGATGACGGTGGTAGTGATGATGGGTAATGGTGGTAGTGGCCGTGTGTTTGAGCAAAAGACCAAACACACACACACACACACACACACACACACACACACACACACACACACACACACACACACACACATTCCCAATAACCTATTCAACAGTCCACTCTCAAACTATCCTGGGGGAGGGGGAGGATAGAAAGAGGGGTGAAATAAAGGAATGAAGATGCAAACAAAGCTACCAACAACACACACCCGAGCAGCACCCCTGAAGCAGCGCAAGAAGCCACCTCGCGGGAGTCACATCACCACGGGACCTCCATTGACCCATACGATTTGCTGTAACTTCAGGGTCTGCAACGATTGGCCTTCTTGCTCTAAGGGCTCTTCAATTCAACCACCTCCTTATGTCTTCGCTCGAGGACTACAAGAGAAAAAGAGGAGGAGGAGGAGGAGGAGGAGGAGGAGGAGGAGGAGGAGGAGGAGGAGGAGGAGGAGGAGGAGGAAGAAGGGAAAGCATTGTTTTAATTGGTCTCTCTCTCTCTCTCTCTCTCTCTCTCTCTCTCTCTCTCTCTCTCTCTCTCTCTCTCTCTCTCTCTCTCTCTCTCTTCCCCCAACTTAATGTATACGATTTTTCTTGTTTTCTATTTCCCGTCCTCCTAAACAGAAACCTTCGGGAAAATCTCTCTTTATTTTTCGTGTACGAGTGCTGTGAGGCAGGTTCTTGTCTGTCCTCGATGTCTGCGTGAACAGGTAAGGGAGCACCCGCCCGCACGCCCACCGAGGAAAGGCGCAACACCGTGGTGGCAGCAGCAACGGTGGCGGTGGTGGTGGTGGTGGTGGTGGCAGCGGGGAATAGACGCTCGTGGCAGAAAAACACCGCCAGTATGACTCGGGCAGTGTGAGAGGAAGGGTGCCACGGGTTCTCCCTGGGCGCGACACCCACGCCACGCCACACCACGCCGCGCAGCCCTCAGCCCTCCTCTCCCGAGCGCCGACATCGCCTCGCAGGTACACACACCACTCGCTTCCCGCCCGCCACCCTCACCGCCACTGTCTTGAGTAATTCTCTCTCTCTCTCTCTCTCTCTCTCTCTCTCTCTCTCTCTCTCTCTCTCTCTCTCTCTCTCTCTCTCTCTCTCTCTCAAGAATACACAAAAGTTAAAATTAATCAAGAGTTTGTTTACGTGGACGCGAGGCACACACACTAACTAATAAGCACTGCCTTCTTCATGTACTGAGCCGCCGCGACCCCCGAGTGTGTCTTTCCCGGTAAGCCGAGGCAAGACACGCGGTCCTTCCCTCCTTCCCTCTCTTAAACAGTGTCCTTCCTTGCTTCCTTCCTTCCCTGCTCCTACTCTCACACACGACATGCGGCCGTTCCCTGCCTCCTTTCTTCACAAGACGCGCTGTCCTTCCTTCCCTTCTACGTTGAAAGAGTTCTTCCCACGCCCTTTGCTTCCTAAACTTCCTCTCTTAATCTCCCTCTCTCTCTCGTATGTAAACAATGTCGTGTTACTTAGCCCAGTAAGAGTTAATGTACACTTTACACTTCACTACACTTTGATTTTACCCAAAATGCCGAGAAGCGTGTTAACGTCACTCGATACACTCCACTTGTTTACACGTACACACTCAAATTCATACACTCACACACGCACACACAAGCATTATAAACATGAAAACTTTTTAGCAAATTAATAATTCCTCGCCTTCTCTCTTCCCCGAATAATGTAAAGGGACATTAAGATTCCACTTTAAGTTAAGAGAAAAATGGGAAAAGAAGTTTGCCGCAGACGAAGAAGGGGGAAGAACAGGGGAAGACGAAGGAGTGGAAACTATGCTAAACAAAAATTAAAACTCCGTAGAGAAAAAAAAAAAAGAGATAGAAAAAAAAGGATGGTGTGCAAAGGGAAGAAGAAAATTAGCCAGAAGGACCCAAGGTAAGACAAAGAAGATAAAAAGAAGGATAAGGAAAGGATAAAAAAAAGACCAAAGACCAGGAAGGCAAAGACGACCAATGAAAATCAAACCAGGCAGCGGTGACAGCTTTTGAGGCGAGGCACTGGTAGGTTCACTGGGACGCGGCAAGGACCTGGAGCTGTGTGCATGTGCGTGTGTGTGTGTACTTGCCTTTTGATGGACGGAAAAGTCTAGCGAAGGAAACTTTTACTAATACCGCACCGGCTCTTCATGCCCGCCATCCCTCCCTTTGGCGCTCCACGTATTGAGAACCATTTTTTTTCTTTCGGTTTTAAAATACTTTACTGTCTTTCCATGCCTCGGGGCTTTACAAATTCAGAAGGGGGTTGTTTTTTACCACCATGCACTACCATCTCTTTATCTCGCCCCTTGGTGCTCCACGTAACAGATGGTGGTGAGGGGGCGGCACTAGTGGTCCTCATCCTAGTGGCGACACGTGAAAAGTTAGTTTTGGGCGGGACTTCAACGCGGAGCTCCGACCTCGCTCACTCTCGGCTTGCGTGCGCTGCTGACCACCACACCACACCGCCCGCTTCTCTCTCTCTCTCTCTCTCTCTCTCTCTCTCTCTCTCTCTCTCTCTCTCTCTCACCACAGCCTACAGACACGCACTATGTTTACGATTCATAATCGCTTACCACAGCCTCTAGCATTCAATCTCTCTCTCTCTCTCTCTCTCTCTCTCTCTCTCTCTCTCTCTCTCTCTCTCTCTCTCTCTCTCTCTCTCTCTCTCTCTCTCTCCCTGCATTATTTATCGGTGTTGGAAAAACGTGAATGTTCATGACGTTATTCTGGGAAAGCGACGCCTAATTGGAGCTTATTTGTTAATGGAAGTAATTACCCGCATGCTGTGTGGGTAGGGGGCGGGCTGGGAGGGCAAGGTGGGCGGGGTGGGCGAGATGGGCGGGCGAGCGGCAGGAGTGGATGCTGTTTGCGGTGAGAGATCAAAAGTGAGCCTAAAATAATTAGAACCAGGAATTAAGGTTTTGTCACGTGATCTGAGGCTGGAGGCTGTGTGGGGCTGAGTGGGCTTTGGTGGGCTGGGGTGGGCTGGGGTGGACTGGAGGCTGGAATGGGGCTGGGAAATGACTAGGTTGGAGTCTTGATTGAAAGATAAGCGTGTTGAAGTGGTGGTTGGAAGATGAGTGGGCTGGGAGGGTGGGGAGAGATGAGTGGGCTGTGGTGGAGACGAGTGGGCTGGAGTAGGAGAGAGATCAGGGCTGGCAGGGAGGGAGATGAGTGGCCTGGTGGGCTGGAGTGGGCTAGAGTGGTCAGGTGGGGTGGGAGGGAGATGAGTCGGCTGGGAGGGAGGTGAGTGGGTTGGTGTTTGGCAGGGAGATGATTGGTGTGGGAGGGTGGGGGATAGATGAGTGGGTCTACAGCTGGTGAAGGAGGAAGGCTGCGCTACCGCGACTTCCACTTTACTGCCTTTAGCGGTGGAGTTTATTGTTCAATACGCCCTGTGTGTGTGTGCGTGTGATCGTGTTTTACGTGCCACAATGCCAGCATCCTCCTCCCCCAGCAGCCCCGCACACCTGTTTTACCTGCGCGTGCTGCCGTTTTGCGCCATAAAGTCTACTAATGAGGCGGTGGGTCCCCTCCCCCTCCTCGCCTCCGCTGCTTCTCGGCACGCGCTCTAAATAATTCCCCGACAACGCTGCAGAAAGCTATTGTGCCCCGCTACTCGCAGCCTCGCGGCCCCGCGGGGCACCCGGGGCGGGTGGCGCGCCTGAAACTTTTCCCTACATTTATCTTTTCACGAGGCACCACTCAGCCTGTTGCGGCGCGGCGATGCTTCCGGTTTTCCAATGTTATGAATAAATAGATAAACAAACAAACAATGGATATGAATGAATGAATAAATAAATACTAAGTAAATATTCACACACACACACACACATATATATATATATATATATATATATATATATATATATATATATATATATATATATATATATATATATATATATATATATATATATATATATATATATATATATATATATATGACAGAGAGAGAGAGAGAGAGAGAGAGAGAGAGAGAGAGAGAGAGAGAGAGAGAGAGAGAGAGAGAGAGAGAGAGAGAGAGAGAGAGAGAGAGAGAGAGAGAGAGAGAGAGAGAGGATTGGTTTGATTGCCCGTAAGAAGAAAATCCATGTGGAAGGTCATCATGTCATTAAGTGTGTGAGATAATAAAAGTGTGTGTCGCGCTGAGAGCATCACTTTCATGGCGGCGGTCGTGGGATGAGGGCCAGGAGGATTTTGTGAATGATTGAGTGATACTGATGGCGAGCAAGGAGCGAGAATTACGAGCGTGGAGGGCGGAACAGGTGGGAAGCATTAAAGAAGAAAGGATAGTTAGCTTGTGAAGAGTGTGTCGTTTCATTTACCGGCGGGGGAACAGTCCTAGGGGGTTAAGGGTCGCCGCGCCCCGCACACAAACAAGCAAGACAACCCTCCCGAGGCAGGTGTTTTGCGTCCACTGAGCGAGGGGCGCGGGCTGCCTCCTGTCTGCTTCCACCGCCACTTCACAAAAAAAAAAAAAAAAAAAAAAAACAACTGTCAAAAATGTTTCTGAGCTGCACAACGGAGCAGGAAATAAAATATGAACAAAATAGTGAGAGACTAAATAAACTTCTGAATTACACAACAAGGCTCAAAAATACATGTGACACACGGAAGAAAGGGTGGCAGAGCAAATCCCGCACTTTTAAGCCGGAGACTCGCAGCCGCCAGTTCGTAATTTTGAAATGAAACACGCTGGCCAGAATCCGTAGAGTTGTCAAAAATTACCACCTCACACCATTACAGCACTGCATGAACGTTGACTCACAGTGACAATATGAAACTTATTATCTTATTTGAGCACCACTGCATGAATTTAATGAACAGAAACAAAGGTACAGGAACTAAGACATGTCCCCTACCTACTCTGTTACTACATAGGATCTCATTCGTGGCTACCAAAGTAATGCACTGAACTTACACCAGAACTTAAGCTCGAGAAAGAGTCAAACGTAGAGATAAACGAAGAGAGAGAGAGAGAGAGAGAGAGAGAGAGAGAGAGAGAGAGAGAGAGAGAGAGAGAGAGAGAGAGAGAGAGAGAGAGAGAGAGAGAGAGAGAGAGAGAGAGAGAGAGAGAGAGAGAGAGAAAGGAGCCTGTCGTGTCTGTCAGCAGCTGGCGGGCATCTGTCACTCTCCAGAAGGCGTGGCACAAGGAAGCCTCACAGCTGCTACAAAAAGATCAGGGCACGTGAGGGACGCTGGTCGCGGGACGCAGGAATTCCCTGATAAGCCGACACAAGCCTGTCGCCCTTCGCTGACCACCTGACGCGGCCACTTCAGGTCAGCCCACCAAGTCCTCGCCGGAGTATTGGTGTGAAGTTTGGCTGAAGTTGGTGGCAGGGGTGAGGCGTGTGAGGACAGTGCTAGCTTCCTGAAGGAGGCAAGGGGACGGTGCTCCTCACCCCAGCCCCCTCACGCCGAGCCTCATGTCGAGCAAGACCAAGAGAGAGAATTCAGAGATTAATTTAATGCGATGGCTGCTTAATTTCGCCGTTTCTTTTTTTTGTGCGGGCCTGCGGCTTAACATTAGGATTTGGTGCAGTGAAAGGCGGGTATAATGATATGCATTTCATGGCTCATTCACGGTGCTGGCGGCATTCACGGTGCGGGGCGCGGGAGGGAGGCCAGCTGCCGCCAATGTGAATGGCCTGCCCGGGGTGCGGCTAGCCAGGCTGCTCCCTGCTGGCTCCTGATGGCCACATTACTGAAGTGTTTGCCGCCGTGGAGTGTGTTCTGTCCAAGGCACCCGCGCACACTCGCATGCACGCACTCATGCACCCTCCTCAACACATACACATGTCTGTATATATAGTCCACGCGATGCAACTCTTATCTTTTCTGTATGTGTCTTTAACGAAATTACATCTGTTAAGTGAAGAACAAACACCTGTAACATCAGGTGTTACTAAATGCGGGAGAGAGAGAAAGCACACTGAAAATCCATCCCTCTGTCACACACATACACACACACACACACACACACACACACACACACACACACACACACACACACACACACACACACACACACACACACACACACACACACACACACACACACACACCAAGTCACCACATGCCTGTTTGCTCTAGCATCTGACACCTTTGCTTACCAAGACACTTGTCGACGCAGGAGAGGAAAAAGAAAAAAAAAAGATAAAAAGACGAATAGAAAAAAGCCGCGGCACATTTAACACCCCGCCACAGTGAGGGTCGTGGCTGCGGGTCGCGGTTCATGACTCACACATGTTTTGGCGGGTGGGAGCAAAAGGCGAGACTGTACTTCAAACAATTTCCTGGCGGCTTGCAGACGTAACAGCGAAAAATGGTGAAGCATGGACGAGAGAGAGAGAGAACGGCGGTCAGTTAACTCCCAATGGACCTGTGCGGGGAGGCTGGGGGGTGGACTGGAGGGGGTAGACTGGATGGGGTGGACTGGAGGGGGAGAGTGGACGGAGGCAAAGCAGAGCAGGAAAATGTCAAGCAGAGAAAAGGATGAACAAGAAAAGACAGGACGGGACAGGGCGAGATGGAGCGGAGAGAGATGTGTGTGGACTGCATTGAAGGGAGATGGAGAAAGGACAGCACGTGGGACAGACATGTTGGACAGAGAGAGAGAGAGAGGGAGAGAGTCAAGGTAGGGTTTAGGGTAGGTCAAGGTGAAGGGCAGGGTAGGGGAAAAGAGCAGGGCGGGTCTGGCTAGATTGAGACGGGGCGGGGCGGGGCGGGGCGGGGACGGTGCTCCTGGCCAGGCAGTTCACCCTTAAAAACTTGTGTTGATCGAGTGCAATGCTGAACACACGCACTCTTGCCTTGCCTCGCCGCTGCTCTCCGCGCTGGCTAATTGAATTTCCATACAAGAATAATAATAATAAAAAAAAAAAGAATAGGAAAGTGAGGTAATTGCACAACACACACACACACACACACACACACACACACACATCGATAGTTCCTTTTTTGTCCAGTAAGAATAAACCAAAAGAAAAATATTACAGAAAACACTCAAGTTATCTTTGGTTTTATGCGTGAGCTTCGAGACGAGAAAGAGAGAGAGAGAGAGAGAGAGAGAGAGAGAGAGAGAGAGAGAGAGAGAGAGAGAGAGAGAGAGAGAGAGAGAGAGAGAGAGAGAGAGAGAGAGAGAGAGAGAGAGAGAGAGAGAGAGAGAGAGAGAGAGAGAGAATAGATATCTTCTTTTTCTTTTTCTCCACGTTTCTTTCTCCTCTACCTCGTTTTTTTC
>NC_087160.1:6150000-6167500 GCF_035594125.1 Scylla paramamosain
GGCCACAAATGATCCTAAGAAGCCAATATCTGCTCTATATCCTCGACTGGCAATTCTGATTTATGTTTTTTTTATTTTATTTTGTTTAATTTTGTTTGTGGCTTGGCACCGATGTGGCATTTAAGAATAGTGGATCTAGGGAAGATGTTAAGAAGGGATCTAGAGAAAGGGACAAAAAATAAAATTCAAATTCGAGTATTTTTCCACAGGGATAGCGATTATTACAGAATGGTTGTCAGACCCCCCAGAAAAAATAATAATAATAATAGAAAAAAATGTAAAGAAGAGCAGAGAACAATAGACACGTTCCACCTGCAATCTACCTTCCATCCATCATATCCTTTTAAGATAATGTGGCAAATCACTATTGAGGGGGTCGGTCATCAGGGTGTATGCACCACTCGGAAAGATGCTGGTGTGTTGGGAAGTGAGTGGAGGCTATGGCCTTCCCGCCTGGTTCAATACACGGACAGTAAAAAGAGTGATGGAATACTTCAAACGTTTTCACTCGTGATTATAGTTTTATTCATGATTAGTGAGGTCGATCAGTGCTATTCAGAAAATAAATTGACCTCTCGGTTCTTCTGCTCCTATTTTCTCTTTGGGAATGACATTTGTGTACATATTGCGTGGGTTTCTTCTTTCTACGCTAACTGCTTTACATTTGTTAATACCAAATTGTGTTTGCCATCTACCTGTACATTCGTTCATCCTGTGTGCAAGGCCACTGCATCCGAATTTGACATAATTAATCCACCGGTCTTCCGCAAATGTCACACCGACGACGGTGTGACGACGTCACGACCTGAATAGCGGACGAGGTGTGTATCGTGACAGCAGGTAGCCTCGGAACGTGCCTCTGAATATTATAGCTTAGTTTATCCTAAATTTACTCATATAAATGTCTTATTCATACACATCTGGCACCAAAGCATAACTGTGCCAGTTAGGTCGAGGTCTCAAACATCCACTGGCAAAGTTACATGCCTGTCCGACGCTTTGTTGACACTGCCCTTGAAATCCTTAGTAAATCCACGCTGACCGCACTTCATTAGGTGGTATTGTGATTAAGTGGTCAGTGACTTCTCTAGCTATGATAGTTTTCAGCATCTTGCATAACACAGCAGTTAAACTAATTGGGCGATAATTGCAGCTCTGGGACTCATCCCCTTTCTTAAAAATAGGTATACATTTGCTTGTCTCCATAACTTGGATACTCCCTTGTCTAAACTCAGCGCCAGAGCTGAGGAAAGGTTGGGGTTTTACAAAGCTAAAATTTACCGTAATTTTCAAGGCCGTGTCGTGATTATGGGAGGGTAAAATAGCAAC
This sequence comes from Scylla paramamosain, assembly GCF_035594125.1. Classification (NCBI taxonomy): domain Eukaryota; kingdom Metazoa; phylum Arthropoda; class Malacostraca; order Decapoda; family Portunidae; genus Scylla; species Scylla paramamosain. Next base: position 6,151,330 of record NC_087160.1, read on the forward strand.
AAGGCGCAGCAGCATCGGGAAACAGGAAACACAATGAGACACGCCGAGGAAAAAGTTAAATACAAAAAGTTCCGCTCCATCCCATTCTGGTCGGCGGCGACACGAGGCCTCCTTCCTGCCGCCCGCCAGCCAGCCAGCCAGCCCACCCACCAGCTAGACCGCCCACAAGACAGCCAGCCAGCCAGCCAGCCCGCCCACCCGTTAGCCAGACCGCCCACAAGCCAGCCAGCCAACCAGCCCGCCCACTCACCAACCAGACCGCCCGTCCGCTTGTCCCCAGCTAAACCATCCGCCCGCTCGCTATTACGCCCGATCATCTGCCCGCATGCCCGCCCGCCCGTGTATGCTGATGTTGGTGCCCCGCCTTGCCGGGGTCAACCATCGCCTACGGAGGAAATAGCCCACAAACAGAACAGCTCAGGAAACAGCAGCAGGAAGCGCGCTCCAGTTTGTATGTCTGGATTGTGAAGAAATGGGAAACTAATGGGAAAGAAATTTAGCTTATGTGAAAATTAGTTACACTTAGCGATTTGTATTCCTGGCGCGCGGTGTGTGTGTGTTAACACACACACACACACACACACACACACACACGGGCGCTCGGTCTCAATTCACAATCAAAAGGATTGAAGTTTGAGTTTTCGGTCAGTGGAGCCAATTTGGTCCTGTCTCCTGTCCAACTGTAATCCCTCTTCACTTGCCGGGGCACGGGGGCCGCGCTGCCCTAGGTCAGGGATTTGTGATCTCGCCGTGGAGAGAGAGAGAGAGAGAGAGAGAGAGAGAGAGAGAGAGAGAGAGAGAGAGAGAGAGAGAGAGAGAGAGAGAGAGAGAGAGAGAGAGAGAGCAAACACATCCAGCCATCGTCACACCACGCACAAGAGCGGTAAACACTCGAGCACTAAGAAGATTATTATTACTGCTATTAACATACTGCATACTAATTGCGGGACATATTGTGGATAAAAATAATTACATACACTGCTGACACTGGCCACAAGCACGTCACTCTTATGGAATATAATTAATGTCCTCTCCCTCCCTCCCCTCTCTCTCTCTCTCTCTCTCTCTCTCTCTCTCTCACTGGCATCCCATCCATCAGTCACACGTCGCGCTCACCAATTTGCGGCAGTGGCAGCGGCTGGTGTGGGGCTCCTCTCACTCACTCACTCACTCACTCACTCACTCACTTACTCACTCACAATCTTTGACGCGTCCTTTCCTGTCCATTACGGCCGGAAAGTCATCACCACACGACCATCATTACAGCCACAACGCCATTACCACCACACACCACACATACACCACCAAAGATCACCACATCCCCATACACCACTATACACCAACCACCGCACGCCAACACACCACCAAACACCACAACGCCATTACCACACACCACTTCACACTGTACACCACTATACCACACGCCACAAGCCTCACGCACCACTCCCCGCCGCCTCATATCGCCTCATTCTCACCAACGCGTTAACACGAATCAGAAAAAGAAAAAAAAAATAATATTTTTTCCCCCCACTTTTTCTTTCCCTCCTCGTGCCGTTTGTTTCCCGCCAGCTGACGTCACAAGGTCGCAAATGTCAACCTTACATGCATTATTTATTTTTCCCTTCACCGTGACCTGAAAATGGAGGATAATTAGGCTAATTTCCTTACCCTGCGTGGCGGTCAGGGGCTTTTCCATTCCCTCCTCATTCCCTTTCCTCTTTCTTTCTCTGTTTCCCTCTCGGCCACACCGTCATCAAGGGACGTACTATTAATAAAACCAAGGAGTTATTAATGGCAGGAGAAGTGTTGGTTGAAATGCGCAGGGGAAAACGGGAACCAGAGATTGTATTCTTAAACATTTCAGCGTCTAATTTCAACTACTTTTAACACGCTCCAGTGGTAGTTACCATTTCTCGAGAGTGTTTTCTAAGATTGCAGTGATAGTTTAACAAATATTCTGCATTTTCTTTTGGTATTTTCTTTTGATATCTTACCTACGTATCTTTTAGTAGGTTCCGGTGGTAGTTACTATGGTTCCTAAGTTTCAAGGGTGTTTTCAAGGTTGCAGCGGTAATTTAGGGTTCTGGATCAGCGGGAAAAAAAGAAAAAGAAAAACGCCCATGAGATCTTGACTTATCATCTCTGTGGTCTTTGAAATTAGTCATGATGAGAGTGCTGAGCGTTTAAAAGTTGAGGCCAAGATTAGAGAGAGAGAGAGAGAGAGAGAGAGAGAGAGAGAGAGAGAGAGAGAGAGAGAGAGAGAGAGAGAGAGAGAGAGAGAGAGAGAGAGAGAGAGGGAGAAGGGAGACAAGACTAAGAAAATAAAGACCAATATTAAAACTAAAACCCAGTGAAGTCGAGATAAAGACCCAACAAAACCGAAACCTCCACACAGACAAAGACCGAAACCATCCGAAACCGACACAAACATCCCATCCAGACTACATGATAGAAAGAAAAACGAGAGGAGGCCAAGATGACGAAGACCAAAACTGAAAACGAGACCTAACAATCCAAAACCAAGAACATCGACATAACAAGACGCAGAGACCAATTAGGAAGATGAAAACAATAACACAGACCCTGACAAAGGATCTGGAAATGAAACGAAAAAAAAAAAAGAAAGAATAGCGAAGATATCAAAAGAACGAAGAGCGCAAGGGAAGCCACGTATAGGCCTGATGGCTTCTTGCAGCTTCCCTTATTTTCTTATGTTATGTAAAGCACTTCTCGTAAATTTGGATATTCTGTTGGCCTATTTTGAAGCTGGCATCTTCAGTGGACCTCCTTTTCTTTTCTTTTTCTTTTTTTTTTCGCTGTCCTTGGCCAAAACACCTCTTACATAAATATATAAAGGAAAGAAAAACGGAGCCAAACCTACCAAGACGAATGCCAGACGAATCCCAGGCAATCAAGAAGTCTGCCCTCTTACATAAAATAAAAGAAAACGGAACCTTACCCTCCGTGACCAGTGTGAGACCGTGCAATCAACGCGCCTGCATGCTGATGAGTCCACGCCATCAGCAGCGCCTCAAGGTGACAAGTGTGGCCATGAGACTGCCAGGGCCACGCACAAAGGACGTGAAAGACCCGCATGTTGTGTTAATGTGTCAATATTGGTACTGGTGGTAATGTATATTGGTGTTAGCGTTAGTTGGTAGTGTAATTTGTTATTCGTTTTTTTTTTCATGTTATTTATTCTTTTATTGTTGTAACCATGGTCTGTACGACTAAAAGCGGTAGTCCGTCCGTCCGTCCGTCTATCTGTCTGTTTATCTCATATTTTCAAAACAATGAGACCCAGTTCGTGAATAAAACCGATGCCATTAAACGTGAAACGGCCCATGAACTGCTAAAAGAAATAAAAATCTACAAAATAAATAATAAAAAAATAAAATAAATGGAACAATGAATAAATAAATAACTAAATAAATAGATCAACATTTCAAGAGGCAGTGTTCATCTAGTGTGGCAATCTCCCAGTCTGTATTCCAGGGCTGTGTGTGTTGCGGGGAAGTTACATTTTTTCCGCGAACAAGCCAGTCTTTTAGTTTACGGCAGCGTGATTCAGGCAAGCGCATACGAGTGCTTTAATACCTTATATTTATTTTCTCACCTAATTCTCTACAGCTGCCTGTGTCTCCATATTTGCATTCCACGATTCACTGATCACTTAACCACAAACGATAGACCATGATGGGGCCTCTTGCAGTATCACTTTAAATCGAAGGATACAAACACAGAGTAATCAGGATAGAACAACAAATATAATGGGTTCAAACTTGAAAAAAAAATAGATTTAAGAAAGGGACAGGAAGGAATTGGTTCTCAAATAGTGGTAGATGAGTGGAATGGACTCAGGTTGTTAGTGCTGAGTCATTAGGGAGCTTTAAAACAAGATAAGACAAATTTATGAATGGGGATAATAGGTGGAAATAGGCGGGTGTGCTTCATAGATAGACAGACAGATAAACAGATAATTTGCAGAAATACAAGGACTGCCACGTGTAGGCATGATGGCTTTTTGCAGCTTCCCTTATTTTCTTATTTATTTATTTTGTTATGTTTATTATAAGTTCCTGTATAAGAGAAAATGAAAAGAAAATCTATGAGTATAATGAACTTAGTCTCCGGATCTCAACAAGACGAAATCGAAAAAAAAAGTATAAAAGAGAATTCAGCCCTTCAGAAGTGGCGTGAGTAACCAACCCATGCGCGCAGCATTTGATAGCAGAGATGAATATTTCCTGCCATGTACTACTTGCCATACAATGTACTCCCCTGCCCCGCCCAGCCTCACCTCGCCATGCATGTCCCCTTCCCTTTCATTTCGTTCCTTTCTTTTTCTTTCGTTTCTCATATCCTGTCTGCGTCTGTCTTTTCTTACCTTTCCCTTCCTTTCTCATCTCTTTCTTTTCCCCTTTCAGTTTCCACTCGTTCCTTACTTTTTCTTTTTCTTCCGTCTCTCATTTCCTATCTGCGTCTGCCTTTTCTTGCCTTTCCCTTCTCTTCTCATCTCTTGCCTTTTCGCCTCTCTCCTTACTTCCTTTCCTTTCCTCCCTCTTCCTTTTATAAGCTTATAAAAGACTGCACACACATTTCTTTGACTTTTATTGACCTCTTCCTTTCCTTCCCGTACTTCCCACCTCTTTCCTTTCCCTTTATTTCCCATTCCTTTTCCCTCCACCCCATCCCTTCCCTATCCTTCCTGTCCAGCCTTGCCACACGACATACCCAAAACAAGAGGCGAATGTTTGTTATCTATTAAGCGTACGCCTCTTGACTCTTTCCCCAATAATGCCGTAATGAAGTCGTGAAGTTAAAAGTCACGCCGCGCACTGAGTTAAAGTCTCATTACACCACGGGCAAAATATGAAGCAGACCTGAAGTGTTGCAGTGATGGTGTAGTGAGCGTACTGTGGGGCTGGTGGTGGTGGTGGTGCTACTGGTAGTGGTGGTGGTGGTGGTGGTGGTCTCTGGTGTAATACTGTCCGTTCTGTTCGGTCTGTTTGTCCACTTGTTTGTCAGTCTGTCTGTGTGTTGTGTGTATATTTATCTGCCTGTTTGTATGTATGTTTGTTTGTGTCTGTTTCTGTTTTATCTGCCTGTCTGTTTGTCTGCCTGTTTGTGTCTTTGTCTATCTGTCTATCTATCTGTCTGTCTGTCTTTCTGTCTTCGTTTATCTGTCCGCCTTTCTGTCTGTCTTTCTGTCTGTTTGTCTACCTGTCTTTTTCTTTCTATATACGAGTATATCTGTCTGTCTGTCTGTCGCCTTTCTGTGTATCTTTGTTCGTTTACCTGTCTTTCTGTCTTTTCTGTCTGTTTGTCTATCTGTATGTCTGTTTGTATGTCTGTCTATCTGCCTGTATGTTTTTCTTTCTTTCTGTCTGTCTGTTTGTTTGCCTGTCTGTTCCACGAGGAGAGATGACAGCGGATTAACGGACTTACCTGAAAAAAAAAAAAAAACAGTTAAGGATTAAAAAAAATAATCACAAGGGACTTCAGCTGGAATGCTTCACAAATCTCCGACAAAAACAACGGCAGGGGGGGGACACTAAAACCCAAAGAATTACAGCAGATGGGAATAACTTACGTACATACACACAAAGCCTCCCTTAAAGAAACCCCCAATGAAGTATTACTGGGAGGCTTTGAGAACGAAGAACAATGAGAAGAGAGAGAGAGAGAGAGAGAGAGAGAGAGAGAGAGAGAGAGAGAGAGAGAGAGAGAGAGAGAGAGAGAGGAGAGGAGAGAGAGAGAGAGAGAGAAAGAAAAAAGTCATGAAGCTATTACAACGCTATCCACTTATGAAGATAGATGTAAATGAACCAGTTTCCCTTAGAGACACACACACACACACACACACACACACACACACAAAGGAAAACTCAAGGGAAATGTTACTAGAACGCTTTACAAATCTATTAACAACACAGTAAAAAAGTCTGAAGCCAGTGAAATGTGATGCATTTAATGGTAACATATACATTAGAGGTGAAAAATTCAACTTGCACAGTAAAGGAACAAAAGATAGAGTGAAAGATAATGCTTGATTAATGGGCAGGAAGGAGGAGGAGAGAGGAGGAGGAGGAGGAGGAGGAGGAGGAGGAGGAGAGGGAGGAGGAGGAGGAGGAGGAGGAGGAGAAAGAAGGAGAAAGAAAGGGAGAAAGGAGGAGGATGAGGAGACGGAGAAAAAAATAAGAACAAAACGAAGAAAACAAATTATAAGAAACTCGATTTTGAAGAGAAAATGAGAATAAGATAAGGAGAGAAAAAAAAATAACGGAATATGAAAAAAATAATGAAAACAAGAACAATAAAATACTATAATAATGCTTAGAAGAAAAAAAATGAAAGAAGAACAAAAGACAAAGCACAATTAAAAAGAAAGAAAGGAAAGAGGAAAACACAAACAACCAAACATCACAAAAACACGAGGGAAGCTGCAATAAGTCGTTCGTCAGGCCTACAAGTGGCAACCCTTACATACCGACCAGTGAGGCAGCCTTCCATCTATCCCACACATTATTAAAAAAGAAAGAAAACAAAGAGCAGGAGCGTCAGTGATCCTTTGACAACGAAAAAGAACGAAGCCGGGACCCCACTGCCATCTGTCGGAGCTCGGAGAAAACACACGCACACTCGGCAAAGGTAAACTAAACGAGGCGCGCTCAATATTTTACTTTTTATCGATTTAAAATTTACATGAAGTAGTTCTGTGATGTTTGTGAGCCTAATGGTCCCCCTGATTCATCCCGTAATGGCCTTTGATAATGAACTTTTGTATTCAGTTTAATTATAGCGTGGATTTGATCAACTTTTGCTGTCAAGGATAAGGCTGATCTGGCGGTCTGGGTCTGGGTCTCGGTCTGGGTCTCGGTCTGGGTCTGGATCTCGGTCTGGGTCTGGGTCTCGGTTTGGGTCTGGGTCTTGGGGACTGGTTTTGGTTTCGGTCAGTTTGTCTCATCGCTTCCACTTTTCCTTCTTTTACAAACAACAATAAGAGCAACAACAACAACGTATAAAACAACAAACACAACAACAACAACAACAAATAAAACAACAAACACAACAACAACAACAACAACTACTACTACTACTACTACTACTACTACTACTACTACAACTACTACTATTACTACTACTACTACCTACTACTATTCTACAGCAACAGCAACAACAACAGTAACATGAAGAAGAAAAAGAAGAAGAAGAACAACAACAATAACAACAACAACAACAACAAAACAAAAACAAAAATAACATGAACAACAACAAAAATAACAATATCTACAACAACAACAACAACAACAACAACAACAACAACATCATCATCATCATCATCATCATCTACCACTACAATAACAATAAAAACTACTACCACTACTACTACAACCATCACCACCACCACCATCGTCACTACCACTGCCACACTAAAAGAAATAATAAACACAACACGGTATAGTTTTCCGGCGCTGATGTTTACGGAAATACAAATACGAGAATACAAATGCACGGCTTTTATTGTTGGCGGCTGTGAGAGATAAAACAGAGAGATAAAACAGAGAGAGAGAGAGAGAGAGAGAGAGAGAGAGAGAGAGAGAGAGAGAGAGAGAGAGAGAGAGAGAGAGAGAGTTGTGACGGTGAAACTATTATTTTAGTAGAAAACGGGAATTTTTTTTCTAAACTGTTTCAAGGGGAGACGATACTAAAAAAATAAATGTATAAATGAAAAGGACTTAATTCTCTCTAGACACGGAAATGATACTTTTTGAATACGAATATAAGAAGCTCATTTATCTATTTTACTTATCAATTTTCATATTATATCGAAGTCTGCTCTAAGTTTGTGTACATTATGTATTCTGTAGCATAAATCTATTCTCTGTCACATACAAGCATTATTTTACTGATTTCATTTCCTTTTTCAGTTTTATTTCAACAGTCGCAGGATTTACGTAGGGATTAGGGAGATAACTCTTCAATTTACGACTCGGACAAACACACACACACACACACACACACACACACACACACACACACACACACACACACACACACACACACACACACACACATGGAGTTACCTAATGATCCGAAACACAAAGGAATTAAAGTTGGGGGGAAAAGTCTCTCTCTCTCTCTCTCTCTCTCTCTCTCTCTCTCTCTCTCTCTCTCTCTCTCTCGTAGGCATAAGCACCTGTCCTGTACATAAATTCTCACCTGTGCATACTTTAATAATGGAAATTACACGTGACCCTCTTCTCTCCCTCCCTCTCACTCCCTCCCCCTTCTCTTTCCCTCACTAATGGAGAGAGTCAGGGAGGGGGACTGAAATAAAGCGGTAAAAAACTAAATGTGTAAGATAAAAGTAAGAAATTAATGTACTCGTAAAAGATATTGAGAGAGAGAGAGAGAGAGAGAGAGAGAGAGAGAGAGAGAGAGAGAGAGAGAGAGAGAGAGAGAGAGAGAGAGAGAGAGAGAGAGAGAGAGAGAGAGAGAGAGAGAGAGAGAGAGAGAGAGAGAGAGAGAGAGAGAGAAGAATGAAAAGGTAGGGAAAGGAGAGGGAAGAAGAAGAAGAAGAAGAAGAAGAAGAAGAAGAAGAAGAAGAAGAAGAAGAAGAAGAAGAAGAAGAAGAAGAAGAAGAAGAAGAAGAAGAAGAAGAAGAAGAAGAAGAAGAAGAAGAAGAAGAAGAAGAAGAAGAAGAAGAAGAAGAAGAAGAAGAAGAAGAAGAAGAAGAAGAAGAAGAAGAAGAAGAAGAAGAAGAAGAAGAAGAAGAAGAAGAAGAAGAAGAAGAAGAAGAAGAAGAAGAAGAAGAAGAAGAAGAAGAAGAAGAAGAAGAAGAAGAAGAAGAAGAAGAAGAAGAAGAAGAAGAAGAAGAAGAAGAAGAAGAAGAAGAAGAAGAAGAAGAAGAAGAAGAAGAAGAAGAAGAAGAAGAAGAAGAAGAGGAGGAAGAGGAGGAGGAGGCGATAGAAAAAGCAGGAGGAGAAGAAGGTGAAGGACTAGACAGAATAAGAGAAGGAGGAGGGGGAGGAGGAGTGACAAAGGTCTTAATAAGAAAGAGGAAAAGGAGATTACGCCAGGAAGGAAGGAGAGGAAGGATAAGTTACCTGTCTCACCTGCGCGCAAAAAAAAAAAAAAAAAGGAAAGGAAGAGAAAAGAGGGAAAGGAAGAATAAAAAAAGAGGGAAAGGAAGAACTAACAAAAAAAAATGTTTCGCTGGAGGAAGATAAGGGAAAGAAGGACAAGAGAAGGAACGAAGGAAGGAGGAAAGAAAAGGACCACAGGAGAGGAAAAGCCCACAGAAGAGGATACATAAGGAAAAGGAAGATTTTTCATTATAGGAGAGACGATGGCAGAGGCTTGGGAGAAAATGAAAACAGTGGGAAGAAGTGAGTGAATGGGAGAGGCTTGGGAGAGGGTGGGAGAGGATGTGTGACGCTGGGAGAGGATTAAAGAAGTGGTAAGGTTGGGAGAGGATGAGAGTTATGAATAAGTTGGGAAGACATAGAGGAGGCTGGGAGAAGCTGGAAGAGGTTCTGGAAATGTTGGATGAGAGCACGTGAGGCTGAAAAACACTGGAAGAAACTGGAAGAGATTCTGAAAAGGCGGGAAAAGAGTACGTGATGCTGGAAGAGATTGAGAGAACCTGGAAGATATTTTGGAGAGAATAGGAAATGGAGCAGGAGACTGGAAGAGGCTGGAAAAAAAAGATGGAAGATGCCAGGAGAAACTTGAGGGAATGTAGAAGAGGATGGAGAGGCTTAGGAGACACTGGGAGAGGATGGGAGAGGCTAGGAGAGGATGAAAAAACCAGGTAGAGACTCAGTGAAGCTGGGAGAGACTGGAAGAGGTGGAAGTGAATGGAAGAAAAAGGTGGAAGGGCTTGGAAGAGGCTGGAAAGGGTTTAATAGATGCTAGAAGAGAATGAGACTATAACAATTCTGGAAGACGATACATGATACTGGAAAAGGCTTGAAACACAACTGAAGAGGGACTGGAAGGGGCTGAGTGAGGGGAGAAAAGGTTGAGGGAGGGTGGGAGAGGCGGAGGGAGGCAGGGAAGGGCTAGGAGAGGCAGGGAGAGGGCTTGGTGTAAGGCAGGCAAAATTTCCAATATCCTGTGTGTTCCTTGCTCTCTCTACACGACGCTTGGCTGATCCTGCTGGGAGAGAGAGAGAGAGAGAGAGAGAGAGAGAGAGAGAGAGAGAGAGAGAGAGAGAGAGAGAGAGAGAGAGAGAGAGAGAGAGAGAGAGAGAGAGAGAGAGAGAGAGAGAGAGAGAGAGAGAGAGAGAGAGAGAGAGAGACGAGCTATCTAATGACTCAGGAGGTGAAATTTAAACCATGGAGTTGGAACTTTAATGATTTGGAGCAGAGAGAGAGAGAGAGAGAGAGAGAGAGAGAGAGAGAGAGAGAGAGAGAGAGAGAGAGAGAGAGAGAGAGAGAGAGAGAGAGAGAGAGAGAGAGAGAGAGAGAGAGAAAGTATAACGTATTACAACTTTCCTGATTAGGGAATGGAAAAAAAAAATAATAAGAAGGCACATTATAAGGATGTTCAGAGAGAGAGAGAGAGAGAGAGAGAGAGAGAGAGAGAGAGAGAGAGAGAGAGAGAGAGAGAGAGAGAGAGAGAGAGAGAGAGAGAGAGAGAGAGAGAGAGAGAGAGAGAGAGAGAATTAGAAAGGGGAAGGAGATGACAGGAAATTGAGAGGAGGAAAGGAGAAGGAAAAGGAGAGGAGGAAAGAAAGTGAAAAAAGTAGGAATCGTAAGAAAAAGGAAGGAAAAGTGAAGAAGAGAAGAGGTAAAGGAGGAAAAAGGGAAAAGAGGAAAACGAAGAGGAGGGAAGACACTGAGAGGATGGAAGGGAGGAAGTAAGAGGAAAGGAAAAAAAAAAGGCAAACAGAAAGAGAAGGTAAAAGGGTAAAAATAAAATAAAGGAATGAGAGATGAAAGAAGAAGAAAAAAAAGAAAGGGGAAAAGAGAGAAGGACTTTGATTGGAGGAAGAGTTGAGGAGAGGGAAGAGAGAGAGAAAGAGAGGGAAAGGAGGGGAGGAAAAGAGGGAAGGGGAGAGAGGAAAAGAGAGAAGGGGAGAGAGGAAAAGAGAGAAGGGGAGAGAGGAAAAGAAAGGGAGAGAGGAAAAGAGAAAGAGAGAGAGGAAAAGAAGGAAGCAGGGAGAGAGGAAGAGAGAGAAGGGGAAAGAGGAAGAGAGGGAAGGGGAAAGAGGAAGAAAGGGAAGGGGAGAGAGGAAAAAGAGAGAAAGGGCGAGAGGAAGAGACGGAAAGAGAGAGGAAAAGAGGGAAGGGGAGAGAGGAAAAGCGGGAAGCAGGGAGAGAGGGGAGTTTGGCCTTGGTAGGGAGATGGGGAGAGCGGATGGGGAGGGTAGGGGAAGCTGGCAGAGGAGATGAGGGTTTGAAAAGACATCTCTGAGTGGGGAGGGGAGAGAGGAGGGGGAGGGAGGGGTACGAGAAGGGGAGGAAAGGGGATGCTGGTACCCGTATATAATGCAGTGATCAATATGTCAGTCTCCCCTTTCCATTCCCCCTTCTTCCCCTTTCTTCCCCCTCCCCTGCACCAGTACTATTACAATACCGCTTCGCCTTCAATAAATAATTTTTAATCTATTTATTTTTTAATTTCATACTTCATCTCCTCCTCCTCCTCCTCCTCCTCTTCCTCCTCAGCTACTTCCACATTCATTGGTTCCTTCATTCACTTTGGCCGTTATTCATCAAGTTATTTCTGTCTTCCTTTTCTCTTAATAAATAAATAAATAAGATAAATAAATTTGCTTCACAGATTTTTGCTTTTCGATGCATTTTTCTTTTTTGCTTCCTCTTTTAGTCTGTCTATCTGTCTGTCCGTCTGTCTTGTCTGTGTCTGTGTGTGTGTGTGTGTGTGTGTGTGTGTGTGTGTGTGTGTGTGTGTGTGTCTGGTTCTCTCTCTCTCTCTCTCTCTCTCTCTCTCTCTCTCTCTCTCTCTCTCTCTCTCTCTCTCTCTCTCTCTCTCTCTCTCTCTCTCTCTCTCTCAGCATTTACATTAAGGTCCTTTTGATCTCACTTTTTATTTTCTTCCTCAAGTATTTAACGTGTGTTTTTTTTTTTTTTTTTTCTCCTTTATCTTCATCTTCCTTATTCCGTTTGTGCTTCTACTGTGTTTTCCCCCTCCCTTAACTTCCTGCATTATCATCCTCTCTCTCTCTCTCTCTCTCTCTCTCTCTCTCTCTCTCTCTCTCACTTAATGAGGTGTTTGCAGTGAGATCTTAGCTTCATTTCCTCAAAACAGTAATGCACTCTTTTCTTCTTTCTCTTTCTCTCTTTTTACCAAGTCTTCGCTTTCTCCTTCTCCTCCTCCTCCTAATCATGCATTCCTCCTTCCCTTCTCTCTCTCTCTCTCTCTCTCTCTCTCTCTCTCTCTCTCTCTCTCTCTCTCTCTCTCTCTCTCTCATCCTTTCTTCTTTACGCTTGCCTTCTCTCTCTGTTTGTCTATCTCTTTCTTTTTGTCTTTCTGTCACTGTTTCTCTTTGTAACTTCCTTCATTTTCCTCTTCATTCTTTCCTCTTTGTTTGTTATTCCCCCTTTATCCTTCCTTCTTTCCCTGTACGCATCACTTCTCTTTCCTCTTTAATTCTTCCCTCCTTTCCTTCCTTTCCTTCTCTCTTGTTTTGTCTTTCTCCTCTTTTCTTCACCTTCTTCTTCTTCTCTCATTCCCTCCATGTCACACTTTCCTTTTCTTCTTCTAATTTTCCATAGTCTCTCCTTCTTACTTTCTTCTATATTCCTCTCTTTTTTCCTGTCTTTCTTCCTCTATTCCTTCTTCTTCTCTCCTTTTTTTTACTCATCCCCTCATCCTTTCCCTATCTCGTCTTCCATACTTTTACTTCCTTACTCTCTCTCTCTCTCTCTCTCTCTCTCTCTCTCTCTCTCTCTCTCTCTCTCTCTCTCTCTCTCTCTCTCTGCATATAATAAACACGCCCACAGTAACTATATTTTTTTCTTCCAGCCTCGCCTATTTTCACCCTTGACTATTTTTAAAATGGCTATATTTTCCTAGTGCAATTTCTGTCTCCTGCAGGTAACTCCTCTACCTATCCACTCCCTTTGGTTCCTTCTCCTTTCTTTCTTCCCTCCTTCCTTCTTTACCTGTTCTCTCTCTTAACCTACGTCTCTTCTCTTTCCATTCCCTGTTTAGTTCCTTTTCTGTGGTTTATTCCCCCTGATCCTCTCTTCTATTTTTCTTTTTCCTCGTCATTCACTCAAATTTTTCTCCCACGTGCTTCTCCTCTGAGTCTTCTTTCCCTTTCTTTTTCCTTTTCTTCGTCACTTCCTTTCTCTATCTTGCTCTCTTCATTCCTCTCTTTCCTTCTTCCTGCTTCTTTTGATTCTTCATCCTCTCTTTCCTTTTCCTCTTCACTCTTTTTTCTCTCTTCCTTCCTATCTTTCCTTTTTCCTGTTTCTCTCCACTCACTTCTCTTCTCTTTTCTTCTCCTTTTTCTCCTTCCTTCCTTCTTTCCTTCCCTCCTTCCCTTTTCTCCATCCTCACTCTCCTTTATTCTTCTTTCGTCTCGTTCCTTTCTCGTGCATATTTTTTTTTTATCTTCCATCTATAGTGTGTGTGTGTGTATTTACGTCTATAAGCGCCTGTATTTATATGTCTTTCTGTCTGTGTGATCTATTTCGTCAGGGGAGTTTTGGCCGTGTTGGTTTTGGGCAAGTTAGTTTCGACAAGGCCGATCTTAACGTGGACGAAATTCCCTTAACTTAACATGAACAAAAGCTACTCTGGCTAAACTTACACTGGCTAATCGTCATTGAAAAAAAAAAAAGGAAAAAAAAAGACAGACAAATCAAAACAAAACAAAAAACGTGCGCTGTTTCATAAAAAAAGAAAACGGAGTCAAAGAAAGGAGTGCGCAGTTGCCGGAAAAAGAAAACGCGGTCAGAAAATAAGAAAGCGTTGTCCCCATAGAAGAAAATGCAATGGCAAGAAGGCCGAGGAAAGAAAACACCGTGCCATAAATGAAAACAAAGTCGAGGAAATGAAAACATGGGATTAAAAAAGAAAACCACATCATAAAAAAAAAAATAGTAGTTAAATTCGCTTATATCTTACTACCCATTATTATTATTATTATTATTATTATTATTATTATTATTATTATTATCATTATTATGGATCATTATTATTTCATCCTTTTAACAAATCGATAACTCATTTCTTTATTTTGAGTTTATTATTCCAAACCTTTATTACTGTGACTGCCCTTTTGTTTTCATAGACAAGACAACTGAAAAAAAGGAAAAAAAAAAAAAAAAATGGAAAACAGAGAAATAGCCTGCAAATTTTCTCTTTTTCCAGATTACACAAGTTTCCAGTAAAAAGATCAACACTTAAATTTGAAAGACACTGCCTGTTTCTGCTTCTCCTTCCCTTCCTGAACCGGACAACAGATGTGAAACTCCGATCTGTTTTGTTATCACTGGGAAGGGCAGACTTATCTTTCTCTCTACTTATCTTTCTTTCTTTCTTTCTTTCTTTCTTCCATCCTTCCCTTCCTCCCTCATATCTTTGCTTATTTTTTCTTACGTCGATTTGTGTTATTATCATGTGTTTTCCCTCTTCATGTCGTTCCTTTTTTTCCCTCTATACCAGTTCTTTTATTCTTTACGTCTTTTTTCCCTTTTTTCCTCCTCCTCTTGATTCTTCCTTTCTTTCCTCTTTCTTTTTCTCCCCCCTCCCTCTCTCTCTCTCTCTCTCCTTCTTTCCTCTTTTTCCTCATGTAATTCTTGTGTTCCCTCTGTACCAGCTCCTTTTGTCTGTGTTTCCCTCTTTTTTCCTCTTTCCTCCTCTTGATCCTTCCTTCCCACACTCTATCCTTTTATCCTTCCTCTTTCCCTATTTTTTTTTTCATTTCCCTCTTCCTATCTTCCATCTATATTTCAAGCTTTTTCCCTTTTTCCTTCCTTCTTTTGATCCTTCCTTCCTTCCGTTTTTTTCTCTTCCTCTCTCTCTCTCTTCTTTCATCCTTCTTTCCTCTTTTGCCCTCTTTAAGTGTCCTTCCTCCTCTATCTTTCATGCTTTTACCTCTTTTCCTCCTCCTCCTCCTCTTCCTTCTCTTCCTCCTCTTCCTCCTCCTTCGTCACTAGTTCTCGCCGCTAGCTTATACGAACGTGACGCGGCGCAGGGGACGGAGAGTGGCTTCGGCGAATGAAGGAATGAAGAAGTGAAGGAATGAAGGAATGGGGGCGAGGGAGGAAAGGGTGAAAGATGAACTGGTGAATAAGAGAAAGAATGTGGGTGTTGGTGGCAAGGCTGAAGGGTGATGGTGACAATAGGGTGGGTGGTGGGGTAGGGTGTGCTGTGAAGTGAAGGGTGACAGCTTAGGGTGACAGTTTAGGGTGAAAGTATAGGGTGAGTAAGTAAGGTGACTGTCTGAGGTGACAATCTGGGTAAAGGTTTAGGGTGAGGGGAGAATGTGACAATTTAGGGTGAAGGGAAAGGGTGACGGGTTAGGGTGAAGGGAGAGAGATAAGGTGAGGGTTTGTATGTTCGTCTTTTTTTCATCCTAGAATGGCATAATTGAGTTCTGTCTCCCTCTCTGTCTGTCTCTCTCTCTCTCTCTCTCTCTCTCTCTCTCTCTTACTATCTTTCCTCTTCTCTTTTCCTTCCTCTGATCTTATTTCCTTTTTTCCTCCACCACTGTCACTCACAACTTATCCTTATATTTTTCCCCTCCTCCTCCTCCTCCTCACGTCAGTCAGTCACGTATAGGCCTTTTTTTTCCAGCCATTCTCTCTCTCTCTTTTTCCCCACCTATTTATTTTTCCCCTGTCTCATGGAAGGCGTCACATTATTTGACAAAATTCTAATTGGCCGCCACTCAGTTTTTTATTTTTTTCGTCTCGTCCCAAAATTTTTAAAAGCGAAACGTAATGGCAAATTTTTTTTAAAGTGCTTTATTTTAACGGTGAATTTATGTATTTTTACGTGAGAGAGAGAGAGAGAGAGAGAGAGAGAGAGAGAGAGAGAGAGAGAGAGAGAGAGAGAGAGAGAGAGAGAGAGAGAGACTTGACCTAACACGTTCCAATGTTGACCGTAACACGTGACCAATGATTCAATGTTTTTTTCTCCCTTCCCTCTCCTTCTCTCTCCCTCTTCCTCTCCCTCCCTCCATCCC
>NC_087160.1:6172500-6182500 GCF_035594125.1 Scylla paramamosain
TTCTTCTCTGCCTTCCCCATCTAAGTCTTTCTGCCTCTCCTCTCCCCACGGATGTTAAATTCTCCTCCTCTTCCTCCTCCCCATAAAGAGCGCGTCGTGACCGTCTCCTCCCCATGGCAAACACACCTCCATTCCTCCTCCTACTCCTCTTCCTCCTCCTCCTCACGTAATCTCCAGATACTTACTTACCTGCAAGGCGTCGCTTCACCTGTAATATGAATGCTCCTCCTCCTCCTCCTCCTCAGTTCATCTCTTCCTCTTCCTCCTTCTCCTCTTCCCTCTTGCACTGCGCCACGACAAAAAATCACCATTAAAACTTACCATGAACATCATCACGTCTTAAGTACTTTTCTTCCCTCTGATGACCGCATGGAAGAGGGTAAGAGGCGCCTCACACTTCTCCTCCTTCTCCTTCTCCCTCTCCCTCTCCTCCTCCTCCTCTTACTCTATGTTCCTTTTTTTCCTCCGTTTTCTTTCTCCTCTCTCTTCCTTCTTCTGCTTCTTATTCTTTTTAGATTCTCTTATCTCTATCCTTCCCCTTCTGCTTCTCTGTCCCCTATCCCCCTTTTCTCTTCCTCTTATCTCTTATCTTTCCTCCTCCTGCCTCTCTTCCATCTCCTATACTTTGTTATCTTTTTCTATGTATATTTTTCTTTCATTCATTTTCTTGTACCTCCTTCTACTTCCTCCCTTTCCTTTCCTTTAACTTCTTTTACTTATTTTCCTCCTCTTTTCCTTTCTCTCATTCCTCATGCTTCATTTTTATTTCTTCTATCCTCTACTTCTTTACTGTCTTTCCTCCTCTTCCTTTCCTCCACCTTAGTTTACCTCTTCTACTTTCCTCCTTTTTCTCCTTCCTCCTAGTTTCCTTAACCTTCTCCCCTCTTCCTCCTTCTGTATTTCTCCTTCATCCTTCTTTATTCCTCCGTCTTGTATGTGTCTTTTATATTTCTCCTTCCTCCTTCCTTTTTTTCCCTCTCCTATATTTTTCCTCCTTCTCTTTCCTTCAGTTCTTTGTTCCATTTCTTCCTCCATTCCTTACTTAACCTTTCCTTCGTAACGTCTTCACCTCTCTCCTCCCTTCTCTCTTCCCTCCTCTTCCCTCTCCCATCCCCACGCTACCTCCCTTCTCTCCCTTTGTCCCTCTTCTCTCCATCTTCTCTTTCCCCTTCCCTTCTTTTCTTCTTCCTCTTTCCTTCCCTTCTCTTCTTCCCTCCCTCCTCTTCCCTTCCCTCCTCCGCACGGTACCTCACTCTGTCAAGGATGGTCTTACGTTTTCATGGTGTGTGTGTGTGTGTGTGTGTGTGTGTGTGTGTGTGTGTGTGTGTGTGTGTGTGTGTGTGTGTGTGTGTGTGTGTGTTAGCCTTTCCCTCTCCCTGACACTATCATTTTCTCCACTCACTCGCTTGCTCCTCCTCCTCCTCTTCCTCCTCCTCCTCCTCTTGCTGATCTTCTCTCCTATTCACACTAAACTGGCGGAAAACTTGACTTCTGTATTGGTCTTCACGCGAATTTCAAAGACATAACATTAATGGTGGTGGTGGTGGTGGGGGTGGTGATGGTGGTGGTAGTGGGGGTGGTGGTGGGGGTGGTGAGGGGTGATGGATAAAGGTTTGGCAAAGGAAGTGGAGGAGGAGGAGGAGGAGGAGGAGGAGAAGGAGGAGGAGGAGGAGGAGGAAGAGGAGGAGGAGGAGGAGGAGGAGGAGGAGGAGGAAACTGCCAATAACCAAATGAGGAAAAAAAGAAAAGGATAGACAGATGAAAGAAAATAAGCGAAACAAAAAAAATAAGAGGAGGAGGAGGAGGAGGAGGAGGAGGAGGAGGAGGAGGAGGAGGAGGAGGAGGAGGAGAAGGATGGATACAAAAATGATATGCAGAGTAAGAGATGACTTGATAACCGAGAGGAGGAAGAGAGAGAAGAGAGAAAGGAGGAAAAAAAGTAAGGAGAGAGAGAGAGAGAGAGAGAGAGAGAGAGAGAGAGAGAGAGAGAGAGAGAGAGAGAGAGAGAGAGAGAGAGAGAGAGAGAGAGAGAGAGAGAGAACATAACTTAAACTAAGGTTGTTTTTACTAAGTTAGTGTGAGCGCGAGGTGTCCGCTGAGGGGCTGCGGGGAGAGGCGGGAGGCGCGGCTCTGAAGGGATAACTTTGCACGTGAAAACTTTTAAAAAACAAGTGAAGGCGACGGGAAGAGGCTCCACGCGACGCAAAAATCACTTGGTTGTTTCTTAAGCGTGGCAGAGAGAGAGAGAGAGAGAGAGAGAGAGAGAGAGAGAGAGAGAGAGAGAGAGAGAGAGAGAGAGAGTGAGTTATGACCAGAAAGCGGAAGCAAGGAAACCTAACTAAGGACAGAAGATGAGGATAAGAAAGAATGAAAAGACAGATACGAGAGAAAATATATAATTAGAGAGAGAGAGAGAGAGAGAGAGAGAGAGAGAGAGAGAGAGAGAGAGAGAGAGAGAGAGAGAGAGAGAGAGAGAGAGAGAGAGAGAGAGAGAGAGAGAGTCTGAGGAGGAATTAAGAACTACACGTAATAGAAGAGAGAAAAAAACAAAACAAAAAAAAAACAAAGGAAATGGATGAGAAAAAAGGAGAAAATGAAAGAGATGAAAGACACACGGAAAAAAAAAACAAAAACAAACAAACATGTAAGAGGGGAATGAGAAGAAAACGAGAAACAGAAAACAAGAAAAAAAGAAAGGAAAACAATAACAAAAGGAAAGGGAACTAAGGAGAGAGAGAGAGAGAGAGAGAGAGAGAGAGAGAGAGAGAGAGAGAGAGAGAGAGAGAGAGAGAGAGAGAGAGAGAGAGAGAGAGAGAGAGAGAGAGAGAGAGAGAGAGAGAGATTCCCCCTTTTTTCTTATGTATAGCTCCCCAACACCCCAATATTGACTGGCGCTTGTACTGTACATGTATCGATGTTCTTTTGTTTTATTTTTTCTGTCTAACGGACTCGCGACGTGAAGGGGTGCAGGAGGTGGGGTGGGTACGGGTAGTGAGGGGGGACGGGAAGGGAGGAGTCCAGTTGGGGAAGAGAGGGAAGGGGGAGGGGAAGAGAGAGACGGGGAGGGGAAGAGGGGGAAGGGGAGGGGAGGAGTGCAATAGGAGAGGATGGGGTGACGGGAGAGAAGGGGAGATGCAGATAGCCTCGGGTAGACTGCCTGTGTGTGTGTGTGTGTGTGTGTGTGTGTGTGTGTGTGTGTGTGTGTGTGTGTGTGTGTGTGTGTGTGTGTGTGTGTGTGTGTATGCTGACTGGAATGGTATACACACACACACACACACACACACACACACACACACACACATGCAGGATGAATATGTAATAAAAGATAATTTAAATCAACAATTTGATATATTGATAAAAAAAAAAAAAAACTATAAAAAGAAGACAAAGAAAATAGCACATAAACAACAAGAAACACGAAAAGGCAACAATACATACACACACACACAAAAAAAAATACTAACAAATAAATTCCTTAAGAAAGAAAAATAAAATCGACACAACATTTACAAATAATGAGGAGGAGAAAGTAACATAGGAAAGAGAACGAGGACGAGGAGGAGGAGGAAGAAAAAAGAAGAGGAAGAGCAAGATGAATACGAAGAGGTAGAGTAATAATAAAATAGAAGTAATAATAAAAAGAGGAGGAAGAGGAATAATAAAATAAAATAATAATAATAAGAAGAGGAAGAAGAAGAAAAGAAGAGAAGGAAGATGAAGAATAATAAGAATAAGAATAGGAAGATCAGGAAAACGAGGAAGAGGAAAAGGAAAACGAAGAGGAGGAAGAAGACAGGTGGGGCAGAACAGGTGAGTCAGGACAGGTCGCGGCGGACAGACAGGTCGGCGCGCGGCAGGTGAGCGGCGAGGCGGGCGAGCAAGCAAGGCGAACAAGGCAGGCTAGGCGGGCGAGGCGGCGGCGTGATCCAGGAGCGGGGTCCGGGCGGCCTCCCGATGCTGTCCTGCTTAATCGAGTTCCTTTCATAGTTTAACGAGCTCATTACCTTGTCTGCGCCGATACCTGAGTGCGCTGGTGGCGAGGACAGGGGAGGAGGAGGAGGAGGAGGAGGAGGAGGAGGAGGAGCAGGAGACAAGCGTGACAGAGATGGAGGAGAAAAAAATATGTAAAAGAGTTAGAGAAGGAAGAAAAGACAGTGAGAAGAAAAGTAGAAGAAACGAAAATATGTGTATGAGAAGAGGAGGAGGAGGAGGAGGAGGAGGAGGAGGAGGCGGTGTGAGAGATGCATGAGGACGAGGAAAGCATGCGATAAAGATGGAGGAGGAAGAGGAAAGAGCGCTAGGGGTAGAAGAGGAGGAAGGGCAAGGCATACTAAAGAGCAGGAGGAGGAGGAGGAGGAGGAGGAGGAGGAGGAGGAGGAGGAGGAGGAGGAGGAGGAGGAGGAGGAGGAGGATGGAGTACGAGGAAGGTGGTAGAGGAAGGATTAAAAGGAGAGGAAAAGGAAGAGGAAGCGGGGTTGCGATAGGTGGAAAAGGAGAGAGGTATAGAAAAGAGGAGAAAGAGGAGGAGGAGGAGGAGGAGGAGGAGGAGGAGGAGGAGGAGGAGGAGGAGGAGGAGGAGGAGGAGGAGGAGGAGGAGGAGACTAGGTGCATAAAAGGAAGGGTTTCGTGTTGTCATGGAAATCAGTGTATTAGTCGTACACACACTCACTCACTCACTCACTCACTCACTCACTCACTCACTCACTCACTCACTCACTCACTCACTCACTCACTCACTCACTCACTCACTCACTCACTCACTCACTCACTCACTCACTCACTCACTCACTCACTCACTCACTCACTCACTCACTCACTCACTCACTCACTCACTCACTCACTCACTCACTCACTCACTCACTCACTCACTCACTCACTCACTCACTCACTCTCTCTCTCTCTCTCTCTCTCTCTCTCTCTCTCTCTCTCTCTCTCTCTCTCTCTCTCTCTCTCTCTCTCTCTCTCTCTCTCTCTCTCTCTCTCTCTCTCTCTCTAATGATGAAAACTTTGATTCCCAGCATCCACGTCCGGTTTCTCATATTGAGCAATAACTGAAAAGAAAAAGAGTTAAAGTTTATATAAAAAGTTGTACTGGTTAATTTCCTGACGCGTGCAATGATATGGAAGCGAAAGGTACTGAGGAAAGGTGGTGGTAGTAGTAGTAGTAGTAGTAATAGTAGTAGTTGCTGAAATGGAAGAGGTAAATAGATTATACATTCTGAGTTTTCAATAAACTTGTATATTCGTATTTAATTTCGCCAGTCCGTCCGTCCGTCCATCCCTTCTCTCTCTCTCTCTCTCTCTCTCTCTCTCTCTCTCTCTCTCTCTCTCTCTCTCTCTCTCTCTCTCTCTCTCTCTCACCAGCACAAACATCAAAAATAAAACCCATTCAAACTAATCTTATCAGAGGGACCAGCACCACCAACAACAACAATAACAAAAAGATCGTTCGTTCGTCAGTGTCAACAAAACGAAATAAAAAAATAAAAAAAAACATCGTACCCTTCCCGGAAATTGACGTACGCACTGGAGGGAGTAGTCTTAATTATAAATGGCTTGAATAAATGAAATAATAAAGAAAGAAAGCGTCCCTTGTTACCGGCTTTGGTCTTAGTGTGGGAAATAAATAACAGGGCGGCCATTCTGAATTGAAATACGATAACACACACACACACACACACACACACACACACACACACACACACACACACACACACACACACACACACACAGATACACACACACCAAAAAAAAAGGTATTAGTTTTTGATTAATGTGTTTGTTGTTATAATGATAATTCTGTTTGTATGGGATTTGTGTGTGTGTGTGTGTGTGTGTGTGTGTGTGTGTGTGTGTGTGTGTGTGTGTGTGTGTGTGTGTGTGTGTGTGTGTGTGTGTGTGTGTGTGTGTGTGTACGATAATAGAAAAAAAAAGCATAGATAAGGGAACGAATTAACTTTGACTTGATTTGATTTGATTAGATTTGATAAGTAAAGCATACTACTACTACTACTACTACTACTACTACTACTACTACTACTACTACTACTACTACCACTACTACTTCTACTACTATTACTACTACGGAATGAGTAACAAGAACAGAGAAAACGAAGGAAAAACAGTAGAGATATACAAAAAATGGAAAAAAAGCTAAGTAATGGAAGAAACATGCATTTAAAGTCTTAATTCTCTCTCTCTCTCTCTCTCTCTCTCTCTCTCTCTCTCTCTCTCTCTCTCTCTCTCTCGCCATCGAAAGAGAGAGAGAGAGAGAGAGAAATAACCATCAAAATAACTGGTTTTTATTTCTTACTATACACACTTTTTTGTCGCAATCTGAGAAGCCTCTGTCATTACTTCCGGTTAGAGTTTCTGCTTGTATCAACCTCTCTCTCTCTCTCTCTCTCTCTCTCTCTCTCTCTCTCTCTCTCTCTCTCTCTCTCTGATCCTCCTTTTTTGCTCCACTCAGTCACAACTTAACATCTTCCTTTTCCTCTCATCTTCCTCCTTCTGTACCCACTTTTCCTTCTCCGCCCCCACTTCCCACCCTCCTCCTCCTCCTCCTCATCCCATCCAGCAAGACTCACCAGAACAAAACCAAGGAAATTCCTGCTAAAACTTTCTTCACTCATTCCAACATTGCTTTCTTACGCCTCACCAAACTTCCCTTCCTTCCCCACCACGAGCATCTTAAAGCTTCACTCTTTCCACCGTCTGGCGCACTCTTAGGGGGGGGGAAGGTTAGTTATGTAAAGTTACTCTTGCATTTTATCGTAATTGTTGTTCTGTTTATTCGTTCATCCGGTTTCCACTCAAGTTTTATCTATTTGTTTATTTGAGCATTCAAGTTTGTCTGTACGTTTATGTATGTATGTATGTATGTATGTATCTATTCATTCATTCATTCATCCATCCATCCATACATGTAATTTTTTTTTTCATTCATTAACCTATTTCCTTTATTTTTCATTACATGTACGAGTATATGTATCATGTACTGTATGTATTTATGTATAAGTGTTTATATATATGTACTATGAATGTATCAACGTGTCTTTCTATGTGTTTAACCATCTATCTATGTATCTATCTATCTATCTACTTATTTATCTATTCTTATCCATCTATCTCCTCATCGATCCACCCCATCACTTCTGGGACCAGTAATCAGGATCCGACAGGAAGTACCGGATTCAAGTTCGATGACTGATTGAAAAAGGAGAAAGAAATTGATTCTGAAAAAAAAAATAAATAAAATAAAACGAGCGGAGGATTACCGGAATAAACTCAGCAATCAGGTTGAGAGTGATGAGTTAATGGAAAGCGTTCGAAGAGCAGGTATATTTATGGATAGGAAGGTTAGGTTAGGTTACATTAGGTTAGTATGTTGGTTAGGTTACATTAGGTTAGGTTAGGTTAGTAGGTTAGGTTAGGTTAGGTTAGTATGTTTGAATATTGGTATGTATGTTTTTACAGTATTGCCACATGCAGATTTGTTTTTTTTTCCTTATGTTCTGAAGTTCATGTATTTATTTATCCATTTATCTATTTCTCCGCCCATCCATCCATCATCCCTGCCTTCTTTCAAATACCTCCGTAGTTAATCAACCAACCAATCAACGTAACAATCAGTCTGTCTGTTTTTATCCGTCTGTCTCTCTACAGTATACATCTTTCCATCTATTCTTCAGTCAACCAATCCTACGTTTACTCCATTTGAGGATAAAATACATAAATTCTCTTATAATTATTTCCTCTCACGTGTAAAGAATTCGCCCCACAAAAAAAAAAAAAAAAAGATAAAAAGTTGAATTGTCGACTCCATCCCACGAAAAAGCTGAGTAGAATAGAGTTCCAATCAGCTTACAGAGATATTTTTGTATCAAATAATAGAGTGAGAGAAAAATACTAGAAAATGTAATACAAATTTAATGCATTTCTTCCTGCTTATTATATTAATTCTAAAGTGGAGAAAAGGACTACGTTGTTTTTTGGTATATACTTTTGAGAGAGAGAGAGAGAGAGAGAGAGAGAGAGAGAGAGAGAGAGAGAGAGAGAGAGAGAGAGAGAGAGAGAATAGGCGGTAGAAGAGAAGAAAGGAAGGATCAAAAAAGATAACGATAAGGAAAGACGTTGAGAAGAGGAGAGCAACGTGGAATGTGTGTGTGTGTGTGTGTGTGTGTGTGGTGGGAGTCACACGGGCCAAGGCAGGTTAATATCGCACTGCAGACTTTAATATTGCTTGTTCCTCCTCCTCCTCCTCCTCCTCTTCCTCTTCTTCTTCCTCGTTCTCCTCCACCTCGTCCTCCTCCTCCTCCTCGTCCTCGTCCTCCTCCTCCTCTTCCTCCTCCTCTTTCTCCTCCTCCTCCTCTTTCTGCTGCTCAGGGTTCGCCGGAATATTGCGTTCGGTTCGAGATGGTTCAGAGTCCACGTGAACCGGTTCGTGTGTGTGTGTGTGTGTGTGTGTGTGTGTGTGTGTGTGTGTGTGTGTGTGTGTGTGTGTGTGCGCTATCTAACACGTCCATCAGTGACCTTATTATTATCCCAGATGGAAGGACAGATAAGCAAGTGGAAAGAAGGTAAAGAGGGAGAAGAAAGAAAAAAAAATAATTAAGTGTTTACAAGAGGCTAACAGGATGTAGTGTGTGTGTGTGTGTGTGTGTGTGTGTGTGTGTGTGTGTGTGTGTGTGTGTGTGTGTGTGTGTGTGTGTGTGTGTGTGTGTGTGTGTGTGTGTGTGTGTGTGTGTGTGTGTCTCGTGTCCTATATAACACCTTCCATTATCTGATACACGCAATATTCTCTCTATCTCTCTCTCTCTCTCTCTCTCTCTCTCTCTCTCTCTCTCTCTCTCTCTCTCTCTCTCTCTCTCTCTCTCTCAGTCGATCAGTGTTATTTTACATTCCTTGACAATTTCGCTAAACCAATTTGTCTTTCATTGCTCTTTCTCTCCCCTTCTTTCCTTCGCTTTTACTTTTCTTTCTTTCCTCCCTTCGTTTCTTTCTTCGTCCCGTCCTTTACTGACCCCCCTCTCTCTCTCTCTCTCTCTCTCTCTCTCTCTCTCTCTCTCTCTCTCTCATCTAGTATCCCTCACTTTAATCCAGGGTATAATATTTCAGCACAAAATATCACTTTCTTTGTTTTCTCTCGTAAATGTGTCTCCTGTTTTGGATGGTATTACTCAGAAAAGGACGTAAAATCAAGGAAGATGAGACACGTAGGATGATGGATGGATGTGTGTGTGTGTGTGTGTGTGTGTGTGTGTGTGTGTGTGTGTGTGTGTGTGTGTGTGTGTGTGTGTGTGTGTGTGTGTGTGTGTGTGTGTGTGTGTGTCACTAAAGAGGACACACTAATAACTTAAATGCTCGGAGAGGTAAGGCGATTATTGTTGCTTATAAAAAGAAGAGAAAGAGAGAGAGAAAAAAAAATAGGAGAATAAGTGGGAAGGAAAGAGGAGAGAAAGAGAGAGAAAAAAAAAAAACAAGAGACTGGATGGGAAGAAGAGACGAAGAGAAGAGAAAGAAGGATAAGTGATGGATGGAAGAAGAGAAGGAAGAAAGGGATGGAGGGAAATAGGTACGTAGGTAAAGAGGAAGTATGGAAAAATTGAAATGAAAGGGATAAAGTAGGAATAGACGGAAGGAAGAAAGGAAGGAAGGAAGGAAGGAAAAGAGGGAAAGCAGGAAAGAACGAAGAAGGGAAGGAAGGAAGGTATGTAAATAGGTATGAATCAAGTTAAGGAAGAAAGAAAGGAAGGAAGCAAAGAAGGAAAGAAAAAAAGAAAAAAGGAGTGGAGAAAAGGAGACAACCAGAAGGAGAAGATTAGAAAAGAAAAAAAAAAAGAAAACGAAATGGCAAGAGAAATTTCTAATGAATATAAATACGACCTAATTCACATAAACAACACACACACACACACACACACACACACACACACACACACACACACACACACACACACACACACACACACACACACACACACACACACACACACACACA
>NC_087160.1:6185000-6212500 GCF_035594125.1 Scylla paramamosain
TAGGTTAGGTGAGGTATGGTGAGGTTAGGTTAAGTTAGGTGAGGTAGGTGAGGTTAGGTTAAGTTAGGTGAGGTAGGTGAGGTTAGGTTAAGTTAGGTGAGGTAGGTGAGGTTAGGTAAGGTAAGGTAAATATAGATAAATGAATTTAGGTTACGTGAGGTATGGTGAGGCATGGTGAGGTTTGGTTAAGTTAGGTGAGGTGAGGAGAGGTTAGGTAAGATGAGGTAAAGTGAGGTAGGTTAAGTTAGGTAAGATGAAGTTTAGTTAGGTTAGGTTAGGTTAAGTTAGGTAAGATGAAGTTTAGTTAAGTTAGGTTAGACAAGATGAGGTTTGGTTCGTTTAGCTTAGGTAAGATGAGATAAGGTTAGTTTAGGTTGCTAGGTTAGGTTAGAGTAAACAAATGTAAATAGATTAAATAGAAGAAGTACTGAATTTACGGTGTTTTCTTTTGTTATCGTATAAAATATATAATTAGAGAAAATACTACAGTAGGGAGGTTTTCATTGTTTATCAGAAAAAAAAGTGCAGGAAGTTTGAGCGGAGAAATGTTAGCGAACTGAAATAGATAGTAAAAGTTTTGATCAAAAGCCAAGTTGAGGCAAGAAAAGGAAAGCAACTAATGGCAAGGTGACGAGAGAGAGAGAGAGAGAGAGAGAGAGAGAGAGAGAGAGAGAGAGAGAGAGAGAGAGAGAGAGAGAGAGAGAGAGAGAGAGAGAGAGAGAGAGAGAGAGAGAGAGAGAGAGAGAGAGAGAGAGAGAGAGAGAGAGAGAGAGAGAGAGAGAGAGAGAGAGAGAGAGAGAGAGAGAGAGAGAGAGAGAGAGAGTCATTGAATGTGTGTTTAATGGATTGGCTGTCTAACACGTTACACACACACACACACACACACACACACACACACACACACATTGAGACTCATTACTACGAGTACACTCAACTTCCAGTGACATTTCCTCCCCGGTGAGTGAAGACAACTTGTCCACTTCTTTCCCATTAGCCGAGCACGTCTGGACAAGAGAGTCTGCAGGAACACACCCTCAACTATAGCATATAAAATAATCAACAACACGTCCTCAGCGCAACTTTGATCGTTCTGGCGTCTTCCCGTGCTGCTTGACTCACAGTGGTCGCGGTCTTCAGATTCCGAGTTCGATTCTAGTTCACGCGTGTTTTTCGGTGGAAGAACTAGCGCTCTCTCTCGTAACTCAAGCCAACGCCATATGCCCTTGTTGTTGTGATGTTATAATTCACTGTAGGAGAGACAGCGCCATCTCGTGAACTTAGCCACACTTTTTTTTTTTTTTTATATAAGAGGGTCAATGGCCAAGGGGGAAAAAAAAAAAAAAAGAGGAAAAAAATTCTTACTGAGGTGCCAGTCCCAAAGAGATGTCAAGAGAATCATCGAAAATAGAAGGATAAGTGTCTTGAAACTTCCCTCTTGAAGGAGTTCAAGTCATGGGAAGGTGGAAATACAGAAGCAGGCAGGGAGTTCCAGAGTTTACCAAAGAAAGGGATGAATGATTGAGAATACTGGTTAACTCATGCATCAGAGAGGTGGACAGAACTGTCCCTTGTGCAACAAGGACGCGGGAGGAAGGAGGCATGCAGTTAGTAAGAGCAGTTAGTGTGAAAACAGAGGTAGAAGATAGCAAGAGATGCAACATTGCGGCGATGAGAAAGAGGCTGAAGACAGTCAGTTAGAGGAGGGAGATGAAGAGAAGAAAAGCTTTCGATTCTATCCTGTCTAAAAGAGCAGTATCAGTGGAACCCCCATACATGTGAAGAATACTCCATGGATAAGATCCCTGTACAGAGTTAGCAACTGGGGGTGAGAAAAATGGAGACGACGACTCAGAACGCCTAATTTCATAGAAGATGCTTTAGCTAGAGATGAGATGTGAAGTTTCCGGTTTAGATTATAAGTAAAGGACAGACCGAGGATGTTCAGTGTAGAAGAGGGGGACAGTTGTGTCACTGAAGAAGGAAGGAAGGTTGTGTCGAGTTGATGGAAGAATTGAGTTTTTGAGGCATTGAACAATACTAAGTTTGCTCTACTTTAATCAGATATTTTAAATCAGAAGTCAGGCGTTCTGTGGCCCTCCTTGCGTGAACTGTTTACCTCCTGAAGGGTTGGACGTCTATGAAAAGACATGGAAAAGTGCAAGGTGGTATCATCGGCGTAGGAGTGGACAGGACGAGAAGTTTGGTTTAGAAGGTCATTGATGAATAATAGGAAGAGAGTGGATGACATGACAGAACCCTGAGGAACACCAATGTCAATAGATTTAGGAGAAGAACAGTGACCGTCTATCACAGCAGCAATACAACAGTCAGAAAGGAAACTTGAGACGAAGTTACAAAGAGAAGGATAGAAGCCGTAGGAAGGTAGTTTGAAATCAAAGCCTTGTACCAGACTGTATCAGAAGCTATAGATATGTCTAAGGGAACAGCAAAAGTTTCACCAAAATCTTGCTACGGTCAAAATTAACAGTGGGATAACTCTAGACAGCGCCATATGATGATGATGTTGTGGCGTTATGGTTCACGGTAGGAGAGGTGCCGTTATCTCGTGAGGTCTGGCTTGGTTGAGCTAGGCTGGGCTGGGTTGGACTGGGATGGGCTGGGCTGGGCGGATCAAGACGGTGCTAAGGCTGGGCTGGGCTATGATGGGTAGAGTATGGCAGAGAAGCAGCAGGGGACAAGTATACATAAGGATGAGGACGTATGAATTTGTTATGGGTCAAAACTCACGGTGGAAGAATCAGCGATCTCTTGTAACCCAGACCAGGGCTGTTATCAAGATCTACTGAAGCAAGGTCTGCTCACGCCGGCCACTCTCTTCCTAAAGGAGTGTGTTTATGATGTCACTATGATAATTGCTGTAAATCTAGCGCTACATGACCTTTTTATGCACGAAGCAGACAAGCTACGGACAGGAAGGTGAAAAAAAAACCTTGTTAATTTGCTGCTCCCTAAAAAAAAAATATACAGAAAAGAGAAGACTTCCAAAATGTAGGGCGATTTAATTCCGAAGAGTTTAATGTCCTGATACTCCTCTCTTGAAACTGTTGAAGTCGCAGGATCTCAGTCACAGCGTCACAATTCAGTCAGTATCCAGACTCACTCACTCTCAGCCACCAATCTTAAAACTGTCACCGCCGCGTTTATAAGCTGCTCAGGACTCCACACCGGGATTCGCTGGTCTTTCTTATCTTTTATTTTTCTTTCATCCGAGACGCGATAGCAGGAATCAATAGTGAAGGAGAGGCGGCCATTCCGGGGCTGTGATTGGTGGCAAAGCTTAAGGACGCCGGGGACTCTTTGGGGGAGATGTGGGGATGAAAAATTAATGAGAACACGAGAATATTCCGGCGAGGCGAGCGAGTGTTGGGGGAAATACACGATTCAAGTTGATATTATGCTTGTTTCTGCCGCGGCGAGACCTCCATCCACCTCTCTTCCTCTCCCTCTCTCTCTCTCATTAACTATGTACCGTCCCCAGAGCACAGGTGACCAGTCCCGCCCACCGATTTCCTTCCTGCCAATACCCTGCCATCCTCCCACCTCCTCCCTGCCCTCATCTCTTATGTCCACTCTTTTCCCGCCACCCGCAATCTACCCAGCATCCTTTTCTTCTCCATGTCCACCTCTTACCCATCCACCTCCTCCCCGTCTACCAGCTTCCCACCTTGTCTTCCTCCCATCTCCCTATCATCTCCTTCTCCCCAATGTACATACTTCTTTTTCGTCCATCTTTCTCCCCGTCTGCTTCTATTCCATCCACCTCAAGTCCATACACACAATCCATCACTTCCCGTTCATGTGCCACTTACTTCCTTTCCACCCACCATCTCAGTTTCTTTCCCACGTGTCATTTCCAGCCTTCCCCGTACAACAAATCACTTTTCCCTCACCTTTAAGTTTTCGACTGTCCGCAAAAACAGTTAATCTCTCTTGGCAATCTAACGTGCGAGTTCACCTGTGTTGATTAGCGCGCCTCGCTGATTCGCAGGTAAAGGAATTGATTGGACACCGAACGACGCCAGGTGCTTCCGTGTTTGCTTCCGTCACTTGAGTCTGCTGCTGCTTGTTCGCTCCCGCAAGGTTGACACACCTGAGAGGAGCTTCGTGGTATTGCCAGTCGTGTTTGCATTTACCGAGCAACTATTGGGATTGTCTGTTCTAGCGCTGTATGTTCAAACATCTTTTAACAGAATTTGGTAGCTGTTTCTGGGGTTGTGAAGGGAGTGTTCATGATTCTAGTATTTTATTTTTGCACTGTATTCTCAAACGGTATGTCATCTTGTCTCAACGTCTTTTAGCGGGTTTTAATAAATGTTTTTGGGGTTTTCAAGGATGTTTTTATGATTTTATTTATTTATTTATTTATTTTTTTCCACTGTATTCTCAACGCTAAGTCATCTTCTCTTGATACTTTTAACATGCTTTAGCGGGTGTTATTGGAGGTCTTCAGAGGTGTTTTCATGATTCTACACATAGTTTTAAGCAGCTCATTCTCAAACGTTACGTCTTCTCCCTACATTTTTAACAAGTTTAAATGGATGACATTAGAGGCTTGGGAGAGCATTTTCATTATTCCAGTGATAGTATAAGGACAATTCTGCATTATTAATAAGAAAACAGCTTTGGAAATGCGACTAATCATCTCAGCGGCCTTTGAAAACTGCCCAGATGAGAGAACAAAGAGTTTAAGAATAAAAACAATACGAGTAAGTGGTGGAGGAAAACAACGAAACTGGCCGTGAATAAAGTAATGGTCTCTCACCCCGTGTACACTCCGCCACCTGCCCACACCCTCTTAAAGGTCAGCTGCGTTGCGATGTTAAAGAAAAGAGGAGTTAAAATATATACGTTTTCTTTTTTAAGGCCAGCGATTAGATACTGACTTAAAAAGGACGAAGCACTCTCCTACATATTCCCTCAAAGGTTAAGGGTTATAGTCCAGCAGTGAAGGAAAGAGTGACAGTGTTCAGAGGCTCTTAATACCTTTTCTTTAGGCATTCAGTGGTTCTTAATTGCCCCACAACGCTAAGACTTCCTTGTAAAGAGTCACCACATGGATTTTTTTTTTTTTTGTGCCCTTAGCTGAACTCCTTAACACGTAGAGAGAGAGAGAGAGAGAGAGAGAGAGAGAGAGAGAGAGAGAGAGAGAGAGAGAGAGAGAGAGAGAGAGAGAGAGAGAGAGAGAGAGAGAGAGAGAGAGAGAGAGAGAGAGAGAGAGAGAGAGAGAGAGAGAGAGAGAGAGAGAGAGAGAGAGAGAGAGAGAGAGAGAGAGAGAGAAAGGCATTGGACGGCTGGTGTGGGTGTGTCTAACCTCTCTGACCATACTAGGTCATAGTGAGGTTTGTGAACAAGAGACAGGGAGAGTGACGGACCTGAACACCAGCCAGGGAGAGTAACATCGATTTCAGGGAGAGTAACTATTGATGTTCATGTTCTTGTTTCCAGTCAGACATGCAGTTTAAGAGACTCACTCCCTTTGTTTTGTTTTCAATCTATTTTTATTTATGCATAACGAAGCCTTGTACAGGGTTAGAAAATGCAGAAAACACACACACACACACACACACACACACACACACACACACACACACACACACACACACACACACACACACACACACACACACACACACACACACACACACACACACAGAGAGAGAGAGAGAGAGAGAGAGAGAGAGAGAGAGAGAGAGAGAGAGAGAGAGAGAGAGAGAGAGAGAGAGAGAGAGAGAGAGAGAGAGAGAGAGAGAGAGAGAGAGAGAGAGAGAGAGAGAGAGAGAGAGAGAGAGAGAGAGAAGAAAGAGAAGAGAACAACCTACATAATTCTTACTCTCCCAAAAACTGAACGAAAACAACAGACAACAACAACAACAACAACAACAACAACGTGGATCCTGAACAGTTCCCCGGCAGTTCCTCAGCAACAAAAGAAATGTTTCCTCACGTCCCGCTAAATTAGGCCTTGTTTCCAGCATCCCTAAGACCACGGGAGCCTGGAGAGGGAGGAGGAGGGGTGGTGGGACAAGACGACGCTACGCTGGGCTGGGCTGGGTTGGGCTGGGCGAGTCAAGAGGGTGCTAGGATAGGCTGGGGTGAGCTATGCTGGGGAGAGGAGGGCGGAGAGGCGGCAGGTGACAAGTATACATAAGGATGAGAACGTTTTCCACGCCGTTTGGCTTCCAAGTAACATAAAATCCAGACACAGTGGCTCCGCATGGTGTTTTTAGGTGAGTGACGCGTCTTAGCTCCACCACCTGCCGTAGGGACACTAGAGGAGCGCCCAGGGAGGAGGAGAGACTTGTAACTGCATGCTACTCTCTTTGATAACTCGCCTCCCTCTCTTCTTCCAGGGTAGGTCTTTTAATGTTTTTCTTTCGTCTTAGTTTGCCTCTTTTCTCCTCACTCTCTTCTTCGTCTTCGGTTACTTTTTCCTCTCTTTCTCTTCTCTCTCCTCTTCCTAATGATCTTTACTTGTTTGTTCTTCTTAGCTTACTACTTCTCTCCGCCTTTTTCTCACTCGCCTTTTCCTCGTGATCTTTAGCTGTCTGTTCCTCTTAACTTGTTTTTTTTTATTTTTTTTAAAATTTTGTCACCACCTCGTTCTTATTCCTCTTTTTCTCGCTATCTCTGCATGTTTATTCTTCTTAGCTTACTTTTCCTCTCTTCTCTCTCCTCTTGATAGCTACCTTTACCTGTTTATTTGGATTAGCTTACTTTCCTCTCCTCTTCCTCTTCTTATTTTGTCTTCGTCCGTTTCCTCTTAGCTCATTTTTCCCCCTCTCCTTCCTTCTCTCTCCCTTTTTTTTTTTTTTTACCTGTTTACTCCATTTAATAAATTTTTCCTCTTCTCCCTCTCCTCTTCTAGTTTCATCACCATCTTCTCTCCATTTCTACTCTCTTGCTCTTTTATCTCCTAAATCTCCCACTTCCTCCTCTCTCTTTCTTTATTGCATTTGCTGTCTTCTCTTCTTTTCACTGCATTTTTCTGTCATTTCTTTACCTATCCCCACTCCTTTTTCTTCCCAGCTTCTACGCTTACCTTTTTAATCTATTCGCTTTCCTCTCTTTTACTTTCCTTTTTCCTACTCCATCTTTTCTTTCTTCTTCGATTCCGTTTTTTAATCTCTTTCAACTTCCACCTCTTTTCCTTCTTCTCTCATTCCTATTTCCTTTCCAAACTCTAATCTTTCTTACCCCCTTTCATCTCTTTCTTCCTTCTTCCATTCCTGTATCTAATCCTTTCCCCACCTCCACCTCTTTCCCTGTATTCTCTTCTCCTCCTCTCTTCTCTCTTCCTTTGCAGCTTCTAATCCATTTCCTCTCCTATCTCTTATTCCTTCTCCCACTCTCATCTCTAATCCTTTTCCACCTCCAACCTTTTTCCTGCCTTCTCTCCGATCTCCCCTCCCTGTGTTTATCCTCTTTTCCTCTCCTGTTCCTCTCATCCCGTCATCTCCCCAAGCCCTGGTCTCTCCGCGGCACACACACACAGACCAGTCCTTCAGCACAGCCACGGTGAGGTCACGGCGGTACAGATTACAGCATACAATGTGTCCTTCACGAGAAGTTGATCCCGCTGTTGTCTGGTTGGCGGTACGAGGATCCTCTGTGTGTGTGTGTGTGTGTGTGTGTGTGTGTGTGTGTGTGTGTCGTCACCTAAATCTCTTTCTGCTTCAATGTTTATTTGCCTAAACTTGTGCCTTCATCTTCGTTACGACTTGCTCCTCCGTTTTCTATTTCTTTTTACCTCTCTTCTTCTTCTTCTTCTTCTTCTTCTTACCCCTCCTCCTCCTCCTCCTTTCTCTCTCTCTCTCTCTCTCTCTCTCTCTGCACTTGTTGATTCTCTTCCTTCCTCTCTTTCCTTGTCTGCGTGCCTCCTTGTTTTCTTTCTTTGCGTTCATCTCTCTCTCTCTCTCTCTCTCTCTCTCTCT
This sequence comes from Scylla paramamosain, assembly GCF_035594125.1. Taxonomy (NCBI): domain Eukaryota; kingdom Metazoa; phylum Arthropoda; class Malacostraca; order Decapoda; family Portunidae; genus Scylla; species Scylla paramamosain. The sequence continues at coordinate 6,192,953 of NC_087160.1, forward strand.
CTCTCTCTCTCTCTCTCTCTCTCTCTCTCTCTCTCTCTCTCTCTCTACTCCCCTACGTTCCCTAAACTTTTCATTATAAACCATGAACACTTAAACGTTCTCTTTCCCTTGACTCCTTCTTTTCCTGAATCACCATATAGTCCTTAATTTTTTTTTCGTATTCATGTAAGGCATCCTCTTTTTTCTCCCTCACTCACGCGCAGTGCACTCAGTCCAACAACACATCCGTCTGTCCGTCTGTCTATCTATTCCAGTAAACGCTCTTATCTTTCGCCGAAGGTTTGTTTACGTATTCTGGGATGTGCGTTTTCCAGGTGGCAGCGCGGCGTGGCAAGAGGCGAGGCGGGAGGCGAGTCGGGAGGCGAGGCGGGAGGCAGGGCGGGAGGGGATGCTTGGGTGCCCCTTCCTGGTCATTCGTCACCTCTCTAAGCTTCCACTACAAGTTTTCCTCTCCCTTTTCCCTCTCACTTCCTCCGCAGGGTTTATGGGCTGCTCCTCCTCTCCTGCACTCTCTTTTACTGCCGCTTCTCATCCATATCACTCATCCGCTACCTTACTTAATAAACTGCTAGTATACGAAGCTTGATTTTTTTTTACACGGGGTCTTAAAAAATGTCTGCATCGTTTCGCTCTGCTTGTTTTTCTTGTCAGCAGTTTCCCGGAGTACCTGCACCTGCATGATTTTCTTTACAAGGTACTTAAAAAGGCCTATTAAGGTTTTATCACCAAGGTTTTACAAGGCCCCGAGAGAGTATGCCGTTTCTCCTTTTTCTCTCCTCTTGTAAGATGCCTCAGGGTTTCTCTCAAGCCCACCCATTCCTTCCCACCACACAAGCTTCTTACATCACCCTTTCCTCGCTTCGCTTCGCCTCTTCCAGCCACTTACACGAACCTCATCATCGTTCACAAACCCTCTTCTCTCCTCCTCCTTCACCCTGGTAGCAGAAGTCGCACTCAAAAGCTTCTCCAAGAGCTCCTCCTTCGCCCTGCCTCGCCTCCCAGCTCACACCTGAGGCAGCAGACTGATGAGGGCTATAAATTGACCTCCGCCACCGCTTCCTCCTTCCTTGCTGGCTCTGGTGGTGGTGCTGGTGGTGGTGATGGAGAGAAAGGAGGAAGAGGAGACTGAGAGAGAGAGAGAGAGAGAGAGAGAGAGAGAGAGAGAGAGAGAGAGAGAGAGAGAGAGAGAGAGAGAGAGAGAGAGAGAGAGAGAGTAAAGGCTTAACATTCTCCCCTCAATCTATCCTCTCACACGCGACGACTTCTCATGAATATTATTAGGTGTTGTGTAGTACAAGCGTCTCATTTAACTTTGGCTAACTCACTCATTTGGGCGGGGAGGGAAATAGATAGCTTGGTCAGGGCACCACCACCACCACCACCTCAACCACCACCACTACCACCACCACCATCATTACCGCCAATTCAATCACCTTTACCATCATATCTCCTCCACTGCCTCAACTACCACCGTCACTGTTACCACCACCACAACCACCATTATGTCCACCATTCCACTGTAGACCAAGCAAAAAACAAGATAATTAAATAAACGATAAAAAAAGAAAAAAAATAGTAAAAACAAATAAAAACAAATAATGAACAATAAAGAAACAAATACACAAATAAAAAAAAAATCTACTAATCTTCCCCACTTATCCTTATCAATTGCTCGTCTAGTCCAGGCCATCCCAGAACTTGTGACATCAGAACTTTCCCCATTAGACGCAGCACCACCGGCGTTTACCACAACCAGTCCTCGTCTTATGAAGGGAGATTGTCTTAGGAAGCTTGTTATAGTACCACAGAATGACGATTTTTATACTTGCATTACTTCTTGATGAGAGTTTAGCGAGTTTTTGTGGAGAGAGAGAGAGAGAGAGAGAGAGAGAGAGAGAGAGAGAGAGAGAGAGAGAGAGAGAGAGAGAGAGAGAGAGAGAGAGAGAGAGAGAGAGAGAGAGAGAGAGAGAGAGAGAGAGAGAGAGAGAGAGAGAGAGAGAGAGAGAGAGAGAGAGAGAGAGAGAGAGAGAGAGTTACAGACGCAATCAACAAAAGTTAATCTACAGTTTCTCGTTTCCTCTTTTCGTCTGCCTTTTTTTTCCGTACTTTCCTTCCTCTCCTGTCTTTCCCTCTCACCATTTCCTCCTTTCGTGTTTCCTTTTCCTTTTCCTTCTTTCCGTTGACCTTTACACCAGTCTCCTCTTCTGCTCCTCTCTCTCTCTCCACTCCCTTTCCTCTCCTCTTCCCTACTCTCATCATTCTCCTTCCGACTCCTCTCTTTCTTCGTCCAATTCCCTCATCCTGTTCTTCTTATTTTTTGTTTCTCTTCCTCCTCTCTCTATATCCTCTCCTTCGCTCTCTCTTTCCTCTCCTTGCTTCTATCATCTTCCCTTTCCTCTCTATACACTTATCCTTATCTTGCTTTGCCTCCCTTCGCCATTATTATTATTATTTGTTTCATTCTGGATCAATTAGTGTAGCTTATTACAATCTCGTAGGGCCAAGAGATGTGCTGCTGCTTGTTCTTCTTTTGTGTTCTCATCTTTCTCCTTCCTTCCTCCTCTTCCTTTCACTTCCTTCTCTTCCTTCGCCTCTTTGTTTCCTTACCTTTTGCCTTCCTTCGCTTCATTCACTTCCCTCCTTATCCCTTTCTCTTCGCTTCTCTTTCTTCTCTTCCCTTCCGTTCCTTCTTCCTTCTTTCGCTTCATCCAGTCTCCTCTTCTTATTTCTTTATATTTAATTTCCTTTCCATATCTTCGATTCCATTCCTGTTTCCTTTCCTCGCTTTATTCACTTTCCTCTTCTTATTCCTTCTTCTTCAGTACTCTTCCTTCCTCGCTTCCCTATCTTCACCCTTCCTTCGCTTTACTCACTCGCGTCACCCTCATTCTTTCCTCCTCTTTATTTATCTTTCTTCTCTTCCCTTCCCTACTTTTTCCTTCCCTTGCTTTATTCGCCTTCCGCTCCTGATTCCTTCCCTTCTCTTCACTACTCCTCGCTTCCTTCTTCGTCCCCTCCCTCCATCTACTAAAGTCACCCCATTCCTTCCCCTTGGCCCCCCTATCTCAGCGTCTACATGCCCTAACACGTTCTCCTCCTCCTCCTCCTACAGGCGTTCCAGTGACAACACCGCCACCAGCAGCAAAAGTTCCCACGCGTCTGTGTCGTGTTCTCGTGTTCGTGACAGAGGGAGACAGACGGAGAGAGGAAGGAAAGAAACACGTGAATCGAAGCACTGCAGATAGCATAGAGGAGCGGACGCACAAACAGACAGGGAAAGGAACACTCAAAGGATAAAGGTGTTCGAGGAATGGAAGATGACGTGAAATGTGAGTGGTTTGTTGATGCTTCGCGTAGGAAAGTGAGGTGAAAGAGTTTGATACGTGAACAGTAAATGGTTGAACGCATAAGAGGTTGGAAAAAGAAAGGAAAACAATCTTACTTGCGGCCATAAAGTGAACTAATTCAAATAAAAACCGTTGATAAAAGGGGACAAAAAGAATTAATAACGTTTCTATAAATGAGGATAAAAAAGAAAACGTTATGTAAACAATAAACGATAAAAATACTGCTAGACTTAGGAAAAGAAGAAGAAGAAAAAAATCAGTAATATACATCCATAAAAAAACATTGAAAAACAAGAAAGTCAATTAGAGACACGAAATATTCCTGAAAAAGTTAACTTACCTACGGTCATAAAATACAATAAATCAAATAGGGAACAGTGAAAAAAATAAAAGAAAAAGAGCAGTTAATTAGTGACGAGAGCTACTTGTACAGAGGAAAGGTCAGACAGTGGAAGGAAGCACCGCCACCACCACCACCACCACCACCACCACCACTACCACCAACACCACCACCACTACCAGCAAAAGACGAAGCAAAACTCGGCCACTATTCTGCCTGACGAAGGATGAGGTTCAGTTCAAGTGCGTGAAAGAAAAAAGTAAAAAAAAATATTGAAAATCTCGTCGAATTGATATAAACGTGATTCTGGGTATAGTTTTGGAACGAGTAACTGAAAGGAAAGAAAAAAAAAGAAGGAAGAGGAACAGAGAGAAAAGAATAACAGTAAAAAGTGATAAAAAGTAAGGAAAACAAACAACGGAAGGGAACTGGAAGAAAGAAAAAACAGTTAAAAGAGAAAGGAATTAATGAAAACATTCCTAAAAAAGAACAGGAAAAATGGAGGAACAGTAAACAAATAAAAATAAGGAAAACAAATGAAAAAATAAAACTGAGATAAAGGAAGAGCAATAAAAAGAAAGTAAAGGAAAGAATCAATAGAAACGAAAACATATAAGAAGGATTAAGATAAATAAAGAGAGGAACTGAGAACGACATCAGGAACAACAACAACAATAACAACAACAAACAAGAGAACAAAGAACATAAAGAAAAACAGCAAGAAAAGAGGGGGACAAACACAACGCTGCAATAAACAACTTAAATAAACAAGACTTGCATTAAAGAGAAAAAGAAGAAAAAAAAAAGAAATTACGATGAATAAATGAAAAAAAGAAGTTAAAAAAAGAAAGTAACAAAGAGAGACAGACGGACAGACACACAAAACTTACCACCGGAAACGCAAACATTTAGGGAACATATGAATAAAAATACTGGCAAAAAGAATTAACACATGTATGAATAAAGAATTACGCTGATAAGACTGTAATGGATGAGCGGAAGAAGAATTAAATGGAGTGAACACACGAAAAAAAAAGAAACATTAAAGAGAGATAGAGTGAGATAGATAGCCAGTAAAAAAAAAAAAGAGAGAGAGGGAAAAAGGGTTAACACAGTGCACTGATACGAAAGACGAATTGAAAGGGAAAAAATACAATAACACACGAAAGAAAGAGAGTAATAGAGACACAGAGAGACGGATAGCGATAGAAAAAGAGGGAGAAAAAAAGGACAACACAGTGGACTAATACAAAAGACGAAAGAGGAATTGAGAGAGAGAGAACAAAAAAATACATTAACACACCAGGGAAAGAGTAATAAAGATATAGAGAGACGGATAGCGAGAGAAAAAAAGAGAGAATAAGAAAGAAAGAAAAAAGACAATAATGGACTAATATAAAATACGAAAAGGAACTAAGAGAAAACAAAAAAAATACATTAAGCACCAAAGCAAGAGTAATAGACAGAGAGCAAAAAAAAAAAAAAAGAAAAAAAGAAAAGAAAGAAAAACACTAATTTAAATGAAACAATACAAACGAGAAAGGAGTGATTGTAAAATGTGACTGCCAGGTGTTTCACTTCCTGTACTAATTAAACGCACCTGTGTACCTGACAGCGGCGGGCCAGGTGTACTGTGCCCTGTGGTGTACCTGGGTGTGTCTGGAGCCCTCCCTCCCTTCCCCCTCGCTTCCCCCCACCGCCACCATAGGGCTGCTTGGTCTAACGGTGTTCTCTCGATGGACACCAAAAAAACCCTCACTCTCCCTCTCCCTCTCCCGCCCCCCTCCCTCCTCCTCCTCCTCGTCCTCCTCCTCTTCCTCTTCAAGCACATCCTCCTCCAAATCCCTCTTCCCTCCAAACAAAGTCCTCCAGCGGTCCAGCTCCTCCACTTCCTTCTCCAACACATCCTCCTCCTCTTCCTCCTCTTCCACTCTCCTTCATCCGCTAGAAATCCACTTCCTGGCTGATCCATATGGCCCTCCTCCATCCACATCACCCACGCCACCCACGCCCACCGCAGCATCCCCTCAGGAATCTACGCCTGGGGAGCATCCGCCATCCACAGCCACCCACACGCCCACAGAGGGATCGACACGCCCTTCTCTCTTATGGAAACGTGAATCTCCTCTCGCTACCTCTCTTCCTCCCACGCCCACGACCCCCGCGCCCCCCAGCAGCCTCCCCAAGATCCAGGTGTGCGGGCGCGGGGGTGTGGTGGGCGCTGAATGCTGGAGTGCTGCTGCTGTATCGGGACCTGCACGCCCGCGGGGTCTGTACCAGCGTGCGGGCGGAGGTGGTGCCGCTGTTTAAAGTAGGTGGTGGTGGCCTTGTTGTTATTGTTGTTGTTGTTGTTGTTGTTGTTGTTGTTGTTATTTCTCCTCCTCTTCATTTGCTTTTCTTCTTCTTCTTCTTCTCCTTCTTCTTCTTTTTTCTTCTGCGTCTTTTTTCTATTTTCTTCTTCGTCATATTCCCTTTCTTTGTTCTCGTTTTTTTCTTCTTGTTATTCGTTTTCTTCCTCTTCTGTTTTTTTTGTAATTTTCTTCGTCTTTCCTGTGTCTTTTCTTTCTATTTTTTTCTATTCCTTCTCTCTTTCTCTTTGTCTTTCCTCCTCCTCCTCCTTCTCCTTCTCCTTCTCCTCCTCCTCCCTTCTTCTTCCTCCTCCTCCTCCTCTTCCTCCTCTTCTTCTTCTTCTTCTTTTCTTTTCCTTGTTTTACAGTTCTTACCATTCTTTCTCCTGTTTTTATTTTTATTAGCATAACTATGAGTTAGAGAATGCCAATTTAACTCGTCAGTCTCTTGAGCTTAGAAAGACAGAAACACACACACACACACACACACACACACACACACACACACACAGAGACAACGCCTCCACATCATCACGAGCCTCAACACAACCATTAAAAACAGCAGCCAGTGAGCGAGGAATTCGACGAAAATAATGAAGGGAAGACGGAACGATACAGACGAGGTGGAAAAAGGAGGACATGTTGTCATGGCGACCTGGCGAAGCACACTTGAGTGATGACAGGAAACAGGCAGGTGAAGGTGATAATGATAGGCAGGTGAGGAAAGGTGATAATGATGGACAGGTGAGGAAAGGTGATAGTGATGGGCAGGTTCAGACAGGTAGTAATGATGAACAGGTGAGGTGATAATGATAGGCAGGTAAAAGTGATAATGATGGGAAGGAGATAACAGGTGATAATGATGGGCAGGTGAAGGCAAGGTGATAATTATGGGCAGGTAAGAACAGGTGATAATGATAGACAGATGAGGACAGGTGATAATGATGGACAGGTGAAGGTGATAATGAGGGGCAGGTATGAACAGGTGATAGTGATGGGCAAAATGAAGACGGGTGGGGATGATGAGAGAGGACTGTATTTAACGTGATTATAAAGAAGAATGGTAACAAAGCACCTAGAAATTGGATATTCACTTCCATAAAATAAAATATGCGACACTGAAAAGAGTATGATATGAAAATGAAAGTGCCGCGCCGTAAAAAAAGATGTGATGTAATACCAAAGTGCTGTGCTCTCAGAAAGTAACACTGAATTAGTTTCATTTAGTTTAAAATGTATGTAATGTAAGACTGAACTGGTGTTTCCTTAAAAAAAAAAAAAAAAAAAAAAAAAATAAAGGTTAGTTTGGCGGTTTTCCAAAAAAAAAAGAATGAAAACATGTATTGTGAAATTGAACTGATAAGATCATTTCACCGGAAAAAAAAAAAAAAAAATGCAGAGCAAAACCTTTACACAGTCAGGTTCAGTTTTCCAAGTCGCAGAGGTTCAAGTGGTTAAACACAAAACACCTAAACAGCTGCTAATTCCTGAGATGGAAGTTCTAGAGATAAGGAAAACCGCAGATAAAAACAACTACTACGAACATGTGAAGCGATATATATAAACCTAAAGCCACGAAGAAACTTGAAACTATAGAGGGGAAAAAAAATAATAATAATGTTAAAACCTTAAGCCAAACTTAGAAAAAATATATTCAGATACATATCACAACGGCTAAGATGCTGAAACACGGACAAAAAAGACAATTTTAAATAATAAATAAGAGATGAATATGATAACAATGGAGGCGTGACAGGGTGTTCCTTCATGGTGCATCCCCACTCTGATAATTCACATCACATTAACGAAAGTTTGTATGTTCCTCGTAGACTGGATCTTCGGTAAATAGAGAACCACCAGTGAAGCTACAAACAGCATCTTTACGTGGAGTTGAGATAGATGTCAAAAGGTCTGGAAGCTACAAAAGATATCACTGATTGTTCTCTGCCTCCATCACACTGATAGCCACCAACCACTTATACGCTCCCTCACCAAAAGAAATAGCCTTGAAATATTCCTTTCTTCTCACTGACCCATCACGTTATAATTATCCATCAAACATTTGCATATCTGCCAACCAATAAACGTAGCGCTAAAATCCTAAAATACCACTTTCTTGTCACTGTCTTAGGAAGTACAATAGATTATCATCCTCCAAACATTTACAGACTCGCCCACCTACAAAGCTAGTTCTAAAATCTTACAAAAATTCTTTCTTTTTCCCTGTCCAAGAAAATCCATCATCAAGTCCACAAAGCATTCATCGCCTTACATTCACCAAATACTTACAGAGACCCACTAACAAAAAAGCCATGAAATAATTAAAAACTCCTTCCATCTCACTGCCAGAGAAAATTCATCACGTCATTACCTAGCAAAGGTTACACAAATTCTCGACAATAAAGGTGGAAGCACAATACTCATTTATTCTCATTGTGATAGAATATCTATTTATCTTTTTTTTCAATGTTACAAAATATCTTTTAATTTCCTAGCAGCTTAGATTGAAGAGCCTTACGGTGTGCTGTCATGCTTTCTCTACTGCTGCATAAAGTCGGAAGGACAAGAAGGGCCTGAGGGTCTGCTGCCTTTGTTAACCTTTGTAATTGTTTAAAAGTTATACAAATGACGTTAAATGATTTGATCTAAAGAGACAGCGAAATATCAAAAGGTACGAGACTGAAATACTTGACTTTAATCTTATCACAATGAACCACGACCTCTCAATGAAACACACTATATAGACAACCAATAAAACATGTGTCAAAAGCATGGTGCATTTTTTTTTCTTTACAATTTGACTGTTATGACTTCTCAGACTCCACAGTATCGTTTAATGCAAGAAGAGAGCAACTTTATAATTCACCACTCACAGCTATGGGAGGGATGGTGTAGGCAGTTTAAACCTTTCAGTTCAGTGTCTGTAGTTTCATCCTTGCTCTGCTAAATCGTCTTGGGTTATTGATAAAAAAAAAAGAAAAAGAAAAGTACGGTTACATCATAAAGAGTGAAAGATTCAATTTGGCCAGCATGACTGTAAAACCAACAACACTATAGCAAAGAAATACACTAAAGCGGAAACTAAGGCCCGCATTCTTTAATCGTTTCCTTGTCTCGCCTCGACAAATTTTTAACAGGCTGGAGTGGAAGGTGCATTCTATTGAGAGCTTAACTTTATCTGCACTATCCGTAAGGGGGAAAAAAAAAACCTGATATCTGACTAATTATCTCCGCGGCATTTGAAAATAGTCCTAGTGAAAGCGTTTAAAAATGTAGGCCTAAGGATGATAAATACACAAATGACTACTGAATAAAAAGATAAGATAGATTTAACGATAAATTACTTTCGAAAACTTGGCCGATAAGTTTCAAAGTACTGAAAATTACGAAGCTGAATAACACCAATCATGGCTCTCCATTAGGAAAAAAAACAACACTGGAAGGAATAAAACTAAAAAGATAAAGAAAAAAAAAACAGCAAGAACAAAAGTCTGCACACACACACACACACACACACACACACACACACACACACACACTGACAAAAAAAAAAAAAAAGAGCAGAATGAAAACTAAAAACGTGTCCCTTCTAGATCAAATCATCAGATCGAAAAAAAAAGGGTAGAAAAAACTTGCCTGAACTTGTCAGAAATATCCCCTTAAGCTGGCTCTGGCTCTCTCTCTCTCTCTCTCTCTCTCTCTCTCTCTCTCTCTCTCTCTCTCTCTCTCTCTCTCTCTCTCTCTCGGGAAAACGGCTTCCTATTTTATCCCCAACATGAAATCAAGTCGAGTAATTGAAGGTGACGGTCGCTCTACTTCAATTACTGGTGGGTGACGGTCTAGAGAGAGAGAGAGAGAGAGAGAGAGAGAGAGAGAGAGAGAGAGAGAGAGAGAGAGAGAGAGAGAGACTTCCTGTTCTTTACGTGTGGATTACTTCGGACTGGACTGAGGCGTCGACGCGGGTTGGAATCTCTCTCTCTCTCTCTCTCTCTCTCTCTCTCTCTCTCTCTCTCTCTCTCTCTCTCTCTCTCTCTCTCTCTCTCACATTTTATTGTTGTCAACACACCTGCGCCATATATTTCTTTCCTTCTTTCTTTCTCTTTCTACCTGCTTGTCAGTCCGCCGCTGTCTGCCTACCTGCCTGTCTGTAAGTCTTTTTGTGTCCATCAGTCTCTCTCTCTCTCTCTCTCTCTCTCTCTCTCTCTCTCTCTCTCTCTCTCTCTCTCTCTCTCTCTCTCTCTCTCTCTCTCTCTCTCTCTCTCTCTCTCACACTTTTAATCTTCCCTCACTCAACAATTTTCCGTCCTCCTCTTCCTCCTTCCTTGTTCCGGGTTTGCTTCGTTCCTCTCATCGCTAATGACTCTTATCTCAGCTCTCCCGCCTTCCTTCCCTCCCTTCCTGCCATCCTAGCTACCATTCCTTCACCCTCTCATTCTCTCCCTCCCTCCTCTCTCCTGTCCTTCCAGTCTTCCTTCTCTATCCTCCTTTTTCCCGCCCATCCTTCACTCTGTCTCTTTAGTCCCAGCATTCCCAGTCTTCTATCCTCCCTTTCTCTTCTCTACCCCCTCTGTTTCTCTCTTGTCCCCCGTCCTTCCCTTCTAGCCAACGACACCCTCTCTTCTGTGTCTGTCTCTTTCAGCCAACACCCTCCCTCTCTCTGTCTCTCTCGCCCCCCGTCCTTCCCTCCAGCCAGACTAAGTGGCGGGCATCACCAGCACCAATTAGCACGAGGTGACGTGAAGACCGGCAATCACACACTCGCTTTTATGATGCCTGGCACATTTTTCCCCGCCAGCAGGACACGCGGCGCCGCTCTCCACCCTCATCCCCTCGCCCGCTAAAAGCTCGGTCGGACAGGATTCCACGTGGGACGCATCGCTACCAGTTTGGATAGAAATAGATAGAGATTTAAGAACATAAGAACGTAAGGAGATAAGGGAAGCTGCTAAAACTCGTTAGGTCTGTATGTGGCAGTCTCTGTATACACGTAGGAGTCCCTGTATGAATTTGTATGTGGAATTGTAGGTGGATAGGTAATTTTTTTGCCCATAAGATAACTGAGTATTTAAATATGAAAAACGTATTAGTTCAATCTTAATGCATAGAAAATGGGACGTCCTTGGGTGAGGGTCTGAGTGAGTGAATGGAATGAAGTGTGAGAGGGATGAGTGGAGTGCGTGGGATGCTAAGGTGGAAGGAGGAGTGGGGTGAGTGAGTGAGGAAAGGAGTGAGTGGGGTGTTGTGTTGGAGGAGTGGGCAGTGAAGGGGGTGTGGTGTGTTGGGGTGTGAGTGGGAGAAATGAGGTTACAGTGGGATGAGTGTGGGTGTGAATAATGTAGGATGTGAAGGGTTGTAATGCAGGATAAATAGGAGAAGATATAAGAAAGAATGAGGTATATTATGAGAAAACAAAAACAGGAATAATCGGCGAAGAGATGAAAAAAAAATGGAATGAACAGAATGTAACTTGTGACGAAAGACTGAGTGCGACGCTATATGGGCGCTATAGAATGAGTGAGGCGTGAGTAACAGGAGTGGACACAGACACTAATGGGATCAGTACGAGTCAGACCACCAAGGATTGTTTACACTGAGCCTACACGTGTAAGAAAAGTGCCTGTTTCTCGCCTCTCTTCCTTCCCTTCATTGGTAGTAAAACGCCTTACTTGTCTGTGCTTTACGACTCCCTCTTGTTCTCGTGAAAATATATGATGCGTAAATTAGCAAAGGGTCCTACAAAAGTTCGACATAACCACCCACCGACGTTTTTTTATCCTCGTTTCCACTTCCTCCTCCTCCACCTCCTCCTCCTCCTCATTGGTGATTCCGTGTAATTTTTCTTCTCCAGTCTGCAAGTGGTGTGTAAAACTGCCAAACGGAAGATCTAATAACTGTCTTGGGTTATTGCATATGTGAGAGAGAGAGAGAGAGAGAGAGAGAGAGAGAGAGAGAGAGAGAGAGAGAGAGAGAGAGAGAGAGAGAGAGAGAGAGAGAGAGAGAGAGAGAGAGAGAGAGAGAGAGAGAGAGAGAGAGAGAGAGAGAGAGAGAGAGAGATGGGGGGCGGTGTAAAGAATAGCCAGCTGGAATGACAGGAACAATGGCTGCAGGAAAGACGCAGCGGGGAGAGACAAGAGAGGAAGGAGATTAGAGGATACACATGCAAATTTGTATCCTCGAGACACAGGATTCTGGGAAGTGACAAAGGTCTGACTTTCACTACGTCCTGAAGGTTTCGTCCCCTCCCTGCACGTGTCCCTTCCATCACCAAGCCGCCTTCCTGTGCCTGCATCCCCGAGAGCAGGTGGATCCTTGGTACACTCACTGTTGAAAGTAGAATTACCTGCCACATTTACTACCCCTCTTACTTCAATTATTTAGTGTTTTCTCTTCAATCTCTCTTAATCTGTTATGAATATCAGTTACTACGTTTTGTAAGGCGGTCAGGAGATCAGGAGACTTCAGAATGAGGGAAAAGCTCACAACACGGTGAAAATAAGTACTGAAGTTTACTCGATTCCTGACACTGATTATATAAAGCTTCACTCATCTCCTAAGGACTGCAAGTTCGACCCTGCCTAGTTGTGCTTTCTCAGTGGGTGTGGCGGCGTTCTATTCGTCACCTGAGCCGTCCCACCTGCTTAACGGTACCTTTTCATGGGTGTAATAGAGTTCTTTTCGTAACTCTAGATGACTCAGCTGGTTACCGGTGTTCCTTTGGGTGTGGCAGCATTCTCTTCGTCACCTTAGCCAGATCAACAGCTTAACAGTCTCCTCACTGGGTGTGATAACGTTCTTGTTGTAACTCTAAGCGGCTCAAGTGGTTAACGCTATTCTCAGTGGATGTGGCAGAGTTCTTTTCATAACTCTAGTCGGCTCAGATGGTTAACGGAATTCTCAGTGGGTGTGGTACCATTCTTTTCGTAATTCTACTCGGCTCAAGTAGTTGTCGATGTTTCCAGTGGGTGTGGTACTGTTCTTTTCGTAACCCTATCCGTTTCCACAAGAACAAGACCACATGGAGGCTGGTGGAGTAATGAGACAGCGCCATATATCCTTATTTCTGCGGCACAACTCAACAATAATCCTCAAGGCCTTTATCTCTTCACGTCGCCTCTCTTTCTCTCTCTCCCTCTCGCGCTAAAACAAACTCATGTTCCATTTGGTTTATGGCAGACAAGAGCCGCTGGATCGTCGGGATTAACAGCAACGTGACCGATACAGCGAACACGTATCCCGCGCGGGTGTCCGGCAATCAATACAACGCAACACAACCATTAACTCCTACCGCGAGCACTGACAGCCTGACTCCGTCCCTTAGAGTGGTTAGGATAGTTTCTTCAATTTACAGTATTGGGAAAGCTCAAACACTGCTCTCTCTCTCTCTCTCTCTCTCTCTCTCTCTCTCTCTCTCTCTCTCTCTCTCTCTCTCTCTCTCTCTCTCTCTCTCTCATGGTAAGGAAGATAAGTTTACCATGAGTCGTCTTGTCTCGCGCATACCTGTCTGCCTTCACTAATGAGTAATGTGAGACAGCTTTTGTATATGCTTCTCCCTGCATGCACGCTTTCCTTGCTCGCTCTCGGCTCAAGGGAGTAACGTAGCCAAGAGGAGGTCGTTTGTATAAAAGTATCACTGGAAAGAAAAGTGTAGTAAAATTACATACAAATCGCTCCATCGTTTTCCAATATCGTTTCAGAGAGTAGCGATTTTAGTGAGATTTCATTTATTCTTTCCTTTTTTTTTCAGTTTTCGTCTTATTTTTTTTTTCGTAGCCCAGACTCCATCACGTATACAAAGAATAAATGGATAAGTAAATAAACAAAAATGAAAATATGATAAACAGAAATTCCATTATTTCATCCACATCAACAATTTCTAACTTAAAGGAAGGAGAAAGTGGAGGAGAAGGGTGAAAAGGAAGGCCAAAGAAGTCGACGAGTGAGAATGGGGGAGAAGAGAGGCAGGAGTGCGGAAAAGAGGAGAAGATAGAAAGGAAGATGAAAAAAGAACGACGAGAAAGAAAAAAAAAAGGATATAGAAAAAAGAAAACGGTAAAAAAAAAAAAACACGGGTGGGGGACAGACTAACTTAATCCTTTCACTACTTATTCCACTCCAACTATAGTGCAACAGTTTTTTTTTCCCCTCGCCCCTCAGCGCCCCAACCCACCAATTAAAAGTTGAACCCCACCCATACACTTTCCTTCCCTGTAATGGCCCATGCACCGAAGCTATCAGCCCAACCACTCATGAAATCTACAGCGCCCGTGCCTACACTGCCTGCCCTCCCATGCACCTCCGCCACCCGCCCTCCCACGCACCAATGCTCCAGTGCCCGCCGCTACAAAACTCCGCAGGGGCGAGTAGTGAAACACGGCAGGCAATTTGCGCAGAGTTGTTGGAGGGACCGTACAAGCGTGTGAAGAGCTGCCCACGGCTGAGAGGAGACTTTGATGACACTACAGGCAAGGAGGGAGGGAGGAGACGGATGGACAGGGGGTGAGCGGTATGGGATAGGGAGGGGGAGGAGGGAGGAGAAAAAGGGTGGAGGGTGGAGAAAAAAGTGAAAGGATGAAAGGATGAAGGAAAATAAGAGCCAGTTAGAGTACATTTTATTTTTTTTTTTGTAATGTAAGTAAGAGGGGTACTGGCCAAGGGAGGGGATGGGGGAAGCCAGCTGAAGGTGATAGTCTCTAAACGGTAGAGTCACAACGATTATCCAAAATTGTGAGAAGTGTCTTGAAATTTTCCTCTCTCGAAACAGTTCAAGCGATATGAAGGCGGGAACACAGAAGCAGGCAGGAAGTTCCACAGTTTACCGGTAAAAGGAATGAAAGATTGAGAATATTTGTTAACTCTTGCATTAGGGATGAGAGAAAGTAGAAAGCCTTGTGCAAGGAAGCCGCGGGAGGAAGGGATGCAAGGATCAGAAGAGCAGTTAACGTGAGACCAGTAACAGAAGATAGCAAGAGATGCAACCTTGTGGCGAAGATAGAGAGGATGAAGACAATTAAAGGACTTGATGAAACGAAATGCTTTTGATTCCGCCGCGTTCATGGGAGAAGTGCAAGTGAGAAAGAGAGGAGGTGGTAATAGAAGGAAGGAGAAGCAGAGAAAGAGAAAGAGGAAGGAGGTGGATAGCAAGCAAAAAAGGAATGAAAGGCGGGAGAAAGAAGGGAGAGAGAAAAGGAGGAAATAGACAGGAGTGACAGGAGGCAAGAGAGGGAGAAAAGGAGGGAAGGAAGAAGACGATGAAACGAATGAGGAGGGATGAGAAATCGTAAAAAGGGAGAAAGGAAGGAGGAAGTAAGGGAGAGTAAGAATAAAAATAAAACAAATGAATAAACAAAAGACCACATCCCCCTTTCCTTTCACCTTCACTTCTGTATCATCTACAAATGAATACAAGTAAGCAATAAGGAAGGGACTGAGAGGAGTAAGAAGGGAGAGTGAGAGGAATGAAAGGAATGAATATGCAACGCTAGACACCTGTTCCCTCTCCCTCTCTCTCCACTCTCCCGGAAAGGAACATATGCACGCAAAAATAAACTCACCATTCAATTATTAAACTGGAAATAAGAAAACAGAGTGTGTGTGTGTGTGTGTGTGTGTGTGTGTGTGTGTGTGTGTGTGTGTGTGTGTGTGTGTGTGTGTGTGTGTGTGTGTGTGTGATGGGGCAATATGCAAACAGACACACACCGCCCCTCCGCTGCTTTCCTTTTTCAGATCGGTATGAATGAAAGATGAACGGAAGGGAATGTGTGTGTGTGTGTGTGTGTGTGTGTGTGTGTGTGTGTGTGTGTGTGTGTGTGTGTGTGTGTGTGTGTGTGTGTGTGTGTGTGTGTGTGTGTGTGTGTGTGTGTGCATTCACAAAACGCACAAAGCCAATCAATCAGCCGGACACGACCAGCCCGCCAAGCACTGGGAATAAAACTTCAACAAATGTCATGCGTACAAAGGAACAAACATTAAAATTAATTGGAATGCTTCAATTACTTTTTTTTTCTCTCTCTCTCTCTCTCTCTCTCTCTCTCTCTCTCTCTCTCTCTCTCTCTCTCTCGCATTTTTTCCTTATTTTCTTTCTTCATTAATGAAAATTTAGCTTCTCTTCCACGAAATTAATCTCTTTCTGATATTTGTGTCTTTTTCGTCACAAAAATATGAAAAAAATCTTTAATCTCCCAAGAGTTAACAAAAATAACAACAACAGGAAAAACAGTAACAATGTCAACAGTGATAACGATCATGAGAACGGCAACAAAGGTCTAATGTTACCACCGCTGCTTTTCTTGCTGTTGCTGATATTAGACAGACAAAAAAACAACAAAAAAAAACAAGAGCAAGAACAACAGCAGTAACTATAACCATGATAACCATCGTCAGCAGCAACAACAACAACAACAACAATAATAGCAACCACAAAAAAGAAAAAAAATCACCACCACTACCACCACCACCATTACAACATCAACAACAGCAACCACCACCACCACCACCACCACCACCACCACCACTCTTCCACCGAACAAAACAGCACTCCAACAAATCCACACCCATAAGAAGAAGCGGCAGAAACTAAGGAAAAAAGGAGAGAAAAAAAAAAAAAATAGAACCAAACAATAAACAAAAAAGGAGACACAAACAAAAACAACAACAACAACAACAACAACAACAACAACAACAACAACAACAACAACAACAACACAATACACCTCACAAGACTCGGGAAATATCACACACCTCGCCAAGAGAGAGAGAGAGAGAGAGAGAGAGAGAGAGAGAGAGAGAGAGAGAGAGAGAGAGAGAGAGAGAGAGAGAGAGAGAGAGAGAGAGAGAGAGAGAGAGAGGCGACGATGGGAAATTAAGTTCTGAGAGTCATTTAGGAGCGACGAGGGGAGGGGGAGAGGGTGGAGGAGGGGAGGGGAAATGGGAAGGGGGGTAGGCAACGGATATTGCGTGGCCGGATGGGTCTGCGGCGGGTTTATGATCGTGGGTGGTAGGGAGGAAGGGGGAGGAAGAGAGAAAGAGGGGGGTGCAGGCAGGGCGTGGAGGAGAGAGGGAGAGGGAGGGTGAGAGTGTGGGAGAAAAAGAAGTAGCGTGTGAGAGCTGTTGGAACGAGAGAGAGAGAGAGAGAGAGAGAGAGAGAGAGAGAGAGAGAGAGAGAGAGAGAGAGAGAGAGAGAGAGAGAGAGAGAGAGAGAGAGAGAGAGAGAGAGAGAGAGGGGGTAGGGGAGATATGTACGAGTAGTAGGTATAGTTGAAGGAGGAAGGGGGAAGGAAAGTAATGTATAGATAAAAAAAAGGAGAGGAAGGAGAGGGAAGTGAGAGAAAATAAGAGGCAAATACTCGGAAAGCTAAAGAGAGGAGATAAATTTACAGGCAAAAGAGGGGAAAGAGAGGAAAAAAATAAAGAGAATAGAGAAAGTAACTAGATATTGTGGGAGAGAAAAAGGAGAATGAGAGAACGTAATAGGTAGATACGAAAGGAGAGAAGGAGAGGAAAGAGAAATCAGTAAGGAAGAGAGAGAGTAGAAAGAGAGAATGGTAACTGAGTGTGAAGAGAGGAAGAGGAAGAAAGGAGGAAAGGAGACACAGGAAAGTAGAAGAAAGTTAGGTTAGGTTAGAAGATGAGGGGAAGAAGAAGGAGAAGGAATTAAAACAAAAGAAACATACGAAAGAGTAATGAGGAAAACGAAAAGATATGAAGGGAAGAGGAAGGAAAGAAAAAGGAGACGAAGAAAAAGGGGAAAGTAGATACAAAGGAGATGAAGAAAAGAGGAAAGAGAAAAGAGAAAGAAGATGAAGGGAAGAGGAGGAGAGAAAAGAGAAAGAAGATGAGGGAAAGAAGGAAGAGGAATTAAAAAGGAAGTATAGAGAATGAGGGAAGAGAAAGATGATGATAGGAAGGAGGAGGAGAAAAAGACAGAACATAAAGGAAGAAGCGAGGAAAGAAAAAGATGAAGGGGAGAGGAAGGAGGAACGAGACAAGATGAAAGGAAGAAGGAGAAGGAAAGCCAGAAGATGAAGAGAAGAGGGGGAAGGAAGGACAAAAATAAACAGATGGAAGAGGAGGGAGGAAAGAGAAAGAAGATGAAGGGGAGAGGAAGGAGGAGAGAGACAGAAGATGAAGGCAGGAAGATTAAAAAGTTGTAAGGGAAATGCACAATATAATGCCTGATTTACTGCTTTTAATCCCCCAGTCTTGGCAGTAACGGCTGAAACACTCCCTCCCCTCCCTTCCCTTCCCTCCCTTCCTTCCCTCCATCTCAACTGATTTTTACTCCCCCTGTTCCTCTTCCTTCTTCCTCCATTTCATTTTCCCTTACTCCGCCAAAATGTTCATCTTTCTTCAGTCCTTCGTTTCCCCTGTTATTTATTTTGTTCGTTTTGGCCTTTGTTGTTATCCTTCTGTTCTTTCTCCTATCATATTTATTTTACTTCCAGTTTAAAAGTCTTTCGCTTCTCTTGACCCCCTAATATTCTCTTCTTCTTTCTTTTTCTTCTATCTTTTCTCTTTTTCTTCTTCCTTCTCCTTCCAGCGCCAAATATAACTTTAGTATTACTTCGGGGCTTCTACTTTTAACACTCCTAAAAATGAATCCTAATAACCTATTTGCCCTGTTTCTGGCCTCTATGCAATGCTTCCCTAGACGGAGTTCAGAGATAACTATAACTCCCAAATCTTTTTCGTACCCTGAACCTACCAAAGTTTAGTTGTTTATTGTGTATCTACTGTGTGGGTTTCCTCTACCTACGCTAAGTACTTTGCATTTGTTGATATTAAACTTTTCTTCTTCTTTTTCTTCTTCCTCTATCTTTTCTCTTCTTTTTCTTCTATATTTTCTCTTCTTCTTCTTCTTCCTCTTTCTTTTCTCCTCCTCCTCCTCCTCTTCTTCTTCTTCTTTTTCTTCTTCCTCCTTCTTTTCTCTTCCTCTTCTTCTTCTTCTTCCTCGTCATCCTCCTCCTCCTATCCCTACTCCTCCTTATTCAATTCCATTTTCACTTACTTCCCTATTCATGATATTCTGTCTTTCTAATCCTTTGCTTCATCCTATCTTCTCGACTTCTCTATCTGCTCCTCCTCCTCCTCCTCCTCCTCATCAAATATCAAGGCAATTATGATAAACAAATATATGACAAACTTTTTACCCTCGCCGCGGCCATTACGATGAAACGCCGTCGATAAAACAGCGATTGGATGCTGGGGGAGGAGGAGGAGGAGGAGGAGGAGGAGGAGGAGGAGGAGGAGGAGGAGGAGGAGGAGGAGGAGGAGGTGAACTTGTGATCCTTTATTAGTTTGTCTGTTTAATGATCGTGCACACACAGAGTCATGATTCAGTGCTTGTGTGTGTGTGTGTGTGTGTGTGTGTGTGTGTGTGTGTGTGTGTGTGTGTGTGTGTGTGTGTGTGTAATAAAGCTCGGTGTCTATAACTTTTTATGACGTAATGAAAAAAAAATATGCGTGTCTATAAAAATATTTAACTGATAAAATGAATAAACAAACACACACACACACA